>NW_004450263.1:0-353318 GCF_000001635.26 Mus musculus | reverse complement strand
GTCCTTGCTTTAGTCGGGTGTATGGATCTGTGTGCTTTCCCTCAATATTGTTTATTATAAGAGCCTCTAAGGATTGATTTTGACATGTAGCTAAATTAGATTAGCCTCCATCAGTGTTCCAATGTCCTAGGCAGTCCTTGAGCAGTCCCTGAGCTTGGAATTCAGTAAGAAGGTTAACTATTCAGTAACATTCAGATTTACCTCTAGTATTGTAAGAAACAGTGAAAGTAATCAGGTATTACAATTCACTAGAATAGAGCAAGTAATCTCAGGGCTAGTCTACATACTACTTAGAACAATAGATAGCTGAGTCACTCCCATACACAGGAATTTACAATGGCCTAGGAAGAAGGTAGGTTCTGGTCTAAGAAGGAACTAGAGTAAATACTTAGAACTATAGATAGCCAAGTCACTCCCATACACAGGAATTTACAATGGCCTAGGGGGAAGGTGGACTATACAATAGACTAGAATCGGAACTATGTCAAGGGCATGAAGCCCTTGCCCCTGGCTTCTAAGAATAAACTGACCTTAGGTGGGGCTGCTTTTGATCCTAGTTGTTAACATTGATTTTATCCCAGTTGGTTCCTGTTAGCTTTTAAGTACGCATTCCTCTGTTTTGTTGTCAAAGTAATTTTGCATCAAATAACTTCAATGTACCTTGGGTGGCCTTAATGTATCACTTAATTTCTTTGTTTCCTGTAATATATAAGACTGATGCTCACTTTGACAAATTACATTCAGATACCACACTCCCTTGTGTCTGTATCTGTTTGTCACCCTTTTATTGCCGACTCCTTCCTACCTGTAACCGGAACCCTGATTTCTCCCACGGATTGAGGGGGGCCAACTGAGGTCGGTCTGTGGCATAAAGCAATAAAATACATGTATTAATGCAACTGTTTTAAATTGGAAGATTGGGGTTATGCAGATTGGGAGACAGCATGTGTGTCCTCACATTTGAACCTAGGTTCTCTACAAATGCAGCCAATGCCATTAACTGCTGATCCATCTCTCCAGCCCTGAACCCCATTATTGTTGATCCATTATAGATTTTTTGTAGTTTTATTTATAGTTTGGGGACCATAGAACATGAAGATGGACAGCTGGACATCTTGGTTAACTACTGTTGACTTCAAAATGTGCTTCTCTGTAATGTATGTGCCAGTTTTAAGACAGATATTATAGGAAAATGCATATGAGATTAACCCTGAAATACTCCTTTTATAAAGGAATAAATATAGAGAGGAAACTAACATTAGGAAAACAAACATCTGGCCACTGCCAATACAACTTTCCAATGCCCCATGTAAACCTAGGAATATTTTCATTAAAAAAAGAGGTTGGAATATGACACTCAGCCCAATCAAAGGTTGTCACAGTTGTCTGCAGTCTGCAGCCCTTACTTATATACTTCCAAAAGCCTTGCTTCCTTCATTCTTCTAAAATCTACCACTCAGCTCCGTTTCTTAGAAGCCCATTCTCTGCTAGACTATACATACACTTCAACTACATTGTCCTGTTAGGGTATCCTGATGTGTATGTGTGCATTGATGTTTCTTACATTTTTTTTCTTAGTAATCTGTATGTTGACTAGTTTATAGAACAAAATTATTGAAAATTTCAAATTAATAGCAAAAAATTAAATTTTCTTGAGGTAGACTGCTCCTGAACTTATCACATTGTCCACCTTCATTTGTACAAATGGAATGTTGAAATTAGTGGGCAGTGGCTTTTGAAATATCATCACTTTTCTCTAGACCTTTCTCTTTAAAATTTTTTCCCCCATATCATTTGTGTTATCTGTGTACTTCAGCTGAGGGTATACACTCTGTACAGATTTCATAACAAGTTACCAAGTAATGTCCAGGTACCTCAGCAGCTCTAGCTTACAGATTGTTAATAGCCCAGTATCTTCTCTATCATTGAGTAAAGGATGCAGGCATAGCACTACTCCATCAATAATTCATGGGTGCAGGTTCCTTTCTGGCATTGAGAATGGAGGGTTTATGAGGACTGATAAGTATGTGAATGATATTTGGGGTGACAGGTCTGTGTTTGACCAATCATAGTTCTAAGAAAAGGAATTACAATGTGTCATAAGCTTTCAGAAACAATACTTGCAGGAAATGCATTCGTTATTGGTGAAAAACGACATGGGTCCAAGGGACATTGTAACACCTCTGTTGGATCTACCTTACCATACATGACTGAAAGTCCTCCTGTTTTCTTGCTCATTTGCTTCTTCACCAACTCCTCCTCTTAACACTGTGTGTGAGGTGACCAATCATGTGATATCATAGTGTCTGCATAGAAGGTGTTATATTTTAATTAATACAGCCCAGAAGCTCATTATTATTATTTTTAGCAATCATATTTCACCAGTGACGTGCATTAGAAACACAAATTTTGTTCTTTTTTGCTACAGTGAAACAATGAGAAAGTACCCAAGGAACTGAAGGGGTCTGCAACCCTATAGGAGGATCAACAATATCAACTAACCCCCAGAGCTCATGTCTATAGCTGCATATGTAGCAGAAGATGGCCTAGTCAGCCATCATTGGGAGGAAAGGTCCTTGGTCTTGTGAAAATTATATAGCCCAGTACAGGGAAATGCCAGGGCCAGGTTGGGGAGCAGAGCGAGGAGAGGGTACAGACTACTTTTGGGATAGCATTTGAACTGTAAATGAAGAAAATATCTAATAAAAATTGTTTTTGAAAAAAAAAAACAATGTTTGGTTCATTTTGCAATTCTAAAGTTATTTTTATACTCACAAGCAGGAACTTCATTTTTCCCAATTAAGTTTCAACTTGTTTGATTTTGTCTTTCATTTTATTCTGAGAGCTGATTCAATCAACCAAAAATTACTATCTTGGTGGGTTTTTAAAAAAGTGTTATGATGATAAGGTATCTAAATTTAATCAAACCCCTTTTCCTTGTCCATAAAAACTTCTTTCCATGTCTTTTAATCATCTTAGTCACTTTTATAGTTATATAAGCAACTGCAATTCACCTCATACTGTCACATAGCTCATATACCTTGCTTTGCTCTTAAAATAGCACAGAATAGCATTTTATATTAAATGCTGAGCCGTCACATATTATGCTGACAGCACTTCTACAGCCTAACAGTGTAAGAATGATAAAATGAAATGGGGTTAGTGCGGTATAATGTGTAAATATTTTGGATAGCCTTTCCATATAAAGTGCCTGGAAAGGACCTTTTATACCCTTTCCAAAGCTTCAAAGAAGCATCTGCATTGGTTTATCTAGAGCTGTTCTGTTTCTTCCATTCTTCACTTTAATTTTTTTTTAAATCCCACTTTTAGTGACCCTTCTTAAATACTTTAACATTCCTTGTATTCAACCAGAGGTAGTGGCAAAGAAAGGATTCACGGGAAATGGACCTGTTTAGGAAGGTTCTTTGGAACAACTCCTGTCTGGAAATCAGTAGTTCAGTTCACAGGTTAGTAGGCAGCTGCAGTTCAATTCACTTACAAACACCAGCAGTTCCTTTCTGTAGAGTTGGGTTAGCAACAGTGGTGACACAGCCCCTTAGAGATAGCTAGGCCTCAGCTTTCCAAACACTTAAGTTTCCACTTTACTTCACCCTCAGTAGAGGTCACTGAAAACTTCTTGTTGATTTTATGCATAATATCATCCATTGTAGTACATAATACATTTTGTAAATTAAACATTGTTTTATTTATTTACATTCCAAATATTGCCCCTTCTTTCCTGGTCCCCCTTCTCCAAGTTCTTCACCCCATCCCATTCCCCTTTCTTTCAGAGAGGGTGCTCTCACTCCCACCCACCAACCCATCCTCACCTCACCAGTATCCCCCTTCTCTGGAGTATCAAGTTCTTATAGGATTAAGCACACTCTCTCCCACTGAGGCTAAACAAGGCAGTTACAATCCCCTACAGCTCCTTCAGTCCTTCCCTTAATTCTTACTCAGGGGTCCATGACCTCAGTTCAATAGTTGGCTGTAAGTATCTGAATGTTTCATAGTCAGCAGCTCGTAGAGCCTCTCAGAGAACAGCCATGCTAGGCTCCTTTCTTCAAGCACAGCATGACATCAGTAATTGTGACAAGGTGCCTGCACATGGAATGGATCCCAACATGGGCCAGTCACTGGATGACCTTTTCTTCAGGCTCTGCCCCATTTTTGTCCCTTCAGTTCCTTTAGATAGGAACAATTCTGGGTTCCTATCTAAATTTTAATTTTAATGATGGGTAGGTGGCCCCATACCTCAACTGGAAGCCATGCCTATTTACTGGAGGTGATCTGTTCAGGTTCAATCTCCCCACTGTTGGGTATTGTGGCTAAGGTCATTCCTATTGAGTCCTAGGAATCTGTCACATCCCAGGTCTCTGGGACTTTCTAGGGGTTCCCCCTGCTGGCTACCCAATACTATTGCACATTTTCATTCATTCTTTTTTTGTCTCCCACACTAAGTGACCATGGTGCTGAATTGCATTGGCTTCTGTTGCTTATGTTTTTGTGCTTGCTTGCCTCTTGCCATCTGGTTATCTCTGCTGTTAACTGTCCTGGGTGTCTCTGACTGGAGCTGGCCTCCTAGAAGGCAGGTAGAGCTTTGTCACATGAGTGAGAGGATGTCTCCTGTGAGGTAGGCAAGTGTTGTCTCCTGTTAGGGGGGGGACCTCCTGTGTCCTGGTTATGGCAAACCTCCTGGAAGACAGACAGGATGTGGGGTGTGGGAGAGGGGGGGCAAGCACCCAATCTGTCTCCAGCGAGGTGCAGACTGGAAGGTGACATCTTTTTCTAGCTCCTCCCTATACTTTGCCAAATGTGCATAGAACTCATGTGTGTAGCCTGAGGAGACTAGAACAAAGAACACAGTTGCATTTTGTTTCTAAATAATTGTTACTAGAAATGCATTGTTCTTGTGTCTTTTAGCTATGATAGGGAAACTGCATTCATGAAATCTCAATGTCATGGTTACCTAAACAAGTCCTAAAATCACACCCCAGCATCGATGGGAGGAATATCATGGAAATTTGATGAAGAACTACAAGAATTAACAACTGCTGATAGAGGTAGAGCTTCCCAGGATGAGTTTCCCCAGATTATTTTATATCAAGTGGTCAACCCTAGAAACAAATATATGCAGACAACACTGAATAATGAACTCAACATGTTCTATTTATATACTCATTCATTTATATGGATATTACATAACAATGGTTAAAAACAAAGAGGCAGTGAACTAGAGAGTGATGAGCAGGAAAGGGGCAGGAATCCAAGAAGAAGAAGGGGAAGAGAGGGAGTTGGGAAATGGTGTTCATTAGTTATCAGAAGATGCTTTTGCTGATCTTGCACTCTTAATCCCCACTCAGTCTCTTGACAATCTGGGGTTGTAGTATTGCACTGCCAGATATGTTTTTGCAATTCTTTTGGTATATTTATTTTTTTTGTCTTATTGTTTTCTACAAGAAAATGCCATAACCATTCAATCATTCAGATAATATGAGTCTTCATATATAAGCTTTGGGAAGGAAATAAAATTGACTTAGCTCAGTAGTGTCTGTTTCTCTTGTATTTGTTGCAGGTATACTATTGCTTTGTTTTAGTTTTAAGTGAATTGGGATTTGGGAAACAACAAATAATAACAAGTAACACTATTGGTTTTTATATTCCACTAATGTTATTCAAACTATTTTTTCTAACCTGAGTTAAGTTTCTTAAGAAATGACATGCTTGAAGTTTTAACTGTGTATTCACAAAAGGGCTTGCATTCCAATAGAAGAGTGGGGACAGCAGAAGAGAGCTTGTATCATCACATGCTGAGCCTTCAGAACTGCTGGTTAATGCAACAATCACACCACTCTGTCAGTGTTTTCACATTATACAAGAAAGTTACAGAATTTTATTTAACTAAGAATACATATGGTTTCCTTGATGACAATCTAGGGTTCAAATAAGGAAACTTCTTTTGACATGCTGTTCTATTCTTATGCACTAATGATCCTTAATAGAACTTTTTCATATCGTAAAATAAGATTTGACTATGTTATGATATGTCAATGTATGGTTATAAACTTACCTGTGCATGTGAAGTTGTGTAGTAGACAGGCCTGATAACTGTGGCATTGGTTTATGTAAAGGTAAGGACCATGGGCCAGAATCTCAATCATCATACTCTTTCTTTTGGACGAAACCTACATGGCTGTTGGACATGGTAGCAGAGGCCACAATTCTAAATACTCAAGAATCTGAAGTAGGAGGTCTCCATGTCCAAGAACTGTGTGGAATGGACTGCAAAGTGATTTCAAGGTTATGCTTGTCTTAATGAGATTTTTTTCTCAAAATAAAAGGTACAAAGATTTCTATTGATGTTGCTCAGTAGTAGTATGCTATCTTAGCACGCTTAGGGTCCTAGGTTCATTCCCTAGTAAAATACACACACACACACATACACACACACACACACACACACACACACACTCACTCACTCACACAAAATGTTTAATTTTAAAAGTTATTATAGTACCTAGTGCTATGATTGCCTTTAACAAGCATCATAACTTTATTGCAACATGAGCACAATTATTAGTAACAAAAATATAAGAATTAGGGGTGGCCTATAGAAAGGTTTCACCAGGATATTTACTAACATATTTATGTAAATTAAAATTTTTGTTTCCTAAGGAATTCAACCTATGACTGAGTTTATTTTTGGTGGTGGCAGTAGTTTGCCATATTAAGAACACACTAATTTACAAATTTGTATTTCTGCATCCAGGTATCATTAAACAACATGAATTTTATTATTTCTCGTCTGCATGTGCTTATGATTGTCCCAGGAGAAGTTTTACTAAATGTAGCAAATAAAAATGTAAAGTACCATGTGATATTTGAATATCAGCAAAATAACAAATACCAATTGGTGCAAGCAAGGCATTGCGTATAACTAACTGTTAACTCTTCAGAGAGGGATCATTACAACATTATGTGGTCAAGGACTACAAAACTATTTTTTTTTCTCTGCACAAATCTATGACTAGTTATCCTAGATCAACAAAGAAGGTCAATTAGTTTATGTTAAGAGTAGAGAATGCAGTTGGATGTATTGCACTCAGGAGTCTGAGGCAGGAGACTAGCAAATTCAAGGCCATCTGAGCTGCATAGCAAACCTTTATTTAAAACCAAACCAAACCAGTGAACAAATAATGAAAGGAGCATATAGAACAAAACAAAGAGAGAGCTGAAAGTGATGAGGAAACTAAACCTGAAATGGAAGTAACCAAGATTCCAACCCTGCTATGAATCACGGCCCTGTAGATATTGCAAATACTCTTGTTGAAAGAAGAAAGATGACTTGAACAAAACAGAAAACAACAACAACAACATTAAAACTTTCCATCAATTGACTCCAGACACACAAATCCCAATGCAGAGTTAAAAACAATGTGAAAAACTAAACTGACATGCCATACCCCACAGCTACAAATTGCATAGTAATGACCCCACTGAAAATAACTCCAAATAAAAAAAAGAAACTTCCAGATAAAGAATTAAAAACAATGATTGTAACAATAAAAAAAACCAACTCCAAGTATCTCCAGTTGTCAAAATCCTCAATTCAATATTAGCAGATTAAATCCAATAGGATCCTATATGCTTTGACTATGGCAGCTTTACTCCAATAATGCTTTTGTCACTCAGCATAGAAAAGCCAACCAGTGTCTCTCATCTACAGAGAGGAGGACAAAACACAAGTCAACAAAAACAAAGAGAGTCATTGAAATACTTTGACACCCTTTCCTCATGAAACTGCTCAAGCATCCTAGAAACATCTTTGATGCAATCAACAGCCTGTGTGAAAAGTACAAACGTACTAGCATTGTTAAATTGTAAAAAGGTGGAGAATATGCTTCTACCAAGAGTAATGAACAAAAGGGGAATGGTAAGGAGGACACTGCTCTGCAACATGGTACCAGAGTTTCAGAGACCATTGTCCATAAAGAAAAAAAATAGAGCAAGAAAATGCAATAAAGACATCTAAATAGGAAATAAAGTAGTAATATAGTCTGATCATAGGTGAGATAATTATTTCATTCCAATAAAAGACTTTTATAGTTACTATATTTAGCAAAATTGCAGGTATAAAATCAACACACTGAAATCAGATGCACTTATGTATAATAACAGCAAATAACTTAAAATGCAATTTAAGAAAGTAATATTATATAATTATATTAATATATATTTTAAATTATAATTATATATATATATATATGTATATATATATATATATATAATTATATAATAATGTTAGAGCATAGAAAATGATAAGTTAAGAATAAACCTAGATACTTGACAGAAAAACTTATGCACGAAAAACTTAACAGACTTTTTAAAATTGGATATTTTATCTTCTTTTTATTAGATGTTTTCTTCATTTATATTTCAAATGCTATCCCCTTTTCTAATTTCTTCTCCTAAAATCCCCTATACCCTTCCCCCTCCCCCTGCTCCTCAACACACCCACTTCCTGGCCCTGGCATTTCCTTATACTGGGGAATAGAATCTTTGCAAGAGCAAGGGCCTCTCCTGCCATTGATGGCAAACTAGGCCATCCTCTGTTTCATATGCAGATAGAGACTTGAGCTCTTGAGGTACTGGCTAGTTCATATTGTTGTTCCTCCTATAGGGTTGCAGACCCCTTCAGCACCTTTGGTACTTTCTCTAGCTCCTCCATTGGGGGCCCTGTGTTCCATCCTATAGATGACTGTGAGTATCCACTTCTGTATTTGCCAGGCACTGGCAGAGCCTCACAGGGGATAGCTATATTAGGGTCCTGTCAGCTAAATCTTGTTGACATTTCTAAATGAGTCTAAAACCAAAACTACCTTCTTCGTAAGTTTCATGTGTTTTGCAAATTGTTTCTTGGGTATTCTGAGCTTCTGAGCTGATATGCACTTGTCAATGAGTGCATATCATGTGTGTTCTTACTTGTGATTGGGTTACTTCACTCAGGATGATATCTTCCAGATACATCCATTTGCCCAAGAATTTCATAAATTCATTATTTTTAATTACTGAGTAGTACTTCATTGTGTAAATGTAACACATTTTCTGTATTCATTCCTCTGTTGAGGGATATCTGGATTCTTTCCAGCTTCTGGCTATTATAAATAAGGCTGCTATGAACATAGTGGATCATGTGTCCTTATTACCAGTTGGAACATCTTCTGGGTATATGTCCAGGAGTAGTATTGCTTGATCTTCCAATAGTACTATGTCCAATCTTCTGAGGAACCGCCAGACTGATTTCCAGAGTGGTTGTACCAGATTGCAATCCCACCAGCAATGGAGGAATGTTCCTCTTTCTCCACATCCTCAGCAGCATCTGCTGTCACCTGAATTTTTGATCTTAGCCATGTGAATGGTGTCAGGTAGAAACTCACAGTTGTTTTGATTTGCATTTCCATGATGATTAAGGATGCTGAACATTTTTTTTAGGTGCTTCCCAGCCATTCTGTATTCCTCAGTTGATAATTCTTTGTTTAGCTCTGTACCCCATTTCTTAATAGGTTTGGATCCTTCTTAGAAGGGGGAACAGGATAACCATGGAAGGAGTTACAGAGATACACTGTGGAGCAGAGACTGAAGGGATGACCATCCAGAGACTGCCCGACCTGGGGATCCATCCCATAAAGAACCACTAAACCCAGACACTATTGTACATGCCAACAAGATTTTGCTCACAGGTGCCTGATATAGCTGTCTCCTGCGAGGCTCTGCTAATGCCTGGCAAATACAAAAGTGGATGCTCACAATCATTCATTAGATGGAGCACAGGGTTCCCAATGACAGAACTAGAGAAAGTACTCAAGGAGCTGAAGGGGTTTGCATCCCTATAGGAGGAACAACAATATGAACTAACCAGTACGCAGAACTCCCTCGGACTAAAGTACTATTCAAAGAAAACACATGGTGGACCTCATGTCTCTAGCTGCATATGTAGCAGAGGATGGCCTAGTTGGTCATCAATGGAAGGAGAGGCCCTCAGTCTTGGGAATATTCTATGTCCCAGTACAGGGGAATGCCAGGGCCAGGAAGCTGGAGTGGGTGGGTTGGGGAGCAGGGCGATGGGCGAGGGTATAGGAGATTTTCAGAGAGGAAACTAGGAAAGGGAATAACATTTGAAATGTAAATGAAGAAAATATCTAATAAAAAAACATAACTACCTAAAATTAGCATCCTGTTGACATTGATTAGAAGACTTTATATTATCAAAATTTGTTAGTACTTACAGGGATCAATATATGTTATAGAATCCTTAACAAATAAATTCCCACCTGCATGCTTTGCAGAAAGAAAAAAAAAAACATGATTAAATTCCTTCATACTCTTGGGGACTCTAAAAAAAATTCCAAAGTTCAAAAAAATTCAGTTATTTTCTCATATTGTAATAAAGTTAAAATAAAGTTATTTTCTCATATTGTAAATATTTTCTCATGGTTCTAAGAAGATTCAATATGTACATGCCAATAAGGGCACTTATGATTTATCATACAGATAAAAGTCATAGAATTTATCATTAATAAATCTGTGAATCAATGTGGTATGATTCATAAAATGTGAGGGAAAGCTTTCATGATCTTGGTTTGCTAAAAGTACTTCTATTTGACACAAAAATCACAGAAAATTAGTACAAAATTTGACTAATGGGAAAGCAGGCAACAGAAAATAAGAAGTGTGGATGAAAATATGGAAAAATTGGAAGACTTATGCAATGTTGTTTTGAAAGGTGGTTGGAAATGTATTCTATGTTAATATGTGTTCCCAAAACTGTTTGCACAAGAACATCTGCACACACGTGGCTTCTGGGAACCTGCCACCAGTTGATTCTGATTGGTAAATAAAGATGACACCAGCCAACGCTTGGGCAGGACAGACAGGTGAAGGATTTTTAGGGTTCCTGGGCTAGAGACAGGAAGGAGGAGAAGGAGAGTCACCAAACCCAGAGAGAGGGAGGAAAGGAGATGCATGGTTGAAGAGGTACAGGAGAATGCATAGCCACCATCTACAAGCCGGGGGAAGCACATTCCACAGCCCTACCCAGTCCAGGGCAGCCAAGATAGAATGTAGGACTTAGTAAATCATAAGTTGGGATTATTGGTGGGAGGTGGATTAACTGCATGGAGGTTAGGAAGTGCCCAGCTATTGAGCTGATCAAGACATATTAAAATATAAAGACTGTGTGTGTGTGTCTTTCATTTGGGAGCCTAGAACATTGGGGTGGGTAGCAAGGAATGCGCTGAAGGGGACTTATTTAACTATTTACTACTACAGTTCCCATGAAAAAGAGTGTGACTGTTCTCCAATTTAAAAAAGACCATGATTGTGCTGATTAGATTTATCCCAGGTTGATACAAATTATAGGCATCTGAGAGGAGGAATCCTTGATTGAGAAAATGCCTCCAAAAGATTGGGCCATGGACCAGCCTGTAAAGCATTTTCTTAGTGATTGAAAGAGAAGGACCAGCTCAGTGTGAATGTCCACCACTGTCCTGATGGTTCTGGAATTTATAGGAAAGCAGGCTTAGCAAGCCAGGTGGAATAAGCCAGTAAATAGCACCCTTCCATGGTCAGGGTTACTGGTTTCTGCCCTTTGTGGAGGTCCTATCCTGACTTCCTCCCATGGTAAACAATATTATAAAAGTATAAGTTAAATAAATTATCTCCCACAACTTATTTTGTGGTTATGATAGTTCATAGAGGCAGTGAAAATTCTAAGACAATCATTTTGTCCGATTTAGAAACTTAGAGCCATACATGCATGCATATCAGTGCTTAGCCCCATTTCTGCACTCATACAATCCAGAATATCCAATCCAAGGTCCAATTCAAAATGGGCCAGGCATCCTACATTACTTATTGTAGGTAAATTACAGTAATCCTTCATAAATATTCTCCCAGGTGATTCTAGATTATATAAATAAGCATTAATATTGGCAATTTATTGTGATTTCCTTTCTTCCCTTTCTCTTCCTTGTCATGCATCAAATACATAGGCAAAGATCACTTTCCCAATGAAAGCATTTCCAACTCTATGGAAAATTTTTCTACATCCCAGTGCTAATTGTCATCATAATCAGCATTTAATGAATCACATGTTTGTTGTAGATATTTATGCCTACCTTCCCTCCAAGAAAATAAACAAACTAGAGAATATTTATTAGATGTAGTTTGTGCCAGCTATTGAGAGCTTTCTTCATTTCATACTTTACTTCTTGCATTAGACCTATATGAGAATTTTTAATATTAAGGCCATTTTAAAGGTGTAGAACATAAGGCCTATACTGTCTAAATAATTTGATCATGATCAAATAATAAAGGAATCTGGTGTTTTAATTTAAATCTCTATTGGACCAAGTTGCAACCTTTTAGGTTCTCTATATATATACCTGTACTGAGGGACAGGATACAATCATTTTTGTAAATATTTCCATCTCTTGAAGCCCAGGATAATTGCTTAGTAAGAGAAAATGGAAAATGCTCATTAAATTCTGGACACTTTAAGAGATAAATCTTACTCCATTGTATCACAAACTACAACTATTTCTCATGATTTTGTCATACATATCCTGTTGTAGACATGGTAATGAATACTAGATTAGAGTTAGATGGTAACTGGAGTGTGTCAGTGTCTGGTATAATGTCTACACATTCAATATATTTTAAAAATCTGGAAGAAATAATTGGAGTTTTTGCACCATCAGGGCATGATAAGTGTCTACAGACTTAGATATGCTTGGCCCAATTTGTACATAAGACCAAGTATTCATGTCTCAAAGCATCACATGATACCAGATAAATATACATTATTCTTATGTATCAGTTAAGAGTAAAATTAAATTAAAATTTTCTAAAAGGAAACAATTTAAAGCAAAATTTCTGTGGTTTTTACCTGTCATAAATCTGTGTATATACCCAAAGAGGTTTGTAGCCAGATCTCAAAGGGACATCTTACACACACACACAGACAGACAGAAAGACAGACAGACAGAGAGACACACTCACACACACAAACACACACTTATAGTAATATTATTTATGACACTAAAATTTAGAAGCAGATCATCAATTTATCATTGGACACAGAATTAAGGAACATATGAAATATGTATGCAATATAATAGTAGTAAACCTTACACAATAAGAAAATCTTATGACATAGATATACCTTGAGGCTATTCTGTTAATGAAATAAAGCAGCAGAAAATGACAAATAATATGAGATTCTGGTTGTATGAGTCATGAAAATTATGTAAGTTCATAGTGACAGGCAACAGAATGATAGTAACCAGGGACTGGAAAGAACATGATGGGGGCAAGGTTGCTAAATAGGAACCAAACTTCAGTTTTCAAGAGGAACAGAACCTAAAGGTATATTATACAAGAGTGGGACTATATTTGGCATTACTGTGCCTGAAGTGGGTTTAGACACATTTAAAGCATAATTTTATTTTTTAACTTTGTTTTATTTTGTATCCATATATATTTATTCTTTGTTTATGGTATGTGCATATGTATGTATGTGTGGATGCAGAGGTCAGTGGGTGGAATTTGTTGTCATAGTCTATCACTCTACTTAATTTACTTGAGGCAGAGTCTCTCACTAACCAAGAGCTAGGATATTGACCATGCAGGATATCCTAGTAATACTCTTGGCTCTACTTCCCACAGAACTAAGGATACAGACATATGTAGATACAATCAATTTTTTTTATCATGGGTGCTAGGGATTTAAATTTGTCTTTGGGTTTGTACAGCAAAATCTTTTAACCACTGAGTCATTGTCCCAGCATCTATACAACATTGTAACAAATACAACATTGAGGATTAAAAAGAAACAGGATTAGAGAAGTTACCATAGGATTTCTTGTATTCAGTGTGATTACTGAGTAGGGTAGTAGATCTGCAAAGATGAAAATGAAGTCTTTAACAGAGCTTTTATAATGTAAATATCCTGATGGGTTTACAGTGTGTCAGGTTACCAGATGTAAAGGTACAGAGGAGATTCAAATCCTTAGGACTTGCAGCATCCTAAAATTCTGATCTGAATCAATATTCAGGGAAGACATGGGAACTTAATGCAGTAGAGGAGGTAACTTCAGAATCGAAATTTGTGCTGAGGCCTGAAGCATAAAGCAGAGGAGCAACACTTGGCTTGCACATGCATCAAGAGAATCTGGTAGAAATTTGGGTGTGTGCTTGCTGAGCAGAATTGTACTAATAGTGTACCAACTGACAGTTCCATATAGAAGGGATGCCTTCAGCATAAACAATAGATGGGCACAACCTAGGAAATTAGAAGTTAAGCTTATATTCTGTTCTGTTCAATAAGAGGTAGTGGCTAAAAATGTTCTTCTCTCCTGACTGCCCTAGGGGAAAAGGTGACTTTTGGCAATTTAATCAATAGGATGGGACTGATGTTGGCAGCAGTAATGCACTAATGAATGTGAATGAAGGATAGTGATCACGGTTTTTGCATGAGACTATGTACACTGCTTTGTAAATGATCTTAGGGGTGGTTATTTCATTTTTAAATTGAGGTATAATGTCTTTCCAGGTAACCCAGGCTGGCACCAAATTTGGATGCTCATGTCTCAAAGCCTTCAGAGTGCTGGTATTTAGCATGTGTGGAACAACGTCCACTGTAACATGATGTTTCAATATGTGAAAACAATGGATACTGATCAACTACACATGTTTAAAGTAGAAACTTTTGGTTTCTTTGGAAAGTCAGATATTTCTAATGATGTTTTTCTGGGGCACATAGGGGAAAGAATGTTTTGCTAAAGCCAACATGTGAAAGGACACATGATACATAAAATATATAAAGATGACCCTGCATACAGTTGGAACGTGGCATTGGTTTGCTTTGCTCTTCTTCTCTAGTAATCATGGACAATACCCTTGTATTGATTTGCCTTGCATTGTGTTGCTGAGCTTTACTCGTGGTGACTTCATAGAGAGAAATTCACCAAAGAACTTCTCATGAAGTTCTTGTAGTTTCTCTAGGCTTCCTCAAACTAGTTGGCAGGCCTCTCAATTTCTTCTGGATTAATCTCCCTTTGCTGATTTGTGTGTGGTGTCTGCCCAGTGGATTGATCTTCAAAGGCTGATTTTGGTGTTTGCTAGTAAACTAGATGGAGAACAATAAAGATTGGAATTACCCCAAAGAACTACTTCTAAACAGGCCCATTTCCCCCATATCTTAACAACCTTTCTTTTCTACTACCACTGGTGGGTGGTAGGCTAGATTGGATATTGAACTCTTATTAATGTATATTTAAAAAATACATACATTAATAAGACATGTTTACATACATTAATAATACATGTTTAACACAGGGGAAAGTAATTAGAGAATGAAGAGGCCAAACTGGAAAAATGGCAAGCTAGGACTTCAAGTAATACATTAAATAGGTTGGGAGAGAGTGAACAGCCTTTTCTAGTCACTGATTTTAGTGGGATTGCTTCAAGTTTCTCTCCATTTAGTTTGATGTTGGGTACTGGTTTGCTGTATATTGCTTTTATTATGTTTAGGTATGGGTCTTGAATTCCTGAACTTTCCAGGGCTTTTATCATGAAGGGATGTTGAATTTTGTCAAATGCTTTTTCATCATCTTATGAGATGACCATGTGGGTTTTTTCTTTGAGTTTATTTAGTAATGGATTACATTGATGGATTTCTGTATATTTAACCACCCCTGCATCCCTGGGATGAGTCCTACTTGATCATGGTTAATGATCATTTTGATTTCATTTGTGATAATTTTATTGAGTATTTTTGTATCGATATTCATGAGGGAAATTAGTTTGAAGTTTTCTTGCTTTGTTGGGTCTTTGTGTGATTTTGATATCAGCATAACGGTGGCTTCACAGAATGAATTGGGTATTATTTCTTCAGTTTCTATTTCGTGGAATAGTTTGAGGAGTATTGGTATTAGGTCTTCTCTGAAGGTCTGATAGAATTCTGCACTAAACCCCTCTGGTCCTGGGCTTCTTGTGGTTGGGAGACTTCCAACAACTGCTGCTATTTCTTTAGGGGTTATGGGACTGTTTAGATGGCTTATCTGATCATGATTTAACTTTGGTACCTGATATCTACCTAGAAAATAGTCCATTTCATCCAGATTTCCTAGTTTTGTTGAGTATAGGATTTTGTAGTAGGATCTGATGACTTTTAAAGGTGGTCAAAGGGATACAAATTGGAAAAGAAGTCAAAAAATCACTATTTGCAAGTGATATTCTAGTATACTTAAGTGACCCCAAAAATTCCACCAGAGAACTCCTAAACCTGATAAACAACTTTAGCAAAGTGGCTGGATATAAAATTAACTCGAACAAATTGGTAGCCTTCCTCTACTCAAAGGATAAACAGGTTTAGAAAGAAATTAGAGAAATGACACCCTTCACACTAGTCACAAATAATATAAAATATCTTGGTGTGGCTCTAACCAAGCAAGTAAAAGATCTGTATGACAAGAACTTCAAGTCTCCGAAGAAAGAAATGGAAGATGATCTCCAAAAATGGAAAGATCTCCCATGCTCATGGATTGGCAGGATTAATATAGTAAAAATAGCCATGTTGCTGAAAGAGGACCACGGATTCAATGCTTTCCCCATCAAAATTCCAAACTCAATTCTTCATAAGAGTTAAAAAAAGCAATTTGCAAATTTATCTGGAATAACAAAAAATCCTAGGATAGCAAAAACTATTTTCAACAATAAAAGAACTTCTGGTGGAATCACCATCCCTGACCCCAAGCTGTACTACAGAGCAATTGTGATTAAAAACTGCATGGTATTGGTACAATGACAGGCAGGTAGATGAATGGAATAGAATTGAAGACCCAGAAATGAACCCACACACCTATGGTCACTTGATCTTTGACAAAGGAGCTAAAACCACCCTGTGGGGAAAAAGACAGCATTTTAAACAAATAGTGCTAGTCCAACTGGAGGTCAGCATATAGAAGAATACAAATTGATAGTCTTATCTCCTTGTACAAAGCTCAAGTCCAAGTGGATCAAGGACCTCCACATAGAACCATATACTCTGAAACTAATAGAAGAGAAATTGGGGAAGAGCCTCCAACACATGGGCACAGGGGAAATTTTCCTGAACAGAAGACAAATGGCTTATGCTCTAAGATCTAGAATTGACAGATGACACCTCATAAGATTGCAAAGCTTCTGTAAGGCAAAGGACACTGTCAACAGGACAAAACGGCAACCAACAGATTTCTGACAGCATATTTGATGGTGCTATTTCAAGTGGCAGGCAGTATGCAGAAGAATGCAAATTGATTCATTCTCTATTGATTAACTCCTCTCTCACAATTTGGCCATTTATAATGAGTTCACTGTTTGTTTTACAATGCTTCAAGTGCTATGGAATAATTCAGAGATGGCTTGTTAGTCAGTACTCTGAAACACAGAGAAAAAGATTTGTAGTGGACATAGATGTAATTTCAGCAGAGCCCAGTGGCCTAATAATTATCTCGGTCATTTTCAGCTCTTAGGTATCATTTTGATGACTGAAGTAGCAGTGCATGTTCTTTTTCATTTTTGCTTAGAGAAAGCTAAAGTCTAGTGATTACACATTTTTGAGCCTTTTTCTCCTTAATGGAAGAGAAAGGTGGTTGAAGCCTTAATGTGGGGCAGAGGCTCTGGCTTGAAGGAAGGGTCATATCTGGAAATAAAAAATTCAACTTGAGAAGCACTAATGAACCCTATTTTCTGCAAAATGTTGGAACTCTCTGTGATTTCAGTTACAGCTTTAATTTTTAGCTTCCCAGGCCATGTTCATCACTCTTCCAAATTTAAAATCTTTGTGACAACACTATAGTCATTTTAGGGTTGTTTTCTGAAAATGCTCTTTCTGAAGTATTTTCTCCTCAGTTTCATACCCAGTTCCTAACTCAGCATCATCCAATCTCTACCTAGAGCTTTGTTATTTAGATGCCCATCTACTGGATTACGAAACTATCAAATTTTGTGGGTACATCTTTACGTTTATATGGGCTCTTGTTTTATTCAGTTAATTTGAAGAACCTAGAACATGGGGACATTTCTCAATATACTCAGGCTTTCTTTTCTCTACAAATTAATTATTTTCCACTTGTGGTCTTAAATATTTTACAGAATACATTGCATGGTAACTGCTCAATTTCCCACAAATCCACAGCAAGGTTACTCATACTTTTTCTTTGGAGGGAGGTGTCATACTCTACCAATGAGCCAATAGGCCATGGTACATGCACATCATTGTTGTGTTGTTTGTGTTTCCCACTGTTCACAGTTAGAAACTCAATGATAGCACTAAGCCAATTTCATATGTATAATATTCTGTCTTATTCCTGCCAGTCATGTACAGACTCTGGAGCATAAGCAATGAGAAAAGTGTTTGTTCGTCAAAGTGAAGTTTTTCAGGACATGAGGGTTTCACTAAATAATTTAAGGACAGCTTTATTTCAGTTCCTGACATCTGTGAAACTTAGGCAAATTATTAGTGCAGAAAAATGTTGACCTTTCCTGTAAATCTTGATGACGTCCAAATCCTCATTAAAGTCATATGCTTTTTTTTTTTTTTGTGGGAGAATAAGAGAAGAGATAGAATGAAGAAGGAGGAAGAAGAGTAAAGGGAGGAATAGGATAAAGTAGACTACTTTTATTGGCTACCAAGTAAGAGAAAGGCTTTGTCTTAATGATACACATGTATTATTGAGCCTTTAAAATTAACTGAGTCCACAATCTCCTTCTATTCTAATGTCTTCCTTTTTTTTTAATTAGGTATTTTCCTCATTTACATTTTCAATGCTATCCCAAAGGTCCCCCATACCCACCCCCCAATCCCCTACCCACCCACTGCCCCTTTTTGGCCCTGGTGTTCCCCTGTACTGGGGCATATAAAGTTTGCAAGTCCAATGGGCCTCTCTTTGCAGTGATGGCCGACTAGGCCATCTTTTGATACATATGCAGCTAAAGACAAGAGCTCCCGGGTACTGGTTAGTTCATATTGTTGTTCCACCTATAGGGTTGCAGTTCCCTTTAGCTCCTTGGGTAATTTCTCTAGCTCCTCCATTAGGGGCCATGTGACCCATCCAATAGCTGACTGTGATCATCCACTTCTGTGTTTGCTAGGCCCCGGCATAGTCTCACAAGAGAGAGCTATAACTGGGTCCTTTCAGCGAAATCTTGCTAGTGTATGCAATGGTGTCAGCATTTGGAAGCTGATTATGGGATGGATCCCTGCATAAGGCAGTCACTAGATGGTCCATCCTTTCGTCACAGCTCCAAAGTTTGTCTCTGTAACTCCTTCTATGGGTGTTTTGTTCCCATTTCTAAGAAAGGGTAAAGTGTCCACACTTTGGTCTTCGTTCTTCTTGAATTTCATGCGTTTGGCAAGTTGTATCTTATATCTTGGGTATCCTAAGTTTCTGGGCTAATATCCACTTATCAGTGAGTACATATTGTGCGAGTTCCTTTGTGATTGGGTTACTTCACTCAGGATGATACCCTCCAGGTCCATCCATTTGCCTAGGAATTTCATAAATTTATTTTTTAATAGCTGAGTAGTATTCCATTGTGTAAATGTACATTTTCTGTATCCATTCCTCTGTTGAGGGGCATCTGGGTTCTTTCCAGCTTCTGGCTATTATAAATAAGGCTGCTATGAACATAGTGGAGCATGTGTTCTTCTTACCGGTTGGGACATCTTCTGGATATATGCCCAGGAGAGGTATTGCTGGATCCTCCGGTAGTACTATGTCCAATTTTCTGAGGAACTGCCAGACTGATTTCCAGAGTGGTTGTACAAGCTTGCAATCCCACCAACAATGGAGGAGTGTTCCCCTTTCTCCACATCCTCGCCAGCATCTGCTGTCACCTGAGATTTGATCTTAGCCATTCTGACTGGAGTGAAGTGGAATCTCAGTGTTGTTTTGATTTGCATTCCCTGATGATTAAGGATGTTGAACATTTTTTCAGGTGCTTCTCTGCCATTCGGTATTCCTCGGGTGAGAATTCTTTGTTCAGCTCTGAGCCCCATTTTTTAATGGGGTTATTTGATTTTCTGGAGTCCACCTTCTTGAGTTCTTTATATATATTGGATATTAGTTCCCTATCCGATTTGGGATAGGTAAAGATCCTTTCCCAATCTGTTGGTGGCCTTTTTGTCTTATTGACGGTGTCTTTTGCTTTGCAGAAGCCTTGCAATTTTATGAGGTCCCATTTATAGATTCTCGATCTTACAGCACAAGCCATTGCTGTTCTATTCAGGAATTTTTCCCCTGTACCCCTATCTTTGAGGCTTTTCCCTACTTTCTCCTCTATAAGTTTCAGTGTCTCTGGTTTTATGTGGAGTTCCTTAATCCACTTAGATTTGACCTTAGTACAAGGAGATAGAAATAGATCAATTCGCATTCTTCTACATGATAACCGCCAGTTGTGCCAGCACCATTTGTTGAAAATGATGTCTTTTTTTCCACTGGATGGTTTTAGCTC
The DNA here is from genome assembly GCF_000001635.26 of Mus musculus. Classification (NCBI taxonomy): domain Eukaryota; kingdom Metazoa; phylum Chordata; class Mammalia; order Rodentia; family Muridae; genus Mus; species Mus musculus. The sequence goes on along the minus strand of NW_004450263.1, from coordinate 332,762 downwards.
CCTTGTCAAAGATCAAGTGACTATAGGTGTGTGGGTTCATCTCTGGGTCTTCAATTCTGTTCCATTGGTCTACTTGTCTGTCGCTATACCAGTACCATGCAGTTTTGATCACAATTGCTCTGTAGTACAGTTTTAGGTCCGGCATGGTGATTACACCAGAGGTTCTTTTATCCTTGAGAAGAGTTTTTGCTATCCTCGGTTTTTTGTTATTCCAGATGAATCTGCCGATTGCCCTTTCTAATTCATTGAAGAATTGAGTTGGAATTTTGATGGGGATTGCATTGAATCTGTAGATTGCTTTTGGCAAGATAGCCATTTGTTATCATCTGCCAGAGGATACAAAATCTCTAAAATTGAAGTTCATCCACAAATATGCCAAAGTAATCTCTGACACTTGACTCTGGGATAATTTGGCAGTTTCCAATATCAGTTACAAGACAGCATGTAGAAACTGGGGAGGAAATGGCTTGACAAGGCAAATTTCTTATTTTAAAAATGGAAAAATTCTTCCATGGATGGGAAATTTAATGTCCATGCTGGCTAGAATTGTCAGCTGGACAGGATCTAGATTCACATAGGAGACAAACCTCAGGGCATGTCTATGAGAGATTTTTTTTCTAGATTTGCTTAATTGTGGTGGGAACACTCACTCTGGAAGTTATTGGCAGCATTCCAGGGGCTGTGCTCAGGACTGAATCTAAAGGTGGAAGTGAGATGAGCATGCAGTAGAATGTGACTTCATGCCTCATGTTCCTGCTGCCACATACTTCCCACCATGATGGTCTGTACTCTCAAATCATGAGCCAAAATAAAGACTTCTTTTTCTTCCTGAAATTCTTGTCAGGATTTTTGTCTTATAAATGAAAGAAACAAATGTATGTGTGGTTAAAAGGTCATGTAATATGTTTAGTTTGGTTAGCTCACATCACCTTCATGTTTATGCATTGTATCTCAAACACACTCATGAACAGGCACCTATGTATGGAAAAAGAAGACTGTCAACCTATCAGTACTGATTTGTTAAAAGAAAATTATAGCTGGGCAGTGGTGGTGCACACCTTTAATCCCAGCACTTGGGAGGCAGAGGCAGGTGGATTTCTGAGTTTGAGGCAAGCTTGGTCTACATAGTGAGTTCCAGGACAGCTAGGGCTCTACAGAGAAACCCTGTCTCAAACAACAACAACAACAACAACAACAAGAAAGGAAGGAAGGAAGGAAGGAAGGAAGGAAGGAAGGAAGGAAGGAAGGAAGGAAGGCAGGCAGGAAGAAAGAAAGGAAGGAAAGTTACACCATGCTTTGGGGAAAAGGTCTAAGCCAGGTGTGGAAAATTGACTGTTCATTGTAGGGTTACCATGATTATATGTCAAATTGAACTCAGAAGAAAAACATTTGCCTAGGAAACATTACTGTGTGTAACTAGTTAACCTTTGTGGGGACACAGGACTCATGCCTGATGACTTTATACCTATCTCTGGGATAATAGGCAGTGTGTATCTGGGGTGTTGTTGGGCAGACAGGCAAGCTCTCATACAGAACCAGAGTTAAATTGAAGTTATTTCTAGGCCTTTATGAGAGTCTAGAGGAAATATAGACAGCAACTCATACTACATAGTCACTAGTGCTGTTATTACTGGGTTTCTACTTAGCCTTTGATGAAAGGGCTTGTATTAAACTCTGGAATGCAGGCTGCTCTTGGACTCAGATGAATTGTCTTCCATCAGAGTCCTATGCATCCCCTAGGCTTGTCTCTAGATGAACTGAAGGAGTTACAGGGTTGTTTCAGAAGCAATAGATAGAAACAAGGTTAGCAACCTGTTTCCTGAGGATTAACTCCTGGGCCCTTCACATAAGGACCACAGTGAAAAGTGGCTAAAGCTAGCAATTGTGGAGTCAGGGTTATTTCCAAGTCTAGAGTGAGGGTTAGTCATAAGTTCACTGCTTATGTACATGTCTTTACTCCTCTCAAAATCACTTTATATCTTAAGACACATAAGTGTTTTATTTTACCTAGATCTCAAGGCACAAAATTGACTCTGTCTGTGATTTTCTCCAAAATCATTAATGCTACTGATTTATTTGAGGTGAGAGAACTCCTAGGCCATAATCTTGCTTGTATCCACTATTACTTGCTTGTATTCATTACTACTAATGATAAAATTAGCCATGATTCATTGGCAGAAAAAGAAACATTACTAACAAAGATTTACTAGCCCAAAACAGCAAATCATACATGTAATGGTGTAAGGGCAACCAGCTGAAATCTTAGTCCAGACAAATTCAACACCAAAGATGGAAATCAGTGACTTCTTTCTTAATAATTAAACTTTTTTACTGTTGGCCTGTATATATTTTACATAAAGATATTTAGTGGAACTTTAAGTTCACAGTGAACTGAGAGGAAGGTAGAAATGTTTGCCTAGCCACAATCATTACATACAGGGGAAAAATGTAAAAGAAAAAAACATGAAAAATACATATAGATGCAGAGACACAAACATTCATATGCACAAAAATTCCATAAAAACAGAAGCAGAAGATGCAATAAATAAATGAAGAAACTATAAGGTATAATAATAATTTTAATTAAACTGTCCTGAAAAAGCATTTTAATACAATAAACATCCAAAGACATCACTGAATTTGTTTTGTGTTGGCCATCTACATGTGGGCTTGGGGTTTGCTCTTTGTATCACTTGTGGACTCAATGGAAGAAAACTAAATTTTCATTGGTGAGTGTTTTGCAAAAGGAGGTATCTTCTGGTTTATATATGGAGCTTGTATGCAATTTATGGCACAGACCCATGCAAGTTCTGTACATGACAGTGCTGGTGTATTTAGAGGCGCTTGTTTCTTTGGTGTCATTTATCATATCTGGCTCTTACCTTCTCAGGGTTCTCTGACCCCTCTGGGGAGGGATTTGGTGGAGCCATCCCATTTAAACCTAGTGTTTCAAGGTCTCCATTTCTCTATACATTGTCCTTTTATTAATCTTTGTATTTGTTCCCATCTCAGGAGGGAGCATCTCTTGAAAGCATCCTTTTTGTCTATTTTATTGGATTCTTATATCTCCACTCTTCTCCAACCATTTTGCTTTTCAACCTTCCAAAACTAGGAAAGGAAGAAAGATTAGAGCATAAAGAGGACACAGATCTCTTTAGACTTCGAGCCTTGGGGCAAATCTAGTCTTCATTGTCAGGATTTTGCAAACCTGAAACTAGCAATCCAGAAAAGAGCAAAAGAAATCAGGAACCCCAAAAGCAACCAGCAAAACCAACATCAGGAACCAGAGCCAGTAGGATCAGCAGGAGTTCAGTAGCATCAGGAGCCTCTCAGGGCTCCATCATTTTTATACAATCTCAAGTGACTTCAATATTCCAAACATAAACTATCTTTACCCAGAATCATTCCCCTGTCAGAGCAGGAAACAAATCATATTTAGTGGCTATGGACAATTTGAAGCAGAACCATAACTCACACATGGGATTAAAACAAAAGTATATTCTCATAACATAATTTTTTTTTTGAGACAGGGTTTCTCTATATAGCCATGGTTGTCTTGGAACTCACTCTGTAGACCAGGCTGGTCTCAAACTCAGAAATCCACCTGCTTCTGCCTCCTAAGTGCTGGGATTAAAGGCATGTGACACCACTGCCTGGCCATAATTGGGTTTTTAAAGAAACAAAAATTCTTACAACATTCCCAGATGATGTCTGAGCAAAGTGCTGATCTATGAGTATAGCAGCTCTAAGATCAACAATTGACAAATGGGACCTCATGAAACAGAAAAGCCTCTGTAAATCAAAGAATACTGTCAATAGGATAAAACAGCAGCCTATAGATTTGGAAAAGATCTTTACCAACGCTACCTTTGAAAGAAGGTTGATAAGATATACAAAGAACTCAAGAAAATAGACTCCAGAAAACCTAACAACTCAATTTTAAAGATGGAATACACGGTGGAATACAAAAGCATGCCAGGAAGTTTGACAAGGTACGGGGTAGGGCAGGTTGAGACCTGGAGATATGGTAGGCACACAGCTGAGGTTTAGGCGACTCCCAGCTCCCTGCCTGCCTCCTGCCTTGGAACACAGGCCACGACATTAAAATGTGGATATTTGTGCTGGATTTCCTGCAAGACATCAGCACTGAGGTCTACCCTGTACCATCTGTGATCCATCTTCTGGTCCAGACCTGCTACCAAAATTCCACATGCCTGAAACCATCATCAACTACAAGGTGAGAACCTGACCCCAATTCCCTGCCTGTCAACCATCCTAGGCACACTCAGCAGCAGAAGTCTCAGTCTTGGCCCCTCTACATTCCATTTCCTGGGCTACAACTCCAACGGCATACCTGGAGATCTACTGCTGCCCTGGACAGAGACCTGCAACCATCAAGGGCCACCAGCTCTATATGCATTCCTAGAGACCTGCAACCAACCATAACAGCTAGCAGTCAGGGACTACCAGCTCTGCCTGCATTCCAGGAAGCATCCTACCACCAGGAACAACCAACTCTATCTAAAATACCAGAGGCATACTAATATTAGGGACTACCAGCTTTACCTACAGCCCTAGAGACCTGCTCCCATCATTTATTATCAGAACTGCCAACAAAAGGAACAACCAAATGGCTAAAGCCCAACATAAGAGCACAGTGAACAAAAGCCAGGGCAATATGGTACCACCAGAACCCAGCTTTCCTACTGTAGCAAGGCCTGGATATCTTAAAACTCATGAGTCATAAGAAAATAACCTTAACACTAATCTTAGGAAGGCAAAGGCCTTCCAAGAGAAAATGAATGAATCCCTTTAAGAAATACAGGAAACTACAATCAAACATATAGAGGGTTTAAAGAGGAAATGAATAAATATCGAGAAAATACAGGAAATATAAACAAGCAGATGAAAGAAATGAATAAAATTGTTCAATACACGAAAGAAAATAGAAGCATTAAAGGAAACATAAACAGAAGCAATCCTGGGGATGGAAAACAGGAGAAGAGAGAACCTCAGGCTTAAAAGAAGGAAAAAAGAAATTGATACATTTATCAAAGAAAATGTTAAAGCTAAAATTTTTCTAACATAAAATATCCAGGAAATATGAGAGTCTCTGAAAAGACCAAACTTCAGGATATGAGAATAGAAGGAGAAAACTCCCAAGTTAAAGGCCCAGAAAATACCTTCACAAAAAATTTCCTGACCTAAAAAAGAGATGTCTGTGAACATACAAGACGCTTACAGAACATCAAATAGAGTGGACCAGAAGAAAAACGCTCCCACAATACAACAATCAGGACACTAAATGTAGAAAAAAAAGCAAGAATATTAAAAGATAGAATAGATAAAAGCCAAGAAACATATAGAATAAGACCTATTAGAATTGTACCAGACTTCTGATCAAAGACTTTTAAGAGCAGAACAGCCTTGTCTTACAGTCTCTAGTAGATTACAGCAGCCAAACCAGACAACTATATACAGCAAAACTTAGGATTCTGGGAGATACACTGCACACAGGGCAACTGATCACCAGCTTGTCTGCTCCTCTGAAGACACCACAGCTTGAAGGCATCCCAGGAGTTGTTCTGTACTCAGGAAAATTGGGCAACCAACACCACAGTCTGAAGACCTCCTCCAGGGGCTCTGTGGCATACTGGACAACCAAAAAGCTCCCTGGAGTTCTGCTGCACACAGGGAATCAGAAATCACAGTCTGAAGCACCCCTTGCAGAACAGCTTCACACAGGACAACAGCTTGACTGCTTCTCTGAAGACACAACAGTCTGAAGGCCTCCCAGGATCTATTGCAGCCAAGGCAATAGATCAGCAGCTTCTCTGCCTCTCTGATAACCTCCCTGGTGGAAGGCCCCACAGGAGGTCTTCTACAGCCAGGACTGCAGGCCTATCAGGAGACCTGAAGCAACCCAGGGGCAAAAGAGGCAGGCTCCAGACAGAGACACCCAGACCAGCAAACACCAGAGCCAAGCAGATGTTGAGAGGCAAGCACATGACCACAAGCAACAGAAGCCAATATACTTTGGCATTATCAGAATCAGCAGTCCTTTGCTGTATATGTGTTGAGGACATCATATCAGCTTGTATATGCTGCCTGGTTGGTGGTCTAGTGTCTGACAGATCCCTGGGGTTGAAGTTAATTGAGACTACTGGTCCTCCAACAGGGTGGCCTTCCTCCTCAGCTTATCCAGCTTTCCCCTAATTCAACCACAGGGGTCAGCAATTTCTGTCCATTGGTTGGATGCAAATATCTGCATCTGACTTTACAGCTGCTTGTTGGATCTTTTGGAGGGCAGTCATGGTAGGTCCCTTTTTGTGAGTATTCCATAGCCTCAGTAATAGTGTCAGGCATTGGGTCCTTCTCTTAAGCTGGAACCATGTTGGGCCTGTACCTGGACCTTCTTTTCCTCAGGTTCTTCACCATTTCGATCACTGTAGTCCTTTCAGATAGGAACAATTATGGGTCAGAGTTTTGAATAAAGAATGGCAACCCCTTCCCTCACTTGAAGCCTTGTTTTTCTGCTGAAGGTGTGCTCTACAAGTTGCCTCACCCCACTGTAGGGCATTTCATCTAAGACCCCCTTCTTTTGAGTCCTGAAAGTCTCTCATCTCCCAGGTTTCTGGTACATTCTGGAGTCCCCTACCCCCAAACTCCTACCTCCCAAAGTTGCCTGTTTCCATTCTTTCTGCTGGTCCTCAGGGCTTCAGTTCTTTCCACTAAACAATACCAGATCATGTTTCCCCTTTTCCCCCCACTCCTGTGCTCTTTCCTTCCCAGGTGTCTCCTCCCCTCCCCCCTTTCAATTGCTTTCTTCTCCCTCCCAAGTGGAATTGAGGTGTCCTCACTTGGTCCCTTCAGATTGTTGACATTTCTGAGTAATGTGGACTATATCTTGGGTATTCTGTAAATTTTTTTTGGCTAATAGTAATACCATGCATGTACTTTTGGGTCTGAGTTACCTCACTCAGAATATTTTCTAGTTCTGTCCAATTGCCTGCAAAACTCAGGATGTCCTTGTTCTTAATATCTGAGGAATATTCCATTGTGTAAATGAACCACATTTTCTGTATTCATTCTTCTGTCATGGGACATCTGGGTTGATTCCAGCTTCTGGCTACCACAAACAAGGCCACTAGGAACATAATGGAACACATGACCCTATGGCATTGTGGGGCATCATTTGGATATATTCCCAAGTGTGGTATAGCTGGGTCTTCAGGTAGATCTATTTCCAATTTTCTGGGGAACCTCCAGATTGACTCCAGGGTGGTTGTACCAGTTTACAATCCCAACAGCAACGGAGAGGTATTCCTCTTTCTCCACATTCTTACCAACATGTGCTGTCACCTGAGGTTTTGATCTTAGCCATTCTGATTGGTGTCAGGTGTAAGGTAATTTTGATTTAAATTTCTCTGATCACTAAGGACTTTGAAGATTTCTTTAAGTGTTTCTTAGCCATTCAAGATTCTTCTGTTGTGAATTCTTAGTTTAGTCCTATACCTCATTTTTGATTGGGTTGTTGTTGTTGTTTTTTTTTTTTTTTTTTTTTTTTTTTGGTGGTTAGCTTTTTGAGTTCTTTATATATTTTGGATATTAGTCCTCCATCAGATGTTGGGTTAGTGAAGATTTCTTTTCCCAATCTGTAGGTAGCTGATTTGTCTTATTGACTATGTCCTTTGCCTTACAGAAGCTTTCCAGTTTCATGAGGTCCCATTTATCAATTCTTGATCTCAGAGCATGAGCCATTAGAGTTGTTTTTAGGAAATTTCCCCCTGTGCTAATGAGTTGAAGACACATTCCCACTCTCTCTTCTATTATATTCAGTGTATCTAGTTTTATGTTGAGGTCCTTGATCCACTTGGACTTGTGCAAGGTAACAAATATGGCTTTATTTTCATTTTTCTACATATGGACAGTAAGCTAGAGAAACACCATTTATTGAAGATGCTTTCTGTTTTTCATTGCATCTTTTTGGCTTCTTTCTCAAAGATCAAGTCTGTGTAAATGTGTGGTTTTATTTCTGGGTCTTTAATTCTATTCCACTGACCAACTTGTGTGTCTCTGTATCAATGCCATGCAATTTTTATCATTATTGCTCCATAGTATATCTTGACATCAGGGACGGTGTTTTCCCCAGACATTATTCTATTGTTCAGAATTGTTGCCACTATTTTGAGGGTTTTTTTTTTTTTGCCTGTTCAGATGAATTTGAGAATTGCTCCTTCTGATTCTTTGAGGAATTGTGTTGAGATTTTGATAGGGATTGCATTGAATCTGTAGATTACCTTTGGTAGGATGGCCATTTTTACTATGTTAATTCTTCTAATCCATGAGTATGGGAGATCTCTCCATTTTCTGAGATGTTCTTTCCTGATAGACTTAATATTATTGTCATATGGACCTTTCATTTGCTTGGTTAGAGTTAACCCAAGATATTTTATATAATTTGTGGCCATTGTAAGGGAGTTGTTTTGCTAATTTCTATATCAGCCTGTATAAAGTAAGGCTACTAACTTATTTGAGTTAGTTTTATAGCCATCCACTTTGCTGAAGTTGTTTATCAGCTGGAGAAGTTCTCTGGTAGAATTTTTGGGGTCGCTTATATATGCTTTCATATCGTCTGCAAATAGTGAAACCTTTATTTCTTATTTGCCAATTTGTTTCCTCTTGATCTCTTTTGGTTGTATTGTTTTTCTAGCTAGCCCTTCAAAGACTATATTGAATATCTATGGGGAGAGTGGACCCCAATTTTAGTGGGATTGCTTCAAGTATCTCTCCATTTAATTTGCTGTTGGTTTGCAGTAAATTGCTTTTATTATGTTTAGGTATAGGCCTTGAATTCCTGATCCCTCTAACACTTTTAGCATGAAGGGGTGTTGTATTTTGGCAAATGCTTATTCTGTATCTAAGGAGATAATCATGTGATTTTTTTTTCCTTTGAGACTTTTTTTACATAGTAGATTAAATTAATGGATTTTGGTATATTGAACCAGTCTTGTATCCCTGGAATACATCATATTTGAATGTGGTGAATGATGGTTTTGATGTGTTCTTGGATTCGGTTTTCAAGAATTTTATTGAGTATATTTGCATCAATATTCATAAGGGAGATTGATCTGAAGTTCTCTTTTCTGGTTGGGTCTTGTGTAGATTAGGTATCAGAGTAATTGTGAGTTTATAGAATAAATTAGATAGTGTTCCTTCTGTATATATTTTATGGAATATTTTGAGGAATATTGGTATTAGGTTTTCTTTGAAGGTCTGGTAGAATTCTGCACTAAAGCCATCTGGCTCTGGGCTTTTTATGGTTGGGAGGTTTTTAATGACTTCTATTTTCTTAGGGGATATGGGCCTGTTTAGATAGTTTACCTGCTCTTAATTTAACTTTGATGTGTAGTATCTGTCTAGAAAACCATCCATTTCATTTATTTTCCAGTTTTTTTGAGTATAGGATTTTGTAGTAGGATCTATTTTTTTTTTTTTAAATTTCCTCTGTTTCTGTTCTTATATCTCCCTTTTCTTTTCTGATTTTGTGAATTTGGATACTGCCTCTGAGCCCTTTAGTTAGTATAGCTAGGGGTTTATTTATGTTGTTGATTCTTTCCACAATCCAGCTTTTGATACTGTTGATTCTGTATATTGTTCTCTTTATTTCTATTTGGTTGATTTTTGGCCCTGAGTTTAACTACTTGCTGTCTACTCCTCTTGGGAGTGTTTGCTTCTTATTGTTGTAGAGATGTCAGGTGTGCTGTTAAGTTGGTAGTGTAATATCTTTCTAGTTTCTTTACCAGGTCACTTAGTTCTGTGAGTTTTCCTCTTAGCACTGCATTCATTGTGTCTCATAAGTTTGGGTATGATGTCTCAACATTTTTATTAAATTACAGGAAGGCTTTAATTTCTCTCTGTGTTTCTTCCATGACCAAGTTATCATTGAGAATAAAGTTGTTCAGTTTCCACCTGTATGTGGGCTTTCTGCTGTTTTTGCTGTTATTGAAATCCAGCCTTAGACCATGATGATCGGATAGGATTCATGGGATTATTTCAATTTCTTGTATCAGTTGAGGGTTGTTTTGTGACCAATTATATGATCTATTTTGTAGAAGGTACCACAAGGTGCTGAGAAGGTGTGTTCTTTTGTTTTAGAGTGAAAGTCTCTGTAGATATGTGTCTTAGTTAGGGTTTTACTGCTGTGAACAGACAACATGACCAAGGCAAGTCTTATAAAAAGCAACGTTTAATTGGGGCTGGCTTACAGGTTCAGAGGTTCAGGCCATTATCATCAAGGTGGGAGCATGGCAGTATCCATGCAGTATCCATGCATCCAGGCATGGCGCAGGAGGAGCTGAGAGTTCTATGTCTTCATCCAAAGGCTGCTAGTGGAAGACTGACTTCCAGGCAACTAGGGTGAGGATCTTATACCCACACCCAGAGTGACACACCCATTCCAACCAGGTCACACCTATTCCAACAAGGCCACACCTTCAGATGGTGCTACTCCCTGGTCCAAGGATATACAAACCATCACAATATATTAAATTCTTTTGGTTCATAATCTCTATTAGTTTCACTGTGTTTCTGTTTAGGTTCTGTTTCAAAGACCTGTTTATTAGTGACAGTGGGGTGTTGACATCTTCCACTATTATTATATGGGGTTCCATGTGTATTTTGAGCTTTAGTAAAGTTTCTTTTATGAATATGGGTGCACTTGCATTTGGGGTATAGACATTTGGAATTGAGACTTTCTCTTGGTAGATTTTTCCTTCGAGGAATATGAAGTGTCCTTCCTCATCATGCTTGATAACTTTTGGTTGAAAAGCTATTTTATTAGATATTAGGATGGCAAGACCAGCTTGTTTCTTGGCACCATTTGCTTGGAAGACCTTTTTCCATTCTTTTACTCTGAGATAGTGTCTGTCTTTGTTATTGAGGTGTATTTCTTCTATGTAGCAAAATGCTGAATCTTGTTTGCATATCCATTCTTTTAGCTTATGTCTTTTTATAAGTGTGTTGAGTCCATTAATATTGAAAGATATTAAAGACATATCACTGTTGTTTCCTGTTATGTTTGTTTTTGTAGGTGGTTTTATGTGCATGTGTTTCTCTCCTTTTGGCTTTGTTGTGAAATGCTTAATATCATGCCTTTCCTTTGGTGTAGGTACTTTCCTCATGTTGGAATTTTCCTCCTAGGGTCCTCTGTAGTGATAAATTGTTAGATAGATACTGTTTAAATTTGGTTTTCTCATGGAATAATTTTATTTCTCCATCTATGATGATTGAGAGTTTTACTGGGATTAGTAGCCCAAGCTGGCATTTGTGTTTTAGAGTCTGCATGACCTTTGACCAGACTCTTTCAGCCTTTAGTTTCTTTGTGGAGAAGTCTGGTGTAATCCTGATCAGTCTACTTTTGTATGTTACTTGAACCTTTTCCCTTGAAGCATTTTAATATATTATTTTTTGTTCTGTGCATTTGGTGTTTGTATTATTATGTGGCAAGAGAATTTTCTTTCTGTTCCCATTTACTTGGTGTTATATAGGTTTCTTCTACCTTTATGGCCATCTCTTTCCTTAAGTTGGGGAAAGTTTTCTTCTATGATTTTGTCGAAGGCATTTTCAGGTCCTTTGAGCTCTGGGGATACTGGCTTGTTCATAATGTTGTTCCTCCTATAGGGCTGCAGACACCCTCAGCTCCTTGGGTACTTTCTCTAGCTCCTTCATTGGGGCACTGTATTCCATCCAATAGATGACTGTAAGCATCCACGTCTGTTTTTGTCAGGCAACCATTCTTAAATTCATGTTGAAAAACAAAACACCCAGGATAGCCAAAACAATCCTATCCAACAAAACAACTTCTGTGCTTGACTTCAAACTATTTTACAGAGCAATAGTAATAAAAACTACATGGTATTGGTATCAGAAGAGACATGTTGATCAATGGAATTAAAATAAAGACCCAGAAATAAATCCACACACCTACACATTCTTGATTTTTGATACAGAAGACAAAATCATAAAATGGAAAAAGATGAGCATCTTCAACAAATGGTGCTGGTATAACTTGATGTCTGCATGTAGAAGAATGCAAACATTCATATTTAATCTCTCTATACAAAGTTCACATCCAAGAGGGTAAAACACCTGAGTATAAAATCAGATACACAAATCTAATAGACGAGGAAGGGGGAATAGCATTGAACATTCTGTTGTAGTAGACAACTTTCTGAACAGCAATAGCTCAGGCACTAACATCAATAATTTATAACTGCCAACTCTTGAAACCGAAAAGCTGCTGTAAAGCAAAGGACACTGTCAATAGAACAAAATGACAATCTACAGATTGGGAAAAGATCTTCACCAGCCCTAAATTTGATAGAGAGCTAATATCCAAAGTATACAAAGAACTCAAAAAGTTAAGCACCAAAAACCCAAATGACCAATTAAAAGCTGGGGTACAGTGTTAAACAGAGAATTCTCAATAAAGGAATCTCTAATGGCTAAGAAACACTGAAATGTTCAACATCCTCAATCATCAAGGAATCAAAACCACTCAGATTTCACTTTACACCCATCAGAATGACTAAGATGAAAAATTCAATCCACAGCACCTGTTAGGGAGGATGTGGAGCAAAGGGAACATTCCTCTATTGGTTTTGGAAGTGAAAAATTTGCAAATCAATTTTGTTGCTTCACAAGAAATGGAGAATAATTCTACCTCAAGACCCACATATACCACTCCTGATCATATATCCAAAGATGTTCCAACATCCCTCAAGGACAGTTGTTTAACTATGTTCATAGCAGATTTATTTGTAATAGCCAGAAACTGGAAAAAAAAAACTAGATGTCCCTCAACTGAAGATTAGATAAAGAAAATGTGGTTAATCCATACAATGGAATACTACTCAGCTATTAACAACAAGGACATCAGGAATTTTGGAGGCAAATAGATAGAACTAAAACCTATCATCTTTAGTATGGTAACTCAGACCCCAAGACATGCATTCTATGTATTCCCTTATAAGTGGATATTAGCCATAAAGTAGAGAAAACCCTGCTTATAACCCACAGACCCAAAAAAGTCAATTAACAAAGAGGGTCCAAGAGAGGATGCTTAAATATTTTTTTCAGAGGGGGATAAAATGGGTATGTGGGGTGGAATCAGGGAGAAAACTTGGTGGGTGGGTGGGTCGGTGGGTGGGTGAATATGAGGGAAAATGGGGTGTGGGTGTGGGAATCAGGTGTGAAGGATCAGGGGAAAGAGATTGTATATTGAAGGAGGGTGGGGCCAAGTATCATCTCTAAGATGAACCAGAGTTCTGGGACAGGATTAGTAGGACAGAAGGAAGAAGATAGGCAAGAACCAAACCCTAACCCTCTGTCATGCTACAAGGCAGGATCCTAGCATAATTGTCCTCTGATAGGGTCCACCCATCAGCTGATGGAAATAGATGCAGAGACCTACAGCCAAACATCAGATGGAGCTTGGGGAGTCTTTTGGAAGAGTTGAGGAAAGGATTGAGGAGACCTGAAAAGTATAGGGACTCCACATGAAAACTAACTAAGTCATCTAACATTGAATCTTGGTGGGCTCACAGAGACTGAACCACCAAGCAAACTGAGAGCATGGGGTAGACTTAAGCTCACCCCTCACCCATATGTAGCAGATGTGCAGCTTGATTTTTGTGCAGGTTCCATAAAAACTAGAGCACAGCCTGTCACTAATTCTGTTGCCTGCTTGTGGATCCTGTTCCCCTAACTTGGCCTCATTGTCTGGATTCAATAGGAGAGGATATGCCTAGTCCAGCAGTGACTTTATGTGCCAATGTGCAGTATACCCAGGGAATCTTGCCCTTATCAGAGGATAAGGGGAGGGGGCAATGGGCAGAGGACAGGTGTAAAGAGGGTGTAGGAGGTAGGGGTGAGGATTCTATTGGGATTTACAGTCAGTAAGTAATACATTAATACAAAACTATATTCATTTTATGTATTATTTTTATAGATGTATTTGCTCAATTATACTAACCTACTTTTCTCTAAAAAAAAAAAAAAAAAAAAAAAAAAAAAAAAAAAAAAAAAAAACAAAAAAAACAAAAAACCAAACCAAACCAAACCAAACCAAAAAACAAAAGAAGAAGGATGTTTTAGTGGGTCTACTTTTGAGTTCTCTCTTCCCTACCACTAATTTTCTGTGGTTTTGGCTAGCTTATAGTAAGCCTTATAGCAGAGTGCAATAGTTCTACAGGTTTGTTTTTTGTTTTAAGATCATACTGACTATTGTAAATGTTGCCTCAATTAAAATTTAATAATAATTTTGTCCATTTCAATAAACAACTTGCTAAGAATTTGATTTGGATTCTATTGAGTCTATAAAACAAGATGGAAATTTCTGATATCTTGAAAATATTGAGTTATTTTATTTTCTTAATTCTGGAATTTCTTCAATCAAACTTTTATAGAATCCCTTATGGATATATTATGTAAGCCGTAGTAAATTTATATTATTTCATTTTGGAAATTCTAATGTACACTGTAAGGTATTTATTTTTAATGACCATTTGTCCAGTTTTGCATTAGAAAAAAGCAATTAATTTTTATGTATTGATTTTGCAATCTACAATTTAATTACAATTGCTAATTAATTTCAGGAGATTATTCACTTCTTTCAAAATTTTAATAGGTCATCAGTCATATGAAAAGATACGGTTTCTTTCTTTTGGTTCAAAATACATAGTTTTTACCCTCTTTATCTGAATATTTACTCATAATTTTAATATTATATTTAAAAGAATGTTATACTATGAGTATCCTAGACGTTAGTGGAAAAGTCTCTACTTTGTTACCCTTTAAGATGTCATGTTGAGGTTTATTGTAGTTATTCTCTATAAAGTTGGAGAAAATCACCTTTAGTGCAATCTTACTATGAAATTTTTACTAGAAATAAAAATTAGAGTTTGTCAAATGTTTTTCTGCATGTATAATATGGTTTTGAGCATTTTTATTTTTGTCTTTAAAGAGCTTTCCTTAATAATTATTTATTTTAAGTAAAATATAATTATATCATTTCTTCTTATCTTTCCTCAGCCTAACCCCTTCAGTGATGTCTTCTCCCTCAAAAATAAATGCATACAGCACAAGTCCCTTCCGTCCCACCCGAGCACCGGGGTACCTTGCCGGCAGAGTCGCCTGACACCCGCAAGTGCCCACACAGGATTCCCCACGGGATCCTAAGACCTCTGGTGAGTGGAACACAGCGTCTGCCCCAATCCAATCGCACGGAACCTGAGACTACAGTAAATAGGGAAGCAGACTACCCGGGCCTGACCTGGGGCACAAGTCCCTTCCGCCCCACCCGAGCACCAGAGTACCTTGCCAGCGGAGTCACCTGACACCTGCAAGGGCCCACACAGGATTCCCCAGGGGATCCTAAGACCTCTAGTGAGTGGAACACAACTTCTGTCAGGAGGCAGGTTCGAACACCAGATATCTGGGTACCTTCCCTGCAAGAAGAGAGCTTGCCTGCAGAGAATACTCTGCCCACTGAAACCAAGGAGAGAGCTAGCCTCCCAGGTCTGCTTATAGAGGCTAACAGAGTCACCTGAAGAACAAGCTCTTACCAGAGACAACTATAACAGCTAGCTTCAGAGATTACCAGATGGCGAAAGGCAAATGTAAGAATCCTACTAACAGAAATCAAGACCACTCACCATCACCAGAACGCAGCACTCCCACCCCACCTAGTCCTGGGCACCCCAACACAACCGAAAATATAGACCCAGATTTAAAAACATTTCTCATGATGATGATAGAGGACATCAAGAAGGACTTTCATAAATCACTTAAAGAATTACAGGAGAGCACTGCTAAAGAGTTACAGGCCCTTAAAGAAAAGCAGGAAAACACAACCGAACAGGTAGAAGTCCTTAAAGAAAAACAGGAAAACACATCCAAACAGGTGATGGAAATGAACAAAACTATACTAGAACTAAAAAGGGAAGTAGACACAATAAAGAAAACCCAAAGCGAGGCAACACTGGAGATAGAAACCCTAGGAAAGAGATCTGGAACCATAGATGCGAGCATCAGCAACAGAATACAAAAAATTGAAGAGAGAATCTCAGGTGCAGAAGATTCCATAGAGAACATCGACACAACAGTCAAGAAAATACAAAATGCAAAAGGATCCTAACTCAAAACATCCAAGAAATCCAGGACACAATGAGAAGACCAAACCTACTGATAACAGGAGTTGGTGAGAATGATTTTCAACTTAAAGGACCAGCTAATATCTTCAACAAAATAATAGAAGAAACCTTCCCAAACATAAAGAAAGAGATGCCCATGATCATACAAGAAGCCTACAGAACTCCAAATAGACTGGACCAGAAAAGAAATTCCTCCCAACATATAATAATCAGAACAACAAATGCACTAAATAAAGATAGAATATTAAAAGCAGTAAGGGAGAAAGGTCAAGTAACATATGAAGGACGGCCTATCAGAATTACACCAGACTTTAAACCAGAGACTATGAAAGCCAGAAGAGCCTGGACAGATGTTATACAGACACTAAGAGAACATAAATGCCAGCCCAGGCTACTATACCCGGCCAAACTCTCAATTACCATAGATGGAGAAACCAAAGTATTCCATGACAAAACCAAATTCACACATTATCTTTCCAAGAATCCAGCCCTTCAAAGGATAATAACAGTAAAGAAGCAATACAAGGACAGAAATCACGCTCTAGAACAAGCAAGAAAGTAATCCCTCAACAAACCAAAAAGAAGACAGCCACAAGAACAGAATGCCAACTCTAAAAACAAAAATAAAAGGAAGCAACAATTACTTTTTCTTAATATTTCTTAATATCAATGGACTCAATTCCCCAATAAAAAGACATAGACTAACAGACTGGCTACACAAACAGGACCCAACATTCTGCTGCTTACAGGAAACCCATCTCAGGGAAAAAGACAGACACTACCTCAGAGTAAAAGGCTGGAAAACAGTTTTCCAAGCAAATAGTCTGAAGAAACAAGCTGGAGTAGCCATTCTAATATCGGATAAAATCGACTTCCAACCCAAAGTTATCAAAAAAGACAATGAGGGGCACTTCATACTCATCAAAGGTAAAATCCTCCAAGAGGAACTCTCAATTCTGAATATCTATGCTCCAAATGCAAGGGCAGCCACATTCATTAAAGACACTTTAGTAAAGCTCAAAGCACACATTGCACCTCACACAATAATAGTGGGAGACTTCAACACACCACTTTCATCAATGGAAAGATCGTGGAAACAGAAACTAAACAGGGACACAGTGAAACTAACAGAAGTTATGAAACAAATGGACCTGACAGATATCTACAGAACATTTTATCCTAAAACAAAAGGATATACCTTCTCTCAGCACCTCTCGGGACCTTCTCCAAAATTGACCATATAAGTGGTCACAAAACAGGCCTCAACAGATACAAAAATATTGAAATTGTCCCATGTATCCTATCAGACCACCATGTCCTAGGACTGATCTTCAATAACAACATAAATAATGGAAAGCTAACATTCACACGGAAACTGAACAACACTCTTCTCATTGATACCTTGGTCAAGGAAGGAATAAAGAAAGAAATTAAAGACTTTTTAGAGTATAATGAAAAGGAAGCCACAACATACCCAAACCTATGGGACACAATGAAAGCATTTCTAAGAGGGAAACTCATAGCTCTGAGTGCCTCCAAGAAGAAACGGGAGAGAGCACATACTAGCAGCTTGACAACACAACTAAAAGCCCTAGAAAAAAAGGAAGCAAATTCACCCAAGAGGAGTAGACGGCAGGAAATAATCAAACTCAGGGGTGAAATCAACCAAGTGGAAACTAGAAGAACTATTCAAAGAATTAACCAAACGAGGAGTTGGTTCTTTGAGAAAATCAACAAGATAGATAAACCCTTAGCTAGACTCACTAGAGGGCACAGGGAAAAAAATCCTAATTAACAAAATCAGAACTGAAAAGGGAGACATAACAACAGATCCTGAAGAAATCCAAAACACCATCAGATCCTTCTACAAAAGGCTATACTCAATAAAACTGGAAAAACTGGATGAAATGGACAAATTTCTGGACAGATACCAGGTACCAAAGTTGAGTCAGGATCAAGTTGACCATCTAAACAGTCCCATATCCCCTAAAGAAATAGAAGCAGTTATTAATAGTCTCCCAGCCAAAAAAAAGCCCAGGACCAGACGGGTTTAGTGCAGAGTTCTATCAGACCTTCAAAGAAGATCTAATTCCAGTTCTGCACAAACTATTTCACAAAATAGAAGTAGAAGGTACTCTACACAACTCATTTTATGAAGCCACTTTTACTCTGATACCTAAACCACAGAAAGACCCAACAAAGATAGAGAACTTCAGACCAATTTCTCTTATGAATATCGATGCAAAAATCCTCAATAAAATTCTCGCTAACCGAATCCAAGAATACATTAAAGCAATCATCCATCCTGACCAAGTACGTTTTATTCCAGGGATGCAGGGATGATTTAATATATGAAAATCCATCAATGCAATCCATTATATAAACAAACTCAAAGACAAAAACCGCATGATCATCTCGTTAGATGCGGAAAAAGCATTCGACAAGATCCATTACCCATTCATGATAAAAGTCTTGGAAAGATCAGGAATTCAAGGCCCATACCTAAACATGATAAAAGCAATCTACAGCAAATCAGTAACCAACATCAAAGTAAATGGTGAGAAGCTGGAAGCAATCCCACTAAAATCAGGGACTAGACAAGACTGCCTACTTTCTCCCTACCTCTTCAACATAGTACTTGAAGTCCTAGCCAGAGCAATTCCACAACAAAAGGAGATCAAGGGGATACAAATTGGAAAAGAGGAAGTCAAAATATCACTTTTTGCAGATGATATGATAGTATATATAAGTGACCCTAAAAATTCCACCAGATAACTCCTAAACCTGATAAACAGCTTCGGTGAAGTAGCTGGATATAAAATAAACTCAAACCAGTCAATGGCCTTTCTCTACACAAAGAATAAACAGGCTGAGAAAGAAATTAGGGAAACAACACCCTTCTCAATAGTCACAAATAATATAAAATATCTTGGTGTGACTCTAACTAAGGAAGTGAAAGATCTGTATGATAAAAACTTTAAGTCCCTGAAGAAAGAAATTAAAGAAGATCTTAGAAGATGGAAAGATCTCCCATGCTCATGGATTGGCAGGATCAACATTGTAATAATGGCTATCTTGCCAAAAGCAATCTACAGATTCAATGCAATCCCTATCAAAATTCCAACTCAATTCTTCAACGAATTAGAAGGAGCCATGTGCAAATTCATCTGGAATAACAAAAAGCCTAGGATAGCAAAAGCTCTTCTCAATTATAAAAGTACCTCTGGTGGAATCACCATGCCTGACCTAAAGCTTTACTACAGAGCAATTGTGATAAAAACTGCATGATACTGGTATAGAGACAGACAAGTAGACCAATGGAATAGAATGGAAGACCCAGAAATGAACCCACACACCTATGGTCACTTGATCTTCGACATGGGAGCTAAAACCATTCAGTGGAAGAAAGACAGCATTTTCAACAATTGGTGCTTACACAACTGGTTGTTATCATGTAGAAGAATGCGAATTGATCCATACTTATCTCCTTGTACTAAGGTCAAATCTAAGTGGATCAAGGAACTTCACATAAAACCAGAGACACTGAAACTTATAGAGGAGAAAGTGGGGAAAAGCCTTGAAGATATGGGTACAGGGGAAAAATTCCTGAACAGAACAGCAATGGCTTGTGCTGTAAGATCGAGAATTGACAAATGGGACCTAATGAAACTCCAAAGTTTCTGCAAGGCAAAAGACACCGTCAATAAGACAAAAAGACCACCAACAGATTGGGAAAGGATCTTTACCTATCCTAAATCAGATAGGGGACTAATATCCAACATATATAAAGAACTCAAGAAGGTGGACTTCAGAAAATCGAATAACCCCATTAAAAATATGGCTCAGAACTGAACAAAGAATTCTCACCTGAGGAATACCGAATGGCAGAGAAGCACCTGAAAAAATGTTCAACATCCTTAATCATCAGGGAAATGCAAATCAAAACAACCCTGAGATTCCACCTCACACCAGTCAGAATGGCTAAGATCAAAAATTCAGGTGACAGCAGATGCTGGCGTGGATTTGGAGAAAGAGGAACACTCCTCCATTGTTGGTGGGATTGCAGGCTTGTACAACCACTCTGGAAATCAGTCTGGCGGTTCCTCAGAAAATTGGACATAGTACTACCGGAGGATCCTGCAATACCTCTCCTGGGTATATATCCAGAAGATGCCCCAATTGGTAAGAAGAACACATGCTCCACTATGTCTTGCATGCGCTGGACTGGCCAGCAGTAATGACGCTGCAACAGGATCCTTCTGCACACGTTTATTGGGAGAGCTTGATTGTAGAGGCGAAAAGACCCTGAACCCAGAACTGGTGCTGCTTTTATAGGCCTAGGAGAGGCGTGTCTCACACCCGGATTGGTTATGCACTACGCCTCATTTGCATGTTCCTCATCTGATTGGCTACTCTCTCTCAGTTCCTCACAGATCCTCATTATCATACCTCATTTGCATGTCTCACATCTGATTGGTTATTCTCTTTCAGTACCTTACAGAACCTCATTATCATACCTCATTTGCATGTCTCACATCTGATTGGTTATACTCTCAGTACCTTACAGAACCTCATTATCATGCCCGGGCCAGGCAGTGTCTTTGCAAAAAACTTTACTGCATATGTACACATTGGTTGTTTGTCCAAACTTATGCATGGTGGCCAGCAGTAGTCAGTGCCACTCAGCCACGGCACATGTGGCTTCCCACATCTCCCCCAGTTTGTTTTAATAAAATGAGGCTGGACTAGGCCTGTGCAATTATGCCCATCCGCTGTGGCTCCTGTTTTAGGTCATTCCTCTAATGTCACAGCCTTACCCGTCATAGGGTAACCCTATCGCCACTGGGCCCCATGTCTTAGGTTGGACTGTGCACGAGGAAAGTTGCCCGTCTCTGGATACCGCAGTGCTGTGTGACAATAACTGCTAAATGACCTAGGGCGAACTCTGCAAAAGAGGCCAGCCAAAAAATGAATTAGTGGTGAAATCATGATCACTCTATCGCTTGCAATGAGGAAACCTCAGTGATGTGCAAGGGCTGATCAATGATCATTGAGTCTCTCTCATCTCAGTGCCGTGGAGTGCAAGAGTAGAGAACTCAGATGACAACTAATTCTTGAGCATGGATAACCAAATTTCAGGGGAGGAGCCGTTTTCAATAGCTAAAAGTGCCTGAGTTATAATCACCTTGTCACGTTTTTGTTGGGTTCTGAATTTGCATACCAACCAGAGCATGAACACCAGTTCACAGCATATGGCAGCACCAAACAAAATCACTCCCACCCATTCCTTAAAGTAAGAAAAAGCAGAGGTAAGCCAAGAGGTAAAGTCTCCGAGGGTCACTGGCTCCACTCTGGTCCCATTAAGGTTCAGCATCTGCATCTGCAGTCTTGTCTGCAACCTCTCCAGCTCCTGCGACCAGTTCCCCTTCAGGTAATTCGATAGGTCTGTACTTTTAATAAAAGAATTATTAATATACCTATTGGGAGTAATGCATACATGTGATGTAGATGCCACACAACTCATTTGTATGACATCCATCATCTGTTCCATGTCATGTTGTAAAATATCCACTCTGATTCACTAACATTAACCCTGAGGTGATATGAGAATCCACCCTTTGCAGGGTAAGCAATACTTCAGATGATTTTTCTGCTATCTGACTTATGGTGTCAGCAGTATTAATTTGATGGGCCATAGCAGTTCCTGCAGTAACTGCTGATGCCGCGGACACCACAATGGCTGTAACAATGGCAGCTGTGATTCCAAAACCTCTCTTTTGCCGAATAAGACTCATTATTGGGAACTTCTCTGGATCTGCCTCAACAGGCACAGGGACAAAGATTGGTAGATGAACCACTAAGGCTAAGAATTTGGTTCCATTCCAGCATTGCATCAAAAAACAAGTGACATTTGTACAATCTAACCATCCTGTATTATTTTGAAATTCAGCCAATATAAAGAAAAATGGAGGATTGACACAAACTTCTACTGGAGAAGTAGTCATATTTCTGATAATTCTATTAGTTTTCACATTATCTAAATGAGTAGAGGTATTGGAAAGAGTGGCAGAAACATTCAATATCTCATGAAAGGTTCTAGTCAGCAATGCAAAGGCTGACAGACTGGTACTAGCACCTGCCTCATTGCTTAAAATCCATTGGTAATATGGCCAAATATTTTCTTTCCCTGTAGCATCTCCTTTATCGTTCATTACAGCAAAATCTAGTGGGGGTGACAAGACAAAACCCTTTGCTATTTCTTTCCGAGGAAAAATTTTTGATTGACAAGGTGAAAAAACTATAGGAAATGCAAGGTCCAGATGACACCAAGGCATGCTGCATATAGCAGTAGCATTGCCAACAGGCCATCATGATCTTTTGGGAATGGTCACCTTTCCCTTTATCATAATAGTGGTGATGTTTATAGGTGAAGTTATATTATTTTCAACATCACCTGAGCCTGATTGCGCTCCTTGAGCAACTTGCATTAAAGCATTAAACAATACTCCAGAGCTCACCTTATTTTGGCTAATGGGATCTTCCCAATTAGAGATAATCTTTTTCTTTAAAAATATACAGGGTGTAAAAGGTTTATCCACATTATGCACAAAGCATAGTGTATAATTCAAATGAAAACTAGTACTATTTTACACCCGTGGCTCTTGAGGAGTTTGTCATGCACAAGGCGCATCCAAATAACATTCCGTTGCAAAAAATAAAGGCAAGGTAGAAGAATTGGAATGTACCGGTAAAGGTACTGGCCATGATCTTACTATGGCCCACAAAGGTATACTTATCCCGGTCTCAATCATCAGGAGCAGGAGAATCATCTTGGGGTTCATCTTGCTCTTTCACGGTCCTTGTCAGTCGCGTTGGGACCCAAAGTGGATTTTCTTCACCCTGTGGAAAAACACAAATAGCTCCCCGGGATCTGATTAAGATAGGATCCGGGCCATACCATTTATTATCAAGGACATTTTTCCATTTGACCATTTCATTGGGCGATTGAGGCCATTGTCCATGCCTTTCAGCTGGTGATCTTCCAGCATCATCCAATTTTAAAAAATTAAGAGTAAATATTGTAAGGGATAGAGCCATCTTTGGCGTCATAGCCTCTATTACCCCTTTCTGTTTTGCAAATATTGTTTCAGAGTGCAATGGGCTCTCTCAATTATGCCTTGGCCCTGTGGATTATAGGGCAATCCAGTAATATGTTTTACTTTTATTTGTTTGCAAAATTGGCTAAATTTAGAAGAAGTATATGCAGGACCATTATCTGTCTTTAACACTAGGGGCTTGCCCCATGCAGCCCAAGCCTCTAATCAGTGAGACATGACATGAACTGCTTTTTCCCCTGTCAAGGGAGAGGCATGTAGGACACCAGAACTGGTATCGATGGATACATGTACATATTGTAATTTCCCAAAAGATGGGATATGCGTGACGTCCATTTGCCAAACATCTAGGGGTTGCAATCCACGAGGATTAACACCCACGGAAGGTGCATTAACAAATTCTACACATTTACCACACTGTAGGACAATATCTCGGGCTTCTTTTCGTGTGAGCTTAAACTTTTGTCGTAATGTAGAAGCAGGGACATGATAAAGCTGATGAAAATTCTTAGCACTTTCTATAGAACTTTGTGATAGGAAGACCATGTCTCTGGTGGCTGAATCAGCAATTGCATTTCCCTTAACCATAGGTCCAGGTAATGATGTATGTGCTTTAATATGTTGAATATGAAAGGGATGCTCACGCATCAAAATACAATTTTGTATTTTCCTCAAAATTTCAGATACTGGACTAGACTGCTTAAAATTTCCGGCAGTCTCTAATGCTAAAACCACATTAACTACATAAACAGAATCAGAGATAATATTTATGGGCATAGGAAATCTTTTAAAGACTTCTAAAACCACCAAACATTCTACCAATTGAGGGGCTCCTGGTGTAAATTGCAACCTTACAGCCTTTTCATTGATTACATAACTTCCAACTCCTGTTTTGGATCCATCTGTATAAATATCAATGGCTCCCTTTATAGGGGTATTAGCCGTTACCTTTGGAAATATTACTGGATGTAATAACATAAAATGTAATAACGGATGTTTAGGATAATGATTATCAATTAAACCAGAATAACTGCATCTAAGAATGGCCCATTCATCTATAGTAGCACACAATATTTGCATTTGTGCGACAGTATAAGGGACAATTATGCTATCAGGCATTTTTCCAAAGTGAGTAATTGAAGTTTTTATCCCTTTGTGTGCTATGTTTGCTACCATGGTGGGATAATGCTCTATAGTCTTATTAGGGGATATATGAGGATGTATCCATACTAAAGGACCATTTTGCCATAACACAGCAGTTGGCAGATTGATGGTGTGTAATATGTATAGGCACAAAGGTTCTTGCTCATTTATATGAGTTAACTGTGCTGTTTGGATCACTTCTTCCACTTTCCTAAGGACATCAGAAGCCTCAGGTGTTAATTGTCTCAATGAGGTAATATGTGAGTCTCCTTCTAAAATTTGAAATAAAGGTTTTAATTCCGAAGTAGGGCTCCTTAAATAAGGTCTAATCCAATTTATATCTCCTAATAATTTTTGAAAATCATTTAATGTCTTTAGATGATCTTTTCTTATACTAATCTTTTGTGGGGTGACACATCGTAAAGTAATAGTGGATCCTAGAAAATGACTAACATTAGACTGCTGTACCTTTTCTGGTGCAATACTCAAACCATTATTTTTTAAAGTTTCATTAAGCAATCCATAAGCTTGCTGTATACTTTCTTCTTCAGGTCCACAAATTACAATGTCGTCCATATAGTGACAAATTTTTAAGGAGGGGAAACCATCCCTAACCGGTTGCAAAGCTTTTCCTACCTATAACTGACATATGGTAGGGCTATTTGCCATTCCTTGGGGTAATACCCTCCATTTGGTACCTTTTATCAGGCTCCATATGATGAATAGAAGACAAGGTAAATGCAAATCTAGGTTTATCTTTCTTATTTAATGGAATGGAAAAGAAACAATCCTTAATATCTACTACTATAATTCTCCAATCCTTAGGTAGAGCTGAGAGTAGGGGGAGTCCTTTTTGTACAGGACCCTTAACTTGCATTTGTGCATTAATGGCTCTTAGGTCATGTAACAATCTCCATTTACCTGACTTTTTCTTTACAACAAAAATGGGGGTATTCCAGGGTGATTGAGTGGGTTCCACATGTCCCAGGTCTAATTGTTCTTGTACTAATTCTTTAGCTGCTTTTAACTTCTCAGAGGGTAAAGGCCATTGAGGCACCTACACCGTGTCCTCCGTATGCCACAGAATGGGCAAAGGCTCTTCAGTTGCCCCTAGAAAAAACCCAGCCCTTTCTTGTCTGCCTTTTCTGTGGCTTTAACTGGTGAAATTCTACCTTGTAAATTTTTCCAAGACCTAGTCCAGGTATATATCCCATTCCTTTCATCATTTCCTTGCTTTTCTGAGAGTAATCATTAGTCAATATAAAGTTCATAGCTGATAACACATCTCTCCCCCATAAGTTTACAGGTAAAGGGAGTACATAAGGCTGAAAAAAGCCCTGTCCTTCCTTCTTTATCTTGCCATTGTAAGGATTTTGCACTTATAGTTGGGGTAGCCTCATATCCTAATCCTTGTAAGCTATGTGACGATTGATTAACAGGCCAAGAAGCAGGCCACCACTTACTGGATATAATGCTTTATCTGCTCCTGTATCCATTATACCTTGAAAAGGTTTTCCTTCTATTTGTAAAGATATGTACTTTATCTTCAAACATACTCTTTCTACCCTTTGTATACTGCTTTTGCATATTACCTGTTTTCTTATGTTGTTTAGAATAACTCCAACCTTGAGTTTCCAATTTTAAGCTAACTTTCTGTTACAAGCAAAAGGCTGCCTGCCCCTTTAAAAGCTCCATTTGCAATCGGCCCTCAGCAGGGCTTTTTCAGCTGTACTTGACTCCCAGCCACCGTGCAGCTAACTTGTCAATTTTTGCTGTGCAGACTGAGATTGCTTTTTATACTTTTCAACATGAAACACAGAACAACAATCATTCAATCATCCAAACAAAAACAAACATGAATTGACAGACACATAGACAATTTGGTGCACCAAAAAACAGACAATAGAACACAGATATCCTATCCGAAGCTAAAAATATCTCCATAGGAGCCAGAGAGGAAGCAGGACGTCTCCCGTTTTCCGTCTGTCCCTAGGAGGGCTCTGAAATAGCTTATTTTCATTTTTTCTCCTTCTTCTAGGAATTCTGCACAGTGGCTGCTTCTAATAGTTACTCTTTTTTCCCTGAGAGCTATCTTTAAGCCTTTGATGAAGGCTGCCTCTTTAGTCAAAGTCCTCGAGAGGAGGGTAAATTGACTTAATTTTTTGTTCTTCATTTTTTATATTATCCTTTATCTCTTTATATTATCCTTTATATCTTTATATTTTATATTATCCTTTGTATCTATATTTTAGCTTCCTTTCTTTTTATATTTCTTAAGTTACTTATTTTTCTGCGCGCATCTTCTTTTTCCTTTCTCTCTGTTTCTGATATGCCTTCCTGGTACTCCTACAAATTCGCTGCCCTTCCTTAACAGCTGGTCCCACACAAACCCAGCAACAATTACCAGACCCACTGCGTAAGAAAGCATACCTCTCAGAGACTTACCTTAATTTCTTTATACTTACCGGTACCACCGTTCCTCAGCTGAAGAGTTCTGAATCCACACAGTTGAATCCTTCTCAGCAGTCTGTTTTGCAGGAACCTTTATTAACACCGCTCCCCAGCTGAAGAGTTCTGAATCCACGCCGGATCCTTCTCAGCAGTCTGTTTTACGGGAACCTTTATTAACCGCTCCTTCCCTGTGATGCAGTTCTGAATCCTCCGTGTAGGAGGGGGTCTTCGCTCATGCCTGAAGATGTTTCTTGTCCCGGGTTTCGGCACCACTTCTTGCGCGCGCCGGACTGGCCAGCAGTAACGACGCTGCAACAGGATCCTTCTGCACATATTTATTGGGAGAGCTTGATTGCAGAGGCAAAAAGACCCGAGCCCAGAACTGGTGCTGCTTTTATAGGCCTAGGAGAGGCATGTCTCACACCCGGATTGGTTATGCAAAACGCCTCATTTGCATGTTCCTCATCTGATTGGCTACTCTCTCTCAGTACCTCACAGAGCCTCATTATCATACCTCATTTGCATGTCTCACATCTGATTGGTTACTCTCTTTCAGTACCTTACAGAACCTCATTATCATACCTCATTTGCATGTCTCACATCTGATTGGTTATGCTCTCAGTACCTTACAGAACCTCATTATCATGCCCAGGCCAAGCAGTGTCTTTGCAAAAAACTTTACTGCATATGTACACATTGGTTGTTTGTCCAAACTTATGCGTGGTGGCCAGCAGTAGTCAGTGCCACTCAGCAACAGCACATGTGGCTTCCCACAACTATGTTCATAGCAGCCTTATTTATAATAGCTAGAAGCTGGAAATAACCCAGATGCCCATCAACAGAGGAATGGATACAGAAAATGTGGTACATCTACACAATGGAGTACTACTCAGCTATTAAAAAGAATGAATTTATGAAATTCCTAGCCAAATGGATGGACCTGGAGGGCATCATCCTGAGTGAGGTAACACATTCACAAAGGAACTCACACAATATGTACTCACTGATAAGTGGATATTAGCCCAAAACCTAGGATACCAAGATATAAGATACAATTTGCTAAACACATGAAACTCAAGAAAAATGAAGACTGAAGTGTGGATACTACGCCCCTCCTTAGAAGTGGAAACAAAACACCAATGGAAGGAGTTACAGAGACAAAGTTTGGAGCTGAGATGAAAGGATGGACCATGTAGAGACTGCCATATCCAGGGATCCACCCCATAATCAGCATCCAAACGCTGACACCATTGCATACACTAGCAAGATTTTATTGAAAGGACCCAGATGTAGCTGTCTCTTGTGAGACTATGCCGGGGCCTAGCAAACACAGAAGTGGATGTTCACAGTCAGCTAATGGATGGATCACAAGGCTCCCAATGGAGGAACTAGAGAAAATACACAAGGAGCTAAAGGGATCTGCAACCCTATAGGTGGAACAACATTATGAACTAACCAGTACCCCGGAGCTCTTGACTCTAGCTGCATATGTATCAAAAGATGGCCTAGTCGGCCATCACTGGAAAGAGAGGCCCATTGGACACGCAATATATGCCCCAGTACAGGGGAATGCCAGGGCCAAAAAGGGGGAGTGGGTGGGTAAGGGAGTGGGGGTGGGTGGGTATGGGGGACTTTTGGTATAGCATTGGAAATGTAAATGAGCTAAATACCTAATAATAAATGGGGAAAAAAAAGAAAGAAAAAAAAAACCTAAGCTAGACATGGCCAAAAAGTGAATTTATATATTAAAATTGCTTGCAAGGCAAAAAAAAAAAAAATAAAATAAATGCATACAAGCAACATTAAATAAACCCAAGAGTTGTTTTTAACATTTATACATATATATGCTATACTCAAAATTAAAGAAAAGTGTGATTTGATAGTATTTTAAATGGTTTACCTAGAGTAAATTCTACTGAGTTTTGTTGTTTCTTTTTATTTATAATTTGTGAGTTGCTACTATTTTTCTTGATGATGTTTTATCTGTAGTAATAAGAAATATTTGTTATTGATTTATTTTGTTCTAATATCTTTGGATGTGTTGCTAAAGTGATATTGGACTTCCAAAGTTAGGAATGTATATATAGATAGACAGATATAGATATTAGATAGATAGATAGATAGATAGATAGATAGATAGATAGATAGATAGATAGATGTAGATAGTTTGACACACCCTATAAATATGGGTATTCCTCCTGTTGCCTATTAAGAGAGAAAATTGTTCATGTTATATAATTTATTGAATCTCTGAATATAGTGATTCTTATAGTCCTTTTTGTCCATTTTAAGTGTCTGTAGTGATAGCTCATCTTTTATGTCTGCTTTTAGTAATTTGTCATTTGTCTCTAATTACATTTTGATTTTATTGATTATCTCTATTCATTTCCTATATTTTCTTCATTTATTCCTATTTTAACTATTTTTGTATGTTTTCTTCTGTTCATCTTGGTTTTAATCTTTGCTTTGCTTTTCTGGCTTCCTAAAGTAAAAATTATGTTATGGGATATAAAATCTGTTTTCTTAACATGTACATTTAATGTTATATATTACCATTTAAACTCTGCTATGTAATTCTCACAGATTTTGATAAGCTGTATTTTCATTTTTATTTCAGTTTAAAATATTTTAAATTTGCTTTGAGATTTCTTCTTTCATTTGTGTTACTTAGAAGCATATTGTTTAATATTAAAGTACATGAGGGCTTTATTATTCTTATTGCTGTTGATTTCTAGTTACATTTCCATGAGTTCTGCGTGTAGCTAGTCTAATGTAGGTTGTCCTACTGAGTGGTACTGAAGACTGTCGATTGTATGTTATATTTTACTCAGTAAAACATATTTTTATTGATTGTAAATGTCTGGGGTTTCTTTGTGATTGTTGTTGTTGTTATTGTTGTTGTTTGTTGTTGTAGTTGTTTTGGGGTGATAGTTAGTTTTCTGTACCTTTTTTTGGTGTTATTGTGGGGATGGTTATTCTTGTCAGGCAGCATTTCTCTGTGTAGCTCTGGGTTTCCTGGAACTTACTCTGGAGACTAGGCTGGCCTCTCATGAGGTCCACTTGCCTCTTGTCTTGAAAGTGCTGGGATTAAATGTGTGTGCCACTGCCACCCAGCTATCTTTTGTCTTTTTTCTTATCATTCATCCAAGTCCCATTTATCATTGACCCCTACTGCTGCACAGTCACAGACTCAGACATGGTATTTATTAGCAGCTCAGGCTGGGGCCGCTCCTTGGCCCTAGGTGGCTGAACTAGCCACTTACAAGAGGCTACCTCTCATAACCCTCAAGTTTCCATTTCTATTTCTTGTCATAACGTTCCAGCTGCTCCACTTCTTTTTCATTTCCATCTGTCCACCACATACACATTGTGCTGGCTCCTGCTGCAGGCTGGCCACACACTGCTGGGCCCCTGAGTACCACCTGCTATCCTAGACATGGTGGTAAGCAGGTATCTATGGTCTTCCTGTGCATGTGTCATGCACTATAAGACAGATCTGTTGATGCCATGGTAATCTACAGGTCTCTGTCTTCCTACTCACATTCTGGGCTGCCTGGTTTTGATTTGATCTGATTTTTATGAGTCCTAAGCATAAAACAGCTTTGGCCACTAAGTCAGGCATCAATTTAGGATGAATAAAAAACTGCTGTTTGTTATGACCCTGACTGATACAAGAACAACATGACCAACAAGGTGTCTCTTAGCCCATGGTGGGGATAGAGGGTGTCTGTTGTTTTAAAAAACAAAATTTTACTATATAGTTTTGTGAATTAAAATTGACATAGTAGCTATTGAAATGTCCAATAACAGAATCTCTTATGCTATTTTCATATTGTCGTGACCAAACCCTATGACAGAGAATACTTATAAAATAATTAGGGACTCAGGGTTTCAAGAAGTTAGTTCATGGCCATCATGGTGGGAATTTAATTTATGTCCCCAAATTTGTGTCCTTATTTTATGTCCCCTTAATTTGTGTCCCCAAAGTCACACTTCCAGGATGCTGAGGTTCCCTGCCCCCAGCTGGCTTTGATTGGTAATAAAAAATTGCAGTGATGAGTGTGTCTGCTCCTCTTAAGACCACACAGTATGAAGGCTCCCAGGAGGTCTCACAGGTAAGGGACCCTCCCAAATAACCACAGCAGCTGGGAAACTTGAGGATTCCTGGGGACTAGGTATCCATCTCTACCCACACACCTAACCCCTGTGCGAACTCCACGCACTATCCTGCATCTGCCTTCCACCTGGGCAAGCCATCAGCTTATCTGCTCCTCTTAATACCCCAGTCTAAAGGCCTTCCAGGTGGTCTGTTACATCCAGGGCCACATGTAAGAGACCCACCCAAAAAACCACAGCAGCTGAGAGCCCTGAGACTCCCAGCAGACTGGAAATTCATCTCTGTCCCCCAAATCACCCCTCCACAAACTCCATTCACTATCCTGCTTGTGCCTTCTGCCTGGATAGATCATTAGAATGTATGCTCCTCTTAAGAACATGTAGTCAGGTAATCCCTCCCCCTGTATCTTTAGAGTGGGGATATCCCAGGAGTCAAGGCCTGCCACTAACCCCATATATGTGTGCCCTGGAGATGGGAGAAGCTGGCAGCAGGCCCATCAGTGTGTTTATGGGGAGGGTGGACCACTTTTTCTGTGCTACCTGGGGGTATTAAACATCAGGAAGCACATACTTGAGATCATTCCAGGGTAGTTAAAGATTTCATGGCCAAGGTGGGAGAAGGGCTAGCCAAGTGGAAGAGAGAGAACAGAGTCAGGGGTGGTTCAAGTCTTGGTTTTACTCCTCCCCTTGATTAACCACTCTCATATCCACCTTCCCCTAATTGTTCTCCTGCTATTGGTGACCTTTAGATCCTGCATATTGAACAGGATTATAGCCTTCATAAAAGAGAGAATAGGAGCAGTACAGTTCATGGTCCTGTGTAAAAAATATGAGACCCTGAGGATAAGTCCTGAAGAATATGAGTTAGTTACCCAAGACCCCTGAGTGTAGCTCCAGGGTTGGAGCTTGTACAAGAAAAAGGGTGGAATTAGGAACCCTAAGGGCTTTTTCTAGCCCCACACCCACCTTACACTTTCCCACTCCTACCTGGGTGAAGGCTTGGACAAGTTCTATTCTCCACCACCAGGAACACCTTTCTGTAAAACTTTCTCAGAACAAGGACATCATGAGTTTTGCAGGTAAATGGATGGAACTAGAAAATATCATCCTGTGTGAGGTAACTCATACCTAAAATGACATGCATGGTATGTACTCACTAATAAGTGGATATTAGCCCCCAAAATACAGAATACCCAGGACACAATCCACAGAACTCAATAAGGTTCACAAGTCAAAGGGTCCAAGTGATGATGCTTCAATCGCACTTGGGAGGGAGAAGAAAGCAGAGACTAGAAGAAGAAAGTAAACTGGGTGGGAGAGGGGCAGTGGAGAAGGAGAGCCTGATCAGGTATTGGGGTCGGGAGATCAGGAGTAAGGCCCCAAGGGCCACCAGAATGTATGGAAATATACAGCCTTGGGAAGTGGGAGGCAGGGAGACCCTCTAGAATATATCAGAGACCTGGGAGGTGAGAAAATCTCAAGACTCACAGCAAGGGACCTTAGATGCAATGCCCAACAGTGTAGAGAGGAAACTGATAGATTTCAATTTCAGTAGAAAAACAGGGCATCAAGTGGAGGGATGGGGTTCCCAACCCTCAGTCAAAAACTCTGACACAGAATTGTCTCTGCCTAAGATAACTGGAGGGACAAAAATGGAGAAGAGACTGAGGAAAATGAGGTCCAGTGGCTGGCCCAAATTAGGACCCATCTCAACAGAGGCTCCAAGTCCTGACACTATTACTAATGCTATGATGTACTTTTAGACAAGAACTTAGGATGACTGCCCTCCGAGAGACCCAACAAACATCTGAAACAGAAGCAGATACTTACTCCCAACCAATGGTCTGATGTAGTGGACCCTTGTGGTTGAATTAGGGAAAGGCTGGAAGAAGTTCAGGAGGAGGACCACCCAATGGGAAGACCATCAGTCTCAAGAAACCTGAACCCCCGAGATCTTTGTCACTGAATCACCAACAATTACATTGCAATTACATTAGCTGGTCTAAGGTCCATGACATATATACAGCAGAGGACTGCCTGGTCTGGCCTCCATGAGAGCAGGCACACCTAACCCTTGACAGACTTGTGGTTCCAAGGAATACAGAGACCTGGAGGGGTGTGGGGGACATGTGGGGATGTGGGGACATCCATTTATAGACAGGGGAGGATGAATGGGATGAGGAACTGTTGAAAAGTGAACCAGGAGGAAGATAATGACTGGACTTTTAAAAAATGATTAAATATAATAATAGTAATAAAAAAAGAATTCCTGTAAAGCTAATGGGTGGGCAGAGAGAATGAGGTGGGACTACTAGATTGCATGGGCAAGGGGAAGAGAAGAGACAGAATTTCCATGATGGTGGAGCAAAGAGAGCAGACTTAAAGGCCCGATGACATATAAGAATCTGGTAATGTGGCCACAGTGGCTACTCCTCCAATTGTGTCTGGGGTAGCAGAGAGGAAATATAGATTTTAAATGATGTTACCTCAAGAATACCGAGAGGTATATGTGCTAGCCTAGGGGAGATTTAGAAGTGTTCAATCATTGAGCTAGCTAAGGTATATCAAAATTAACTAGTGTGTGTGTGTGTGTGTGTGTGTGTGTGTGTGTGTGTGTGTGTTTCATTCGTGAATCCAGAGCTCTTGAGGGGGGTTGTTCAGATGAAAAATGAACTAATTCACCACTACAATGGACCTAAGAAGCATATATTGTTTGTGTTAGTCATGGTTCACTAGAGTCCCAGAACACAAGGAAAGAATATAACTCTCCTTTCCTGAGACTAGGTTTTGGCATCTATTGACAAACCTGCTTAAACAAAGCCATAACTCATAATACTTCCCAAGCAAGTCCCCTGGAGCTAAGGATAAAATATATGATCCTATGAGAACTATTCTCATTCAAAGTACTATACAGAACTTTGGGTAATTTTTTTGTATAAAGTTTTAAAAGTGGTATCAAATGCCTCAAATATGAAATCAGTTAAAATAAATAAAAATTACATTTAATTTTTATCTAAATTATGAGCCTAAAGATTAGTACTTTTTCTCTTAAAAATAGGTTTGCCAATTGTGAATACTTTGTTAATTAAGTTAATCATGAACATAGGAGATAATGTTAATTTGTGCTTAAATCATGAATGCAAATTATACTGAAAGAAACAATTTGAAAAAATATTCAATAATATGGAAAATTAATTTAAGAAACATATACATTAAAATTTATGTGAATTATGTGGAGCACAGTCAAAGTTAGAGACAACAAGACAATGTAAAATTTCCATAATTACAGAATTCTGTGTATTTGTGAAACTGATTTTTTTCTGTTAAAGTTCATATTTGATCACATTAGTAAGTAAGTGAATAAAACCTCATCCTTGAAGTATGCACTTTGTTGCTCATTGAGAATCACATTTCAGAAAACATTTGCATGCTTACAAAGGATTTCTGAAAATAATTCTCAATACCCAGAATATTGAATATATTAGAAACAACTTTTTATGTGTTGCTTGTATTGGAAATTGGTTAAAAGTCTTTAATTGAATAATTCAACTTGTAAAATGACTTCATGCCTTCACTTCTTCAAGGGTTTTAGTAATTTGTAAGTGAGAATAAAGTCTGCAAACTGGAAGGAATTATACTTTGTTCCCATGAAAGCTCAGATACAAATACAAAGCCAGTGAGCATTCAGGTGGCTGCAGTGGGTGATCATGGCATTGATCTAATTTGATATATCTTTACTTAATGAGAGAAAAATTTACTATGTTCTTAGTTTTAATAAAAAATTTATATTTCTAACAATCATAAAGGAAACAGAGTTTTACATCTTTATCCTCTAAGTTGCCACAATATATCAAGACAAAGTATATATTATAACTATATTTATTGAAAAAATATATTCAGAATTAAGTATCTCTTTTCATATGAAAATAATATCCAGACTACACATTATTTAAGAGTATATTAGTTTTTCCAGATGCCTCAGGGACTGTTAGAAAAGCATTTATTTATTTACCTTAAAGTATTATACTTTTCAAATAATAGTTCTGTAACTGATTTCAAATATAGCACTTATAACTTACACAGATGAATCATATGAATAGCTTAATAAAACAAACAGCATTTTATTGAAATTACTAACATAAAAAGGTACAAAAGGCACAGGAAAGGAGAGACATATTTAGAAAGCAATTTGAATGTGGGGTTGGAGAGATGGCTCTGTAATGAAGAGTGTGTCCTACTCTTTGAAAGGACCCAAGTTTGGCTCCCAGTATTTATATGTGGTGGCTCACAAATGTGTGGAACTCTAGATCAAAGGTTCTATAATCCTTTCATGCTAGGTTCCACAGCATTTTCCTTTGAGTTGAATTATTTTCTCCTAATTAAATCATTTCCTTCAGGAGGGAAGAGGAATTCCTGAGATCTAAGTGGTAAAGAAAAGGGCATAAATGTCATGTATCTAGGAGAAGACAAACTTGGAAAATTCCTGAGGGTTACTTCCAACACTATGAGAAATCCTAAACAGTTGCTTGGCATGGGTACCCTGAGCTGCCATGCTGCAGAATGAAAGATGTTCTGACTGTATCTGCTTTTCAATTATCCCTGTTGTGTGTAGGAAACTCATCAGCATGTTCTTGTTGTTTTTTAAAGTTGGATATTTTGTTTATTTACATTTCAAATGTTAACCTCTTTCTTGATTTCCCCTTCAGAAACCCCCATCTCATCCCCCCTCTCCCTGCTTCTATGAGGGTGCTCCTACACCCACTCACCCACTCACCCACTCCTACCTCCCTGCCCTGGTATTCCCCTACACTGGGGCATGGGACCATCAAAGGACCAATGGCCTCTTCTCCCATTGATGCCTGACAAGGTCATACTCTGATACATATGCTGATGGAGCCAAGGGTCACTCCATGTGTACTCCTTGGTTGGTGGTTTAGTCCATGGGAGGTCTGGGGGTGAGGGGGGATAGTTGGTTGATATTGTTGTTTTTCCTATGGGGTTGTAAACCACTTCAGCTCCTTCAGTCCTTTCTCTAGCTCTTCCAATGGGGACCCCATGCTCAGTCCAATGGTTGGCCGTGAGCATCTGCCTCTGTATTTGTCAGGCTCTGGCAGAGCCTCTTTGGAGACAGCTATATCAGGCTTATGTTAGCAAGCACTTTTTGGTATTCACAATAGTGTCTGGGTTTGGTGTCTGTATATGGGATGAATCCTCAGGAAGGGCAGTCTCTAGATGGCCTTTCTCTGCCCCAAACTTTGTCTCTGTATTACCTCCCATGGGTATTTTGATCTCCCTTCTAAGAAGGGCTGAAGTATCCACACTGTGGTTTCCTTATTCTTGAACTTCATGTGGTCTGTGAATTGTATCTTGGGTATTTGGAACTTCTGGGCTAGTATCCACTTATCAGTGAGTTCATACCATGCGTGTCCTTTTGTGATTGGATTACTTCACTCAGGATGATACTTTCTAGTTCCATCCATCTGCCTAAGAATTTCATAAATTCATTGTTTTTAATGGCTGTGTAGAACGCCAATGTGTAAATGTACCACGTTTTCTGTATCCATTCCTTTTTTGAAGGATATATGGGTCCTTTCCTGTTTCTAGCTATTATAAAGCTGATATGAACATAATAGAGCATGTGTCCTTGTTACATATTGGAGCTTCTTCTGGGTATATGCCCAGGAGTGGTGTAGCTGGGTCCTCAGGTAGTACTATATCGAATTTTCTGAGGAACCACCAGACAGATTTCCAGAGTGGTTGTACCAGTTTGCAATGTCACCAAAAATGGTGGAGTATTCTTTCTCCACATTCTTGCCAGCATCTACTGTTACCTGAGTTTTTGATCTTAGCCATTCTGACTGGTGTGAGGTAGAATCTAAGGGTTGTTTTCATTTGTATTTTCTTTTTTTTTTCCCTTTTTTTTTAATTAGGTATTTTCCTCGTTTACATTTTCAATGCTATCCCAAAGGTCCGCCATACTCACCCCCCCAATCCCCCTCCCACCCACTCCCCCTTTTTGGCCCTGGGGTTCCCCTGTACTGGGGCATATAAAGTTTGCAAGTCCAATGGGCCTCTCTTTGCACTGATGGCTGACTAGGCCATCTTTTGATACATATGCAGCTAAAGTCAAGAGCTCCGGGGTACTGGTTAGTTCATATTGTTGTTCCACCTATAGGGTTGCAGTCCCCTTTAGCTCCTTGGGTACTTTCTCTAGCTCCTCCATTGGGGGACATGTGACCCATCCAATAGCTGACTGTGATCATCCACTTCTGTGTTTGCTAGGTCCCGGCATAGTCTCACAAGAGATAGCTATATCTGGGTCCTTTCAGCAAAATCTTGCTAGTGTATGCAATGGTGTCAGCATTTGGAAGCTGATTATGGGATGGATCCCTGCATATGGCAATCACTAGATAGTCCATCCTTTCGTCACAGCTCCAAATTTTGTCTCTGTAACTCCTTCTATGGGTGTTTTGTTCCCATTTCTAAGAAAGGGTAAAGTGTCCACACTTTGGTCTTTGCTCTTCTTGAATTTCATGCATTTGGCAAGTTGTATCTTATATCTTCTCAAGGATAAAAGAACCTCTGGTGGAATCACCATGCCGGACCTAAAACTGTACTACAGAGCAATTGTGATCAAAACTGCATGGTACTGGTATAGTGACAGACAAGTAGACCAATGGAACAGAATTGAAGACCCAGAGATGAACCCACACACCTATGGTCACTTGATCTTTGACAAAGGAGCTAAAACCATCCAGTGGAAAAAAGACAGCATTTTCAACAAATGGTACTGGCACAACTGGCGGTTATCATGTAGAAGAATGCGAATTGATCCATTTCTATCTCCTTGTATTAAGGTCAAATCTAAGTAGATTAAGGAACTCCACATAAAACCCGAGACACTGAAACTTATAGAGGAGAAAGTAGGGAAAAGCCTCGAAGATATGGGTACAGGGGAAAAATTCCTGAATAGAACAGCAATGGCTTGTGCTGTAAGATCAAGAATTGATAAATGGGACCTCATAAAATTGCAAAGCTTCTGCAAAGCAAAAGACACTGTCAATAAGACAAAAAGGCCACCAACAGATTGGGAAAGGATCTTTACCTATCCCAAATCGGATAGGGGACTAATATCCAATATATATAAAGAACTCAAGAAGTTGGACTCCAGAAAATCAAATAACCCCATTAAAAAATGGGGCTCAGAGCTGAACAAAGAATTCTCACCTGAGGAATACCGAATGGCAGAGAAGCACCTGAAAAAATGTTCAACATCCTTAATCATCAGGGAAATGCAAATCAAAACAACACTGAGATTCCACTTCACTCCAGTCAGAATGGCAAAGATCAAAAACTCAGGTGACAGCAGATGCTGGCGAGGATGTGGAGAAAGGGGAACACTCCTCCATTGTTGGTGGGATTGCAAGCTTATACAACCACTCTGGAAATCAGTCTGGCAGTTCCTCAGAAAATTGGACATAGTACTACCGGCGGATCCCGCAATACCTCTCCTGGGCATATATCCAGAAGATGTCCCAACCGGTAAGAAGGACACATGCTCCACTATGTTCATAGCAGCCTTGTTTATAATAGCCAGAAGCTGGAAAGAACCCATATGCCCCTCAACAGAGGAATGGATACAGAAAATGTGGTACATTTACACAATGGAATACTACTCAGCTATTAAAAAAAATGAATTATGAAATTCCTAGGCAAATGGATGGACCTGGAGGGTATCATCCTGAGTGAAGCAACCCAATCACAAAGGAACTCGCACAATATGTACTCACTGATAAGTGGATATTAGCCCAGAAACTTAGGATACCCAAGATATAAGATACAACTTGCCAAACACATGATTTGTATTTTCCTGATGACTAAGGATGTTCAACAGTTCTTTAGGTGCTTCTCGGCCATTCCATATTCCTCAGTTAAGAATTCATTATTTAGCTCTGTACCCCATTGTTAAATAGGGTTATTTGGTTCTCTGGAGTCTACTTTCTGGAGTTATTTGTATATATTGAATATTAGCCCACTGTAGGATATAGCATTGGTAAAGATCTTTTCCCAATCTGTTGGTTGCTGTTTTCTCCTATTGACTGTGTCTTTTGCCTTACAGAAGCTTTTCAGTTTTATGAGGTCCCATTTGTCTATTCTTGATTTTAGATCATAAGTCATTTGTGTTCTATTCAGAAAAATTTTCCCCTGTGCCCACATGTTTGAGGCTCTTCCCCACTTTCTCTTCTATTAGTTTTAGTGTATCTGCTTTTATGTGGATGTCCTTGATCTACTTGAACTTGAACTTTGTACAAAGAGATAAGATTCAACCGATTTGCATTCTTCTAAGAACAGCATATTCTTGTTAATAGACCAAATAAAATTTACTGATTCACCAAATTGTGCATGGATGGAATCATTACTGTGTTCAAGTAGGACTTACTATCTGGGTTGAATACACACACACCCATATGTATATGTATATGTATATGTATATGTATATGTATATGTATATGTATATGTATATGTATATGTATATGTATATGCATATGTATATATAAAACCTGTCTCTCTGAAAAGTTTATCACACATTAAGTCTCTGTTCACGTGTATACATATAGTATTACATAGACATACTTGTGTGTTACTATGGTCAACAGACTCTGGAAAAAGTCAGGTGATATTTCTGAGCCTAGGCTTTTGGAGCTGTGTGTATATATCTATTTTCTTGCCTAAAATTTCACCACTACTTCAAAAGCATGCCTGAGTCAGTCTGCTAGAGAATGAAACTCAGTACAAAGTGGATGTAAATTGTTCTAGACAAAGTCATTCTACCCAGCCAGCTCTTGTTTTTCCTGTCTACTGACTGATGATACATATGCAAGTGAAGCTTTCTCTATGCTCATCAAAACTTCAGACTCATTAGCAAGCGAATATTAATAAAAAATAATGAATGCCGACAAATAAGACTATTGTATGATTCAGGTATATTAAACAAGGGTATATAATTAGAAGTCATAAAAATAGGATCTCAATTCCATTTATTTTACTATAGATAATATAATTTTAACTTTTTATGGCTGAATATATCATATTGCACATATATATATATATATATATATATATGCATATATATATATATATAGTATCTGTTCTCATTTTGCATAGGCCCTATGTCTAGAAAAGTCATTAACTGGGACTATGAGTTTAGGCAGTCTACAGCATCTTTGACTTCTCTCATGCCCAATCAGCTCCTGGCTACTTGAGAAACAGGTATGGGATAAAAGACAAAAAACATTAAGTAAAAAAAAAAGTATTTAAATATCACTAACAATTGTATAAGAACTGGATCTCTTAGCCATGCCCTTGACTAGCCAAAATAGCCTTGTTACAGAGTCAAGAGACAAATAAATAAAAATAACGTGCATATATACAATACACCAAGTGGTATTCTACGTAAAGAAGAT
The DNA here is from genome assembly GCF_000001635.26 of Mus musculus. Taxonomy (NCBI): domain Eukaryota; kingdom Metazoa; phylum Chordata; class Mammalia; order Rodentia; family Muridae; genus Mus; species Mus musculus. The sequence goes on along the minus strand of NW_004450263.1, from coordinate 292,259 downwards.
AAAAACATGTCATTGCAGAAGAATTATTAGGAATGGATATTACATATTGCGAAATCAGTCAGACTCAGAAAGATGAATATTATGTTGTCTCCAATTTGCAGAATTTAGCTTTAAGTAAAGTGTAAGACATGGGTGTGTGTGGAAAGGGAAGCAATTATTTCAGACCAGAAAAAATACCAGGAGAAAGGGAGATCATCAGCAATGGAGAATATATTGCTTGGGTTTCCTTAAAGAAACAGAATGGATAGAATGCATATATATATGTGTGTGTGTGTGTGTGTGTGTGTGTGTGTGTGTGTATAATATATATATATATATATATATATATATATATATGCATTATATATACACACAGCTATATACACACATACATATACATATATGTATATGTGTGTGTGTATGTATATGTGTATATATATATATATATATATATATATATATTAGTATTTATTAGATTGACTTATACAATATGATCAGGATAGTCCAACAATGATGGTATTACCCTGGAGAGGCTGAGAATCTATTAGTGGTCCCTCTACAAGGCTGGTTGTCACTTCAGTTCCCATCTAACAGTGAAGGCTTGGTTGATTCCTGGAGAACTGATGTCTTCAGTCTATAACAGAAAACCAAATAAGTTGATTGTAATATATGTGGAGGAATGTTATGGCAAGAAAGAAGATTGACTTTTGAGAAACAGTGAAGGCCAGGAGATAAAATTTAAAGTTTTCTTTCTCCACATTCTTTTATCTAGGCTGTCAGTAGAAGTCATTGCACACATTTAGGTTGAGTCTTCCTGCTTTAAATGATCTAATTAAGATAATCCCTCAAGGAGTGCCTTGTGCCTTGTGGTATAGTTGATTTCAAATTCAGTCAAGTTGACAAACCTTTAGTAAGGTATATGAATATGATCAAATTAGATTACATACATCTGTGAAATGTGTCACAATGAGGCCAATTATTTGAAAAGAATATATGCCCTATGTAAATGGAACATAAATTAATTTGGGTGTTGTCAACAGATTCTATCACAAGATATCTCATGAGTCTACAAGTATTCCAAAATATTAAAGATCTCAAACATATTTAAGATCCCTTTCCAATAAAGTATACTCAGCTTGTTACTTCCTATCATTAAAATTTTTAGTATTATTTTATATGCAGCTTTATTGGGGACAGTAAAAACTGTTATAAAATATACAGGTGAAAGAAAGATGCAAAATGCTTTTCAAAATATATGTAGCCACTAATAAATAAAGGACCCAGATATAGCTGTCTCTTGTGAGACTATGCCGGGGTCTAGCAAACACAGAAGTGGATGCTCACAGTCAGCTAGTGGATGGATCACAGGGCTCCCAATGGAGGAGCTAGAGAAAGTACCCAAGGAGCTAAAGGGACCTGCAACCCTATATATGGAACAACATTATGAACAAACCAGTACCCTGGAGCTCTTGACTCTAGCTACATATGTATCAAAAGATGGCCTAGTCGGCCATCACTGGAAAGAGAGGCCCATTGGACACACAAACTTTATATGCCCCAGTACAGGGGAACACCAGGGCCAAAAAAATGGGAATGGGTGGGTAGGGAAGTGGGGGGGGGTATGGGGGACTTTTGGGATAACATTGGAAATGTAATCGAGGAAAATACGTAATAAAAAAAAAACAAGGATGAATTTTGAAGGCAAATGGTTGGCAATAAAAAATGTCATCCTTCGTATGATAACTCATACCCAAAAAGATATGCATGGTATATACTCACTGATGAGTGGATATTAGACATAAAGTACAGAATACTCATAATGTACCACACTGACTCAAAGAAGATAAACAAGAAGGAAGGACCATGTGAGGATGCTTGAATTCCATTTAGAAGGGGGAACAGAATAGTTAAAGGAAGCAGGGGGAGGAGGTTACATACGTGGCAGACAGGAGAAGAAAGTGAATAGGCAGGATCAAGTGTGAGGAGAGACAGGGAGAATGAATGGAAATCTTCATCTGCTGTGGGTAGGCAGTGGGAGGAATTTCTAGGAAGTTCTAGAGACCTGGATTTGGGAAGGCTCCTAGGTGTCAATGTGCATGACCTTAGCCAAAATGCCTAACAGTGGACACAAGGAACCTGAAGAAGACACTTCCTGTAGCCAGGTAGGACCTCAGTGGAGGGATAAGGACACCAACACACGCACAAAACTTTTGACCCAAACTTTGTCCTGTTTAGAAGAAATGCAGGGACAGAGATGGAGCAGAGATTAAAGGAAAGGCCAAAAATTAACCAGCCCTGCTTGAGACCCATTCCATGGGCAAGCACCAATCCCTAACAAAATTAATGATATTCTGTTGTGCTTACAGGCAGACATCTTCTGAGAGGCTTTACCAAGCAGCTGACTGAAACATATTCAGATACCCACAGTCAAACATTGGACAGAGGTCAGGGACCCTTATGGAAGAGTTAGGGGAAAGATTAAAGGCCCTGAATGTGATAGGAAGACCTACATTGTCAGCCAACTTGGAACCTTAGGAGCTCTTAGGGACAGCCATCAACCAAAGAGCACACATGGGCCAGACTGAGGCCTGAGGCACATATATAGCTGAGGGCTTCCCTGTCTGGCTTCAGTGAGAGAAGGTGCACCTAACCTTGCAAAGACTTGATGATCCAGGGTGGGAGGGATACCCAAAGGTGCCCTACCCCATCAAAGGCAAAGAAAATGAGGGATAGGGGGAGGGATTCTGTGAGGGGGGACATAAATAAATTAATTAATTTAGAAAATAGACAAGTAACAACTCATTTACAAAGGTGGAGAAATAGATTAAAAGCAATACTTTCTACACTTGGCTAAGTAAATTAACAGCAACACTAAGGCCATTTGAAGGCTTTTGTGGACATTAAACAAAGACTCAAATAATTATCATGAAATCTGGTAATGAGTTTTTCTTTCAGCCCATGAAATATCAATAATTCATTTTAATCTCTATCAGCACATATGAATCTGTAGCAGACTTTAAAATCATCTTTATGTGATCAGCATGTCACCATTGTAAGTCTAACTGAAATCATAGTTTTTCTGTCTCTTCTTCTGAGTATGGAAATGGAGGATAATTTAGAGGCTTTGTGAGGAAAGAAAAAAATGCTTTGCTGTGTTTCTCTAGCTTTTGAGCCAGTGGATTCTGCATTGAGATTCACATATTCTTTAATCTGGAATTACAGTTTATGGGCCACAAAGTAATCTGGCTGAAGTCCACCTCTACCATTAGAAACATGTATGACTTCTATCGGTTAAATAACCCCTCCCAAACTTCATAGTTTTGAATTTAGAACTGTATAAAAAGTTCTTCAGTGATAGCTTCAGACAGACAGATGAAGAGCATAGGAGGCTCCTGTCCCTGCCTTAAAAATGTGCTGTGCCCAACACACTTGTGGTAACAAATATCTTAGTGATTATGTGACTTTGATGCTAGATAACAGAGAGGGTTGAGGCCTATTCTTTAAAGGGTGTCTGTGTATAACATTGTCAAAATCAGAAAATATAATGACCTTAAGCTCATGCATTCATTTCAAGATACACAGCTTCCCAAAAGGCAGGTTCTCCAGGGGAAACTCTTTGGAGTTTGGCTTGGCTGGAAACTTCTCTTCATCCATGACATTATGCAATTTTCAAGCTATATCTTGGTGCTTGCTGTGTTGTCTGGTATCTTTCTGTAAAGCTATGAGCTTGCTTGTTTTCATGTTACACCCTGTGGTTCGAGAAACATTTCTCAATTTTCATTCAGAGTCTCTAGTTCTGCTGTTTGGGAGTTCTAGCTCCTTATAGATCTGCCTATTGGATTTGTTTCCATGCATACATCATGGAAAAATGGGAGTGGTTAGTCACATAAGAGAGAAAGTGTGCTGTCCATGGCTACTAAGCCCTTTCAGCCTGTTATTTATGCTAAATGCTAATGGCAGTTGTTGTTATTGAACTAAATCATGCCTCATAAAGTGCTAGTTTTATTTTATTTTCCACATAGGGCTCCCTAGATACCTGCTCATCTGTTTCTTGCCACAAAGACAACGATATCCATTTACAAATATTTGAAGCCTTAACAGATATGACAGTAATAAAGCTGGTTAATTGTCAAACAATTTTCCCCTCGCCTTTCAGAGAAGGTTGCAGTTCCACATAAGCAAGCATTCCTAAAATAGAAATTCTTCCCTGTAAATAGTTAAAATCAATTAAACATGAGCCTACTTTCAATTTATTTATTTTAGGGAATTCACACATAAACAACAGAAAGGCTAGGGAAATAAATCATTACAGGTTTTTAGAACATAAGGACTAGTTCAGGCTGTACAAACGCAGTTTGTACTGCACAGAGAGAAAAGCTGATGTCATCATACACACAGTGGACATAGGGTTAAAGAAATAAAAAAGGCTAGAAAACTAGTTACTGTCTGTTCTTTTTCTTCTCTTTTGACTTTATTGGTTTTTGTTTTCAGCTAAAAGCTCCTATAAGAACTATATAATAAGAACTCAATAAGAACTATATAATAAGAACTATAAGAACTCTATAATAGTTAGCAGCTCAGATACGATAGAGGAAATTTTGTGATGGGTTGGTTATTGTTATTAAGACTATTTAAGGCATTTATGTAATGGCTGGAATGATTTTAGACAGACTCCAGACATGAGGAAAGACATGGTAACAATGAATGAACATTTACGTAATACATGTATCCATTACTTGTTTGTATTTTCTATTTTACTTGATATTTCACACACAAGAGAGAGGGGAATTCACTGCAGAAGTAGTGTAAAGTTCTCTGATTAAAGGGACACTATGACCTCTGGACTTTCCTTTACCTCAGGGTGGCAGACAAGTTTTATAATTCACTTACATTATAGATTAGTGGAAATATTAGCATATTATATATAGTCCTGAATAAATGAATGAAACAAGGAACACATTTTGAATTATAATTGTGCAGTGAAGTATTGGCTTCTTAGCTTTAACAATATTAAGATTTGGAGGATATTGCTTTTTAGTCACTAGACCCAATAGCTCTCTAGCACTTACTGCTTCAGATGTAACAACTGAAAAATTATCTTCAAATATGGCAAAATTTCTCTGAGATATAGGAATCATATCTGATTGATATTCACTGAGAATTAATTTTTCCTTTAACTGAAAGTGGGTGTTTTCCATTGGATGAAATTAGCAACTTTCTAATAAAAATTCCAAAAAGTGATTTTGAGCTAATATATGCTTTATATGTCTTACCTGATTCTCTGGTCCCATCACCAGTCTGCTGGAAAAGGTAGTAGTCTTTTCAGTGTTTTGTTAGTAAATGAAGGTTTGCTCATACATTTAAGAAAGATAAAAGACATATCTCATAGGCCGTGCAGTGCATGGGTTCTTAAATAATCTCCATTGAAGAAACATGTTTAAGTCTCTTAGTGCTTATTTTTATCAGTTTGTAAATGGCTAGGACTAGTGTGCTTATATGTCTGTTTTCATCTGCTAATATTTACATTGTATTACCTGTCTGTATTACAAGAACAATGATTGGATTTGTTGTTATTCTTTTATAATAGAACTTAACTACTGGAAAATTGTTCTTGATATATTATATATATGAGTGATAGGGCTTGTCACTGGTTTTTATATGTGAAAGGCTGTGAAGTAGCTAGGGTGCTGGATACAAAAGTCAAAATAGCAAACATTGTAGAGCAAAGACAGTGTACAGAGTGAGAGCAAATACCATTTCTTCCAACAGAAAACAGTTTTCAAGAATATAGGCAGACTTCAAATTAAGCACACCAAAATATGTAGCCCATTAAATAAGTGATCTAATTCACTGAAATGACAGCTACCCAAACAAAAACAAATGTCCAACAAATACATTAAAAAAGTGTTCAAGATCTCCAGCAATCTGAAAAATGCAAACACTGACAAGGAGGAAGGAGAAGGGAATACAGTATATAGGCTGGTGCATAAATTCATCCAGCCACTATGACAAGAAGTATGAAGTTTCTCACAAAAAGAAATATCAGTCAGTATAAGCACTTGTTATACCCCAGTTAAGTGTACAGTGAAAGAAAATAAGATCAGCAGACAGTATAGATACTCATATATTAATATTTAGCACAACTATGTTCACTATAGCTAAAAAGCAGGCAAGGTTTCCATGGTATAATCTTATATGAATGCATAAGAGAATATGGAGTATAGACACAGTTGAATATTATTTAGTCTTAAAGAAGAAAGAAAAGATATTATTCACAGAAATTGAATGTGAGTGGACTTGAAAGTTTTGTTAGCAAATTAAGTAGCCTCACACAAGCAAGTACTGAATGCCTTCTCTCATAAATAAAACTTAGGTAGTCATGAAGTCCCTAACATAAGTGGAATTTAAGATTATTTGGTAAACAAATTGGAATGGGTGGAAGATACAGGAGAAGAATTGGTAATGAAGTGAACTTAAGCATAGTTAACTTATATGCATATGTGGCAGTGTTGCACTGAATCCATTGTTTTAAAAATGAGTATATATTACTGGAAAAATAAACAGGATAGAATATGGTTAAATGTGAGCAGATTAATTAACATGTGAATATGTCATTTTTGTATGTAATAGCAAATATTGTATGCCCAAATGTTCTCTAGGTCTACCAGAACACCAATTGATGTGTATGAATTTATGTAATAGATAATGCAGAAAAAAAGAGTTTGAACTAAAATGCTGAGGACTGTAGTTTATAATAATGTCTCATACTTGAAAAATTTGTAAACTGAATAGATCATAGATGCTTTTAGCATGTTATGAAGAATAAGTATTTTGTCCCAATATTGCTGTCATTTTGTTGTACATGTGTGAATGCATTTTAATATACATTTTATGACTTAAACATTCACCATAAAATTTATTTTTAAAAAGTAACTAACCAAACAAGGGAAAGACATGTATGACAATAACTTTAAGCCTATCAAGAAAGAAGTTGAAGATCTCAGAAAATGGAGAGATCTCCCATCTGTATTTGCCTGACAAATACAGAAGTGGATACTCACAGACATCCATTGGAGGGAGCACAGGGTCCCCAATGAAGGAGTTAGAGAAAGTACCCAAGGAGCTAGAGGGATTTGCAGCTGCATAGGGGGAACAACAATTGGAACTAACCAGTAACCCCAGAACTCCCTGGGGCTAAACCACCAACCAAAGAAAACACAAGGTTACTCATAAACTCATGGCTCTAGCTGCATGTAGCAGAGGATGACCTAGTGGGTTATCAATGAGAGGAGAGACCCTTGGTCCTATAAAGGTTCTATGCCCCAGTATAGGAGAATGCCAGGGCCAAGACGTAGGAGTGGGTGGTTTGGTGAGCAGGGGAAGTGGAGGGGATAGGGAGGTTTTGGAGAGGAAACCAGGAAAGAGGATAACATTTGAAATGTAAATAAAGAAAATATCTAATAGAAAAGAAAGAAAGAACTCATCTGGAAAGGCGAAAAACACAGAATATACAAAACAATCTTAATGAAATTATGGCTGGAGGAATCACCATCCCTGACCTCAAGCTTTATTACAGAACAAGAGTGATAAAATTTGCATGGCATTGGTATAGAGACAGATTATATTGATCAATGGAATAGAAGTGAAGACCCAGAAATAAAACCACACACGTGTGAACACTTGATCTTCGACTAAGATGCCAAAAATATAAAATGGAAAAAAAGAAAACATCTTCAATAAATGGTGCTGGTCTAACTGGCTGTCTGTATGTAGAAAATGAAAAAAAGAGCAATATTTGTCACTTTGTGCAAGTCCAAGTGGATCAAGGATCTCAACATAAAACCAGATACACTGAATCTAATAGACGAGAAAATGGGAAAGAACTCATTGGCACAGGGGGAAATTTCCTAAACAGAACTCCAATGGCTTATGCTCTAAGAACAAGAATTAATAAATGGGAACTCATGAAACTGCACTCCAGTAGACCCCACAAGCAGCTTAAAGAGTCAGATGCAAATATTTGCACCCAACCATGTGTCTTTCTTACCAGTTGGAACATCTGGGTATATGCCCAGGAGAGGTATTGCTGGATTTAGCGGAAGTACTATGTCCAGTTTTCTGAGGAACTGCCAGACTGATTTCCAGAGTGGTTGTACCCGCTTGCAATCCCACCAGCAATGGAGGAGTATTCCTCTTTCTCCATATCCTCGCCAGCATCTGCTGTCACCTGAATTTTTGCTCCTAGCCATTCTGACTGGTGTGAAGTGGGTTAGGTTATTTTCTATTATACTTATTTTTATACCTGGACACAATTTGAGTTCTACAGACAGGTAAAATAATTCAAATAATGGCCATGTATTGGGACTGAAGAGATGGATTGGTACTTCAGAGTTCTTGCTGCTCTTACAGAGTACCTGTGTTTCGTTTCCAGCATTAATGTTGAGCTGAACACAACCACATATAACTCTAGCTTAGGAGACCTAATGCCCTCATTGGCCTCTGGAGCCACCAAGAAAAATGTCATACATGCACACACAGACACACCCAATAGAAATACATAAATACAAATCTTTAAAATATTACTGTCTATCAATGATGGTTTCTCATTTTTGTATAATTCCTTCACTTGCTTTATTCTGTTTTGCCTTCCTTTCCCATACCCTCTTCCTTCTACCTACATTCTCCTTCATGTATTAGTCCCCCTTCTTTTTTCTTTCCCCCTTTCTTTTTCTTTATCTCATCTGAAACACGTGTTCTTCTGGATTGGTAGTGGATCAATTCAGTACTATTATTAATTTACTTTTATATATCTTACTGTTATCATTTGTGTGGGTATGTGTGTGTGTGTGTGTGTGTGTGTGTGTGTGTGTACCAATGTGACAGTACTTGTTCAAATGTCAGTGAACAATTTTCAGGAGTTTGTTGTCTACTCTGTCAACATATTTGTTTCTCCAGGTGCCATGTCTCCTGTTAGTAAGTTTAGTTCTCCACTGTGTCTTTTACTTAGAGGGTCACTTTTCCAACATCAAGGTTTTGTTTTCCTACATAACTCATGACACTAGGAACTCTGAAGAAAAGAGGCTAGATAACTCTTAGAGTATCTTCAATTTTGTTGTTTTTTTCTTTTCACAATGTCTTATCAAGTGGTCCAAGCTACCCTGCAATTTAGTTCATCTTGCCTCATTTTCCTGAGTACTGAGACCATAAGCATGCATCACTACAGATATCTTCTGCTTTCAAGTTATCTGAGTTCTCTGAGTGAGAATACTCAGGGTCTGTCCCTCTGATGAGGGTCCCTGTGAATCAATGTTACATGTCCTCTCTCTCTGAGGTAATGGGAGATCACAGTCCTGAAGAAAGAAACTTGAAGGCCATGGCTAATAGTACTGGGGTAGTTTCTCTACCATAGGATTACAGCTTACCGTTTGGGACCTAAAAGTCACATATAGTGACATACCAAAGATTATGCAAATATCTGATTACCACTAAAAATCAATGAACTAAAATGGCTGTTCTTGTGGCTCAATGAGTGAGTTCTTCCCCAGTGTGTAAAAAAAACCTAGGTTCCATCTTTAGCAGAACAGAATAATAGAATAACAAAATAAAATTAGAGAGTGGTCATAGATATTATGGGAGCAAGGAAGAATATCTAAGAATTAAAATGAAAATGTGCCAGCTTAATATTCTTTAGACTGAAAATATCTTTGATGAATAAATATGAAAAGTCAGTTTTAGGAATAAATGAGGAGAGCAAGAACGTCCAATGTGCACACCCTCCTAAAGAGTTGTCCCTTAGCACTCTGATTCTCACGTGCAGCACATCCAACTCTCCTAACTGCAATCACTGCTTTTTGCAGGCAGCTATCATATTTCTGGCCCTGTACCATTCCTGGCCTTTGGTGCAATATATTGTGTGTTGTGCCCTTCTGATGTTCTCAGCTCTGGACCCTTGATTCTAGTCCTTTTCCAACTCAGAAATCAATAGCTGCAATGCTTGTGCACAATAATTTGAGTTTTGATGTCCAACATGCAAATAATTCTTACTAATTAAGTACAGACTTTAGATCATACTTTATCTCCATATTCTGGGAATGCGTGAACTGAATATGCAGAACTCTGCTCTTCAAACTTATTTCTGTCTAAATCTTTCTCTAATATGTATCATATCCCTGGAGGATCCAGATGGTTGCTGATTTCATTCAGTGGCTAAACCTGAAGGGAAAAAATCAGTTTATGGACATTTGAGACAAGGAAATTTCAATTTAGCAAGCAAGCTGATGCTGCTTCAAATATTTCAAATACTTTGGTGGGCATGATGAGATTGCTGTTTCTCACAAACATACAAGCCAGACAATTTTGAAGGCAAGGTTGCTCATGTGACTCAGTCTCAGCCTCCCAGTTCCCTTTGACAGTAATCCCATACATTCTGAAGCTTTGCTTGGCATTTAGTGCATTGATGGACCATTAGTTGGAATCTGGGTGTCAGTGGCCATTGGACAACTGGTGTCTCCCTGGTGCTTTAAGTTATTTAGCTCAGACAGGTGCTAGAGTGTTTGAGGTCCACAATATTTTCTCATTCTAGATGCTATAGCATAAATGTTTCTAACCATCAATTAATAGTGCATCAGAATTTCATTAGCATATTTACAACAAAAATTTCTATTTGTAATTTTTTCTGAAATTAGATCTAGAGAAGATGGGTTTATTTGAGATTAATTTATTTAAAATGTTGCTGTCTTTTTAGACATCTGCCAGTTTCATAAGGCAGAGCAGTAAGTGTAGAAATAAGATGAAAATCCTTAAGACAAAATGAAGTATCATTTTAGTGCATTACCTCACGTGAAAACTCACTCATCAGCCTTCAGAGTCATGGGAGATATTAACAATGGGAAGCACGAAATGACAGGGTAAAATTCAGATAGATTTAGGTTTTCAAAATTGATTAGCAGTTTGGAGCATTGAGAGCAATCTGCATGGCATTTTCACTCTAGTAGCTGCTAAAATTGATTAGCAAGTTCGAGGAAGCCAGAGCAAATTGCTTTGCTAATCAAGGAAAATTAAACTGCAAAATGGCTTGATCAGTAAACTCTACAAATGATTTCCAAAGTCAGATTTTTTTTTTTTGGAGTGGCAAATAAGCTTTAGAGTTTTCTGTTCTTTCTTCTTGACTTAATATTTGTGTTGGGGAAATGTTTTCATAATTATTTTTAGTTTTGTTGTTTCTCTTGATTTCAGAAAAAGAATTGCTATTACTTGAGAAGAATAACATGTCTGTGCTGTTTTTTCAACCAGCTAGTTGGTCTTTGCATTTACCAGTGTAGAGTAAAGTTGCCTTCATTTGGTAAACAGTGCCCCTGACTCCCTGGGGTAGCACAGAATTTGTGAGTTACAGTATAGATCTCTAGAAAACCCCTTCCTCCTTTAGATTGAAGTCTAGGTGATGTACAAAGTTACATAAAAAGGATTTGGTTTTAGTGATCATAGGCTCTTCATCCATTTGTATTCTTTGTCTTGGAGCTTTATTGTCAGATCCTTGGGATACTTTGTACAGCTGGTGAAGTGTTGAATGTTAAGCTAGACTGATTTCCAGAGTGGTTGTACAAACTTGCAATCCCACCAGCAATGGAGGAGTGTTCTTCTTTCTCCACATCCTCACCAGCGTCTGCTGTCACCTTAGTTTTTGATCTTAGTCATTCTGACTGGTGTGAGATGGAATCTCAGGGTTGTTTTGATTTTCATTTCTCTGATGATTAAGGATGTTGAACATTTTTTTTTAGGTGCTTCTTAGACATTCGGTATTCTTCAGTTGAGAATTCTTTGTTTAGCTCTGTACCCCATTTTAAAATAGGCTTACTTGGTTTTCTGGAGTCCAACTTCTTGAGTTCTTTATATATATTGGATATTAGCCCCCTATCGGATTTAGGATTGGTAAAGATCCATTCCCAATCTGTTGGTTGCCTTTTGATCTTATTGACAGTGTCCTTTGCTGTACAGAAGCTTTGCAATTTTATGAGGTCCCATTTGTCAATTCCTCATCTTACAGCATAAGCCATTGCTGTTCTGTTCAGGAATTTTTCCCCTGTGCCTATATCTTTGAGGCTCTTCCCCACCTTGTACAAAGCTCAAGTCTAAGTGGATCAAGGAACTCCACATAAAACCAGAGACACTGAAACTCATAGAGAAGCAATTTCTATAAAACCATTTGTATCAATAGTTCAAGCTACATCAATAAAGAAAATTTAGAACATTTGTGTGCTTGAGTTTGTCATTGAGCTTAGTTGTAGAGTCCTTTGTTTTAAGGCTGTTGCTGGACTAGTTGTAGAAATATTAGCTATCTTTTAGACATGAATTACAAGTATAGGTTATATAGAAGGGTGCTGTAAGATGATTTAAAAAGCCTTGAATACAGAGGAACTTACATTAAAAGAAATCAGAGAAATTGATATTTAAAAGTTGTCCTTCAAAGTTTGGAGCAGAGACGAAAGGATGGACCATCTAGAGACTGCTGCACCCAGGGGTTCATCCCATAACCAGCCTCCAAACTCAGACACCATTGCATATGCCAGCAAGATTTTGCTGAAAGGACCCTGACATAGCTGTCTCTTGTGAGGCTATGCCAGTGCCTGACAAACACAGAAGTGGATGCTCACAGTCAGCTATTGGATGGAACATGGGGCCCCCAATGGAGGAGCTAGAGAAAGTACCCAAGGAGCTAAAGGGGTCTACAACACTATAGGTGGAACAACAATATGAACTAACCAGTATCCCCAGAGCTCATGTCTCTAGCGGCATATGTAGCAGAAGATGGCCTAGTCGGCCATCATTGGGAAGAGAGACCCATTGGTCTTGCAAACTCTATATGCCCCAGTACAGGGGAACACCAGGGCCAAGAAGTAGGAGTGGATGAGTAGGGGAGCAGGGTGGGGGTAGGGTATAGGGAACTTTCTGGATAGCATTTGGAATGTATATAAAGAAAATAATAAATAAAAAAAATTTTATAAGTTGTCCTTATGGACAAGTATTTTCAGCTGTAAAGAAAAATGAAACAATGAACTGTGCAGGTAAATGAAGGGAACTAGAACAGATCATATTGAATGAGGTAACCCAGACCCAGAAAGACAAGTGTCACATGTTCAACCTTATCAGAAGCATCTAGCTCTAAACCTTCAGACGTAAGTGTAATCACCACTCTGCATCAAGACAACTTCCCTTTGCAAAAGATTGAGAGACTATTACTGAAAACCACAACCAAACAAAATGTAGAGTTGTGGAGTCCGGTCCCAGTGGGTATATCTGCAAAACATACCTAAGTTTCAGGGAACTCTGCAGAAGAAGCCATGAAAATAATGACAAGATTGCCAGAGGCTTCCTGTGAGGAGAAGCTTGTCTGGTGATTGCTAAGTGAGACACTGATCAATTGGTATAGCAGAATGTCATTAGGAGTCATTTTATTGCTGTCTTTCTTTAATAGACCAATCATATTTTGTTTTCCTTTAGACCCATGGCCTATATAGGATCAGTTCTTAGTTACCCAAGCAATGTCAGGTATGGGTTCCTTCTCACAGAATAGGCCTTAAATGCAGTAAGAGAATAAATAGTTGGTTTTAGGCCCAGTGGAAATCCCCAGAAAAATCCAGGCTTTTGTTGTAAAGGCAAGTTTGTTCTCCATAAACTGATGAAAAGACCCTACTACTGAGAACACTTACATAACTCATTGACCGTGGATAAGTCAAGCTGGTGGTAAACTAGATAGGGCTGTTACCCCTGCTAACTAGTATTCTGAAAGGTACTCTGTATGCTACCAGAGAATAAAGGCAACCATCTGACCAACTACAAACATTCCTATTTACAACAGTGATCTGCCTGCCTTTTAACTTCTTACAAACATATGCCCTTAAAATATATCAGGAGTTTTAAGATTACTCTGTTTTCACTTGCTTCATTATCTTTATTCGTTTCTACTAGCAAAGCTTGTACTCAACAACTGTAACATCACACTTATATTTTCCTTCTTACAATTGTTCTTTTGTATATTGCCATATGTGTCTGAGTGTGTACATGTGTGTATGTATCTATGTATGTATGTATGCATGCATGCATGTATGTATGTATGTGTGTATGTGTGTATGTATGTATGTATGTATGTATGTGTGTGTATGTATGTAATATATAAAATATATGATCCGACTTTATATATCTTTACTGTCTAAAGAATCACACTTCTGAAGCAAACTTCACAAGGAAGACTCTCTTGTGCTAAGCATGACTAATATTCCTTGCCATTTCCCTTCCTGACCTCATTGATTGCCATGATTATGTTTTTCTTTCTTAATAACCCAGTCTCCTTTTAAGGTCTATTTTCTTTAATATCTAAAAGTTTCAAGTTAAATTTCTTGTAACATAGAAATGTTAGCCAATTTCTCGTATAGGGGCCACAAATTCTAGGTAGAATGGGAAGAAAGTGTTTGGTCTCTCTTAGATAGTGATAACCCTATACCACAATGGAAGGACTTACAGAGAAGGCTGCGCATACTCCAGTCCCCCCTCCCCCCAAAATAAATCTGAGACCACTACTCTCAGGAATAGTTGTAAATGAAATCAGATAAAAAGTGAGGCCCAAACAGCAAATAAAAGAAGAGAAAAACTGAAAAACCTCTCCTCACCAAGGTTGACATGGAATAGACATACAATGCTCAAGACAAATGAAAGGCCTAGATAAGGAAATATGAAACGTTTGATTGAGTGGACAGAAGTGGCTTTGAGTCTCTGCCTATTCCCAGTTCAGGTCCACTTTCTTCCTCTTAGATGTGTTCTTTTATTTTTTCATAATAAATAATAGCTTCTACTTATCCATAAGTTTGTATCCAATTTTTTGCTTTGGCTCATAAGAACCAGAAAACCCCAGGAGCTGATCCTTGGACCTTGATTCCCACCTATAACATATCCAACAGCAATGGCAACTACTTTTATTTTGGGAGGATGTGGTTTAGACTTCTCTATAATCAATACATCCCAGGGAGTTAAACAACCTTATATCTTTTGTCACTCATGTAAGAGACCCTGTTTCAAACCCTAACTGCTAGCTTTAGTGTTTTTTGAGATACCTTTCTGAACCTGTATGACATTAATGGGTTAGCATTAAGCCATTCTTAAAACAAAACCTTCTACAAAGGGTGAAGAGGCGCTTGGAAAACCCACTTTTCACCACCTAAGCGAAGCAACTACAAATTACTATCAGGAATCATCAACTAAGGGCAAATATTAGCAAGGTTCAAAACGATAGTCAAAGACTCCATCAAGATATATCTTAGGGATAGCAGCATAGGTCAGAGGTCATAGCTTATTTAATTATCTGTAACCCACAGTTAGTGTTTATGAACTGTTCTGCCTCTTCATTGTGGAGTTCTGTTATGATCCCAGATGCAGCTGTGTGAGAAGTAACAGGCCAGTCTGGGCGTTGTCAAATGTAGGAATGTAACTCAAGTAGTAGGTAGAAGCACATCTCTGCTGTCCTTCAAGTCTTAGGCTGAGTTAGGCAGATAGACACAGTTCCACCAAGCCTGGCTGATGAAGAGAGTCTCAATCCAAGCAAATGATTTCTATTCAAGATACCCATTTTGGTTCTTTTCCCTTGGGAATAAATGTTTATAGAGTACAGTTGGGTGATAACTTGTCAACACAGGACAGAACTAGTCTTTTTCATTGTATGATTCATTGTCATTTATGCCATCTATGCACTTTTTATGCTTCAGGTTCTCCCAGAAGCTCATTGCTCAGTATTAGGCTCCACCAGAAATACCAGTTCAATACAAATATTTCCTTACATGCTTCAGCGTGATACAAAAAAAAATCTTTATTTTGCCCTTATCTAATCTCCCCTTGGTTGTCTTAGTATTGTATTAGCTTAACAGACACACTGGTCTAAGTGACTGAGGTATACCAACGCCTCCTCTACTTAAGAAAGAACATGCATTGTCTTGGAATTCAGAAAAGCCTCTCAATTTCCAGAATTAGTCTTCAGATCCGTGTTTAATTAATTTCTTTCTTAACTGCCCTGTGAACAGTTTTATTTGGTCTGGTAATAAACATCAAGCGCCCATCTCTCTTGACATAATCACTTAGAAATGCCTGTTCATTCTACATTGACTTCCAGCTGACAACCTTCAGAAGTACTGGGAGGTAAAACACTGATTGCCCCGTGTCTCTAGTAGTTAGTATTAGCCAGTCATGAGAGATTTATTTCCCCTGTACTGTCGGAGAGATTATACAATCCCTAAAATGAGGAGTTACATTATATAATTTTCTATAGGCTTCATATTGATCCCATGTGTCCCCTCTGCACTGTAGCCCCATGAATTGGGCTAGGAAATGTTCTTTTATTTTTACTTAGAAATGTTTTCTAATTCAAGGATTTCAGAGACAGACTACTGCATGACTATCATAGTTCCATCAATGAGACCATTATTAATTAAGTCCCTATCTGCATGCTCAATCACGTGATCTCCTTCCCTCTGTATTACGGTTTTGTATTAGAAGCATATCTTCTTTTGCTTTAATCTCATTCTCTCTCTCTCTCTCTCTCTCTCTCTCTCTCTCTCTCTCTCTCTCTCTCCACTATTGAACTCTTCCAGTGGATTCTAAACTTTGGACTCCAGCAGGGGCTCTATGACATATATATAATTTGTTCTTATCCTTTCGCCCCAAGGTTATAATAATTGATAAGGCAAAACCTCTCTCAATTTATCTCCCAAATAGAGGCTAACATTAAGAACAAAAGCTACATTCTATTTCATATGGAAATTTCTCTTTTACACAAAGAAGTTCCTGTTGACCAGCCATCTTGACCTCACTTGTAAGTTTTTTTTTTTTTTTTTTTTTTTTTTTAATGTAGAAAGCACTGATAAGGTTTCCTAGTAATATTGTCCCATCAGTGCTCTGTTTAGGGATCTTGATGTACTCACTAGTCCTTCAACCATTTCCCAGGCATCATATCGAAGGGTTTATACTCATATGGAAGATTGCACTTATTGAGGCTGTTTACTATAGCTATTTGTATTATGAATGATAATTATGTCCCCCCCAAAACTGTTTGCATGAGGTGGTCTGCAGGTAGCTTCTGGTAACCTGCTCCCAGTTGGTTCTGATTGGTAAATAAAGATCCAGCAGCCAATAGGTGAGGAAGACAGACAGAGGTGGGATTTTAGGATTACCGGGGCTTGGGACCCAGAAGAGGAAGAGGGAGAGGGAGAGGGAGAGGGAGAGGGAGAGGGAGAGGGAGAGGGAGAGGGAGAGGGGAGAGGGAGAGGGAGAGGGAGAAAGAAAGAGTTCAGCCATACTTTAGGTGAGTGTAGATAGAAGAGAGTCAGAGGCAGTCATGGGGTAGAGAAGCAAGGAGAAACCCCTGGGCTATGGACCAAAAAATCATGGTCAAGAGGGCAGCACAAATGAGTCTGGAGTGCAAGGTGATATAATACTTACTTTAAAACAGTGTTTAAATGACCATGAAAAACTTTGAGGAAGAAAAAAACAATACACAACCAATGATTAGCATTTGAAGAATAAAAGTGTTCATTATTTTAATTTGGGTATTGTACACTATATTTATGTAAATAATTATTACATTATGCTCCATGAAGATGAACAAATATCATACCTCAATTAAAATTTAAATAAAGCTCAACTTTGGAAGTTGAATGGAGCCTTCAGAAATCTCACAGATTCAAGGAAAAAGTTTAGTGTTAGATACTCAAAAGGGAAAGGAAAATATTAAATGACTTATTAACAAGATAAATTTAGGCAATTAGGGTATACTGCCAGACCTGAGAGTTTGAAGTAGAAAATGATATTGAACATGTGAGTCAGAGAAGGCTACAGAGGAACTAAGTGGTAAGTGGTAATAAGGTCAGATTATAAATCATGACTCCAGGCATTACTTCTTGAAGATAGAGCTATGGCTATGAAGATTAAAGGCATTGGTTCTGTGTAAGGATATTTCAGCTCTTGATGAGTAGACACAGAATGTTAGATCCAGCTATTCTGAGAATGACTATATTCAACTTAAACCTGAATTCATGATCCTTCAAGAAGTTTTGCTTCTATAAAGGGTCAGATGTTGTATTTTATAAACAGATTATCTATATTTTCATGAAGTTTGACTCTGAAGCTAGATATAAGTGTATGTCATTGCAGATTAACTTTGGATCATTTCTCCTATCAGAGAACTAAAATCAGATTCAGAAAACTTTGGTTCAAGTAATTTCTGATACTCATGATGAGGCAGACCAACAGAGGGAATAGCTTTTGTCACCTGAGATTTTATTTGACATGGGTTATATACACACATGTACTTAACAACCTATTAAGAGCCTGGATTCCCAACTTGCATTGTGCTACAAGCACACTTCTTGCTGAACAATAGAATAGATTTCTTCTATTCTTAATAAATAAATTATGCATTCTATTCAGTCCTACCAGTTATGTTTGGATATGAGGGAACAGGTGCTATCCAGCTTGAACCAATTGAGGGTATGTCTTAGGATTTTTATTCCTTCTAAGGTTAATGGTTGATTTTAGCCTACAACACTCAGGTCACATGCCATTACTGAAGGCAGGGCAGTCAGGGCAGTAAAATGGAGGCAGGAACTGAAGTAGAAGCCACAGATGCCCGCATGTCTTGCTAAACCTGTTTTTATGCACAATTCAAAATTACCTACCAGGGTTAGTGCCACCTACAGTGTACCACTGTGTACCTTACATATCAATCAGGAAACTTCTCTATAGATTTGCCAATAGGCCAAGTTTATGAAGGTTTCTCAATTAAGATTAAATCTTCCCAGATAAATTTTCCCAAGGTTTGGGTCAAGTTGACAAAAACCAACCAGCACAATTGACTTTTGTCTACTTGGCAAATAGCACATCTTTATTCAACCATAATCTTCCCTTCCTTGTTAATCTCAAAGATCTCATATTAATTATTAATATTACAATATAAAGCACAGTCTAACTTTTAAAGGTCCCAATATCTTTAAATACTTCAACAGTTTCAAAGTATTGTCTCTTTTACTATGTCTCAGAGGTTTTGTTGTGTTATATTTTAACTTTCTTTTAGTTCTGGAAATTTTCACTTCTTTCTTGATTTTAAAAATGTGTTGTTTAATCTCCGTGAGTATGTATATGTACTGGTTAGTTTTGTGTCAACTTGACACAGCTGGAGTTATCACAGAGAAAGGAGCTTCAGTTGAGGAAATGCCTCCATGAGATCCAGCTGTAAGGCATTTTCTCAACTAGTGATCAAGAGGGAAAAGCCCCTTGTGGGTGAAACCATTTCTGGGCTGATAGTCTTGGGTTCTATAAGAGAGCAGGCTGAGCAAGCCAGAGGAAGCAAGCCAGTAAAGAACATCCCTTCATGGCTTCTGCATCAGCTCCTGCTTTCTGACCTGCTTGAGTTCCAGTCCTGACTTCCTTTGGTGATAAACAGCAGTATGGAAGCCGAATAAACCCTTTCCTCCCCAACTTGCTTCTTGGTCATGATGTTTGTGCAGGAATAGAAACCCTGACTAAGACAGTATACCTATTAGAGATTTATTTGCAATTGATTTATTGCATTATGATCAGATAGAATACATAGTTTTTTTCTGAAATCAAATTTTGTCTTTGTCTTAGGATGTAGTCTATTTTAGAGAATTCTTTAGAGTTTGAGTGAAATAATCTGTATATGTCTGTTAGGTATATTTGATGTAAGATGACATTTCAGTCTGAAGTTTCTGTTTACTTTTTTGTCCAGAACAAAATATTGAATAAAGTGGAATATTGAAATCACATATTACTGATGTGGTGTTAATCTGTGTTTTAATTCAACTATTATGCTTTCATGACAATAGAAACAGCAGAATTTAGTTCATAGTGTAACATTTTCTTGGAAATTTGTTCCATTAATTAGAAAGAAGTGCCCATCTTTTTCTCTTCTGACCACTTTTAGTTTAAAGTATTTTGCTAGATATTATTGTAGCAATTCTTGCTTGCTTCCTGGTCCCATTTACTTGGAATACTTGTCTTTAAACTTGAATTTCTTATGGACAACAGAAATATGTGTTTTGTTTCCTATACCATTCAGCTAGCCTAAATCTTTTAACTGGAACTTTGAGGCCACTGATTTTAAGCATTATTATTAAAAGATAGGCTTTAAGTGCAGTTCTTTTTCTTTTTGTTCTTAGCTATTCTTTACATTTCTTTAATCATAACTTTATTTTCTTTTTAAAATCAATTGGCTATGTGTTTTTCTCTTCATTCTGATATATTGCTTCAGGTTTTTTGGTGGACATGAATTTTTTTAAATTAATTTATTTACATCAAATGCTGCCCCTTTCCAGTTCTTCTTTCACAGAGATCCTCACTCCACCATTCTCACTCCCCTTCTCTTTTGAGAGGGCAGGGCCCCCCATGCATATTCCCCAATTCTGGCACATCAAATCTCTGCCAGGGTAGGTGAATCCTCCATTACTGAAGCTAGACAAGGCAGCCCTGTTGGGATACAGACCCTACAGTCAGGCTATAGCTTTAGGGAGAGCCTCCACTCCAATTCTTGTAGGACCCACAGGGAGACTGAGCTACATCTATGCTGATGGCCTCGGTTCAGTTCACGTATGCTCTTTGCTTGGTGGCTCAGTTTCTGAGAGCTCACAGAAGTCTGGGTTAGTTGACTCTGTTGGTTCTGTGAGGTTCTCATCTGCTTCAGGGCCTTCAATCCTTTCCTCAACTCTTCCATACTAGTCTCTGACCTCTGTTCAATGTTTGGCTGCTGGGTAGAACTTCTCAGAGGACAATTATGTTAGCTAGACTTCTGCACGCTAGCATTACTGAGTATCATTAACACTTTAAAGGATTGGTGTTTGCCTATGGGAGGTGTTTTAAGTTGGTCTGGTTATTAGTTGGCCATTTCATTAATCTCTGCTCTGTCTTTATTTCTTTATTTTGTTTAAACAGGACAGATTTTGGATCAACAATGGGTGGGGCTGGTGTCCTTACCCCTCCACTGGAAGTCCTGTTTGGCTATAGGAGGTGGCCTCTTCAGGCTCCATGTCTCTACTGTTAGGCATCATTGCTAAGGTCACCTGCGTTGACTCCTGAGAGCCTTGCCCATCCCAGGTCTCTGGGACTTCCTAAAGCTCCCCCCAACAACCCCCACTTCTCTTCCCTTCCCCTCTCCCACCCAATTCCTTCCATCCCTCTGCCTCCTACAACTATTTGGGCATGAATCTTTTTTTTTTTTTTACAACTTTTTATATCATGATTAATTTTTGTTTCTCTTTCCACCATTGTAGATATTTTTGCTTAGTAACTAAGTCTAGGTTGGCAGTTGTGTTTTTGTTGTTGTTGTTGTTCTTATTTCAAAGTTTCCACTGAGAAATCAGCTGTTATTCAGATGGGTTTTTCTTTATATGTGACATGTGACTTTTTCTTTGCAACTTCCAATACCATTTGTTTGTTCTGTATATTTAGTGATTTCACTTCAACATGCCATGGAGAGATTATTTTCTGGTCTTGTCTATCTGCTTTCTGTGTTATTATTGTCTCTGAATGTGGATGTTTGAGGTATTTTTGTTTGTTTGTTTGTTTGTTTAGTTTGGGGAAGTTTCCTCTCTGATCTTGTTGAAATTCTGTTTTATGCCTTTGACCTTGGATTCTATTCCCTCATCTATACCTAGAATTTGAATGATAAGCTTCATGTTTCACATCTTATGTATGTACTCCCACCAATATATGTATGTGTGTATGTATGTGTGTGTGGGGGGGGGGTGTATGTGTATTGACTTTTTTTTTTTAATATTCTTTACTTGTGGAATCTAATTATTCTACTTTGTCTTCCAGACCTAATATTTAATCTTCTACTTAATTCACTCTGTTGTAAGGCCTTTCCTTGAGTTTTCTAATTGTGATAATGAGTCTTCAAGTCCATCTTTATTTCAGCCTGAGTCTACTTCAATGTATATATCTTTATTGAATATATTTTTAAATCTTAGATTGCCTTTGTTATTTCTTTCAGATTTATAGTTGGGTTTCTTGGGCATCATGAAGTCATTTCTTGTATCTCTTCAAGTTCATTCTCCTTAAACTCACTGGCATGTTTCCTTATTCATTCTTTAAACTCATTGACTTCTTTGATAAAGTTTATGATTATTCTTTAAAGAACTGTGTTCTGTGGTTGGTCTAAATAATTTTGAATAGAAAACTTTTCTGTATGACTGGTAGAGTTTGGGATACATATCATTTCAACACACTCAAGCCCTGGAAATCTTGTCCTGAAATTGGTAGGAATAGAAGTGCTTCCTCCTTGCTCTGGGCCTGTATGTTCTGGTGGAGGTAAGTTTGTGACCCCTTCCTCTTTGTTACCCTTGAGGTAGTGACCAGATTACAGGTTAAATTTCCTCTCTCCCTATAAGGAAGGACATGTTCAGCAAGCACTTGGAATTTTTTTTATGCAAATGAAGGATTCCTAGCACATTGACCCCAACCAATAATATAGACTCACTCCCAAAGCCCTTAATAACACTCCAAACATGCCTTTGTTTATCCCCAGCAAGGAGAGCTGTTTCACTGAAAATCATTACCAGAGGAAGTTACTTCTCTCACACTCATGCTGTCTAAGATCCTGCAAACCCACTTACCAGGCTAAGCTTCATTCCTTCCAGGACAAAATAGAGTGCAACAGTGCCTGGATACCCCAAAGGGAAAAGCCAACCTAGATGGTTGTAATCAAATTAGGAAAAGCGGAGTATGATGTGAGGTTTTATTTATTTATTTTGCTGAGGACTTGAGAATAGTCTCTCTCTTCATGGCCCATCAGTTGCATTTCAGACTAGAGTTCCATGGAAATAATCCTATAGATCCCCTGGGACTTCCTATGATGAACAACAGACAGATGAAAAATTTATACAAATCAGCTTTAAACCTATATTCTCTTAAGTTAACCAGTCATCCACTTTCTTGAATTAAGATAACTTAAACAGGCTCATGGCCTGTAGACAAGAAAAATTAAATGTTGATTACCTGTATACATAAAGGAACCTCTGATTAATAAACCAGTTCCCTTGATGATACTATTCAGTTATTTTAAACTATCTATTAAGTTTTCAATACATGCTAGTGATTCAGCTATGGTATGTTAAAGCAGTTTTGACAGAATTCATGCAACCATCATTCATCAAGTATTTAAATCCTAGCAGAGAAAACCACCACCATTAATTAAACATATGGATTGGGTTTTTAACTAATGACAGAACTTGAAAAGGTGAAAAGCAGGGTAAATCCTTAGAAAATGATAGAATATTAGGAAGTTTCAGTATTTTAAATAGGACAGCCCCTGTGAGATATGCACTTGAAGAAAAATGAGACAGAGAAAGGTGAGAGCAGCCATGAGCAATGTGTTAGGAAATCATCAAAGACCTGGAAAAAAAAGATATAAGAGGAAGATAAACCAAGTCCTATTCACTCATATGTTCAATAAGGTCCTACAAGACAGGAAATCATTATTCTAGGGTTGATGAGAGCACATTTTAATAGATTAGACAAAAATGAGAATTGACACAGCCTAGGTTTCTAATTCTCTGTAGTATATTTTGTGCTGCTGGGATAAAATAAATACTCTGTCCAAAAGTAACTCAGAAAAGAAGAAGTGGAATATGCCTCACAGTTTTGGAAAGATCCTATTCACCATGATGGGGAAAGAATGAGAGAGAACATGAGGGCAGCCTGGCAGTCTGGAAACAGAGAGATAACATTTGATTCACACACAGGAAGCAAAAAAAGTGAGAAGAGGAATTAAATCCAGATTATAAAACCTTGAAGCCTGTTCCTAGTGATATACCTTATCGATCAAAGCTCCATCTCCAAAAGACATAACTTTCTCAAAGAATACAATCAAATGATGGACAAGTATTCAAATGCATGAGCTTATAGGAGGCAGCTATTATTTTTTTTTCATTTTTTATTAGGTATTTAGCTCATTTACATTTCCAATGCTATACCAAAAGTCCCCCATACCCACCCACCCCCACTCCCCTACCCCCATTCCCCCTTTTTGGCCCTGGCGTTCCACTGTACTGGGGCATATAAAGTTTGCAAGTCCAATGGGCCTCTCTTTCCAGTGATGGCCGACTAGGCCATCTTTTGATACATATGCAGCTAGAGTCAAGAGCTCCGGGGTACTGGTTAGTTCATAATATTGTTCCACCTATAGGGTTGCAGATCCCTTTAGCTCCTTGGCTACTTTCTCTAGCTCCTCCATTGGGAGCCCTGTGATCCATCCATTAGCTGACTGTGAGCATCCACTTCTGTGTTTGCTAGGCCCCGGCTTAGTCTCACAAGAGACAGCTACATCTGGGTCCTTTCAATAAAATCTTGCTAGTGTATGCAATAGTGTCAGCGTATGGATGCTGATTATGGGGTGGATCCCTGGATATGGCAGTCTCTACATGGTCCATCCTTTCATCTCAGCTCCAAACTTTGTCTCTGTAACTCCTTCCATGGGTGTTTTGTTCCCAATTCTAAGGAGGGGCATAGTGTCCACACTTCAGTCTTCATTCTTCTTGAGTTTCATGTGTTTAGCAAATTGTATCTTATATCTTGGGTATCCTAGGTTTGGGGCTAATATCCACTTATCAGTGAGTACATATTGTGTGAGTTCCTTTGTGAATGTGTTACCTCACTCAGGATGATGCCCTCCAGATCCATCCATTTGGCTAGGAATTTCATAAATTCATTCTTTTTAATAGCTGAGTAGTACTCCATTGTGTAGATGTACCACATTTTCTGTATCCATTCCTCTGTTGAGGGGCATCTGGGTTCTTTCCAGCTTCTGGCTATTATAAATAAGGCTGCTATGAACATAGTGGAGCATGTGTCCTGCTTACCCGTTGGGGCATCTTCTGGATATATGCCCAGGAGAGGTATTGCTGGATCCTCCGGTAGTACTATGTCCAATTTTCTGAGGAACCGGCAGACTGATTTCCAGAGTGGTTGTACAAGCCTGCAATCCCACCAACAATGGAGGAGTGTTCCTCTTTCTCCACATCCAAGCCAGCATCTGCTGTCACCTGAATTTTTGATCTTACCCATTCTGACTGGTGTGAGGTGGAATCTCAGGGTTGTTTTGATTTGCATTTCCCTGATGATTAAGGATGTTGAACATTTTTTCAGGTGTTTCTCTGCCATTCGGTATTCCTCAGGTGAGAATTCTTTGTTCAGTTCTGAGCCCCATTTTTAAATGGGGTTATTTGATTTTCTGAAGTCCACCTTCTTGAGTTCTTTATATATGTTGGATATTAGTCCCCTATCTGATTTAGGATAGGTAAAGATCCTTTCCCAATCTGTTGGTGGTCTTTTTGTCTTATTGACGGTGTCTTTTGCCTTGCAGAAACTTTGGAGTTTCATTAGGTCCCATTTGTCAATTCTCAATCTTACAGTACAAGCCATTGCTGTTCTGTTCAGGAATTTTTCCCCTGTGCCCATATCTTCAAGGCTTTTCCCCACTTTCTCCTCTATAAGTTTCAGTGTCTCTGGTTTTGCCTGAAGTTCTTTGATCCATTTAGATTTGACCTTAGTACAAGGAGATAAGTATGGATCGATTCGCATTCTTCTACATGATAACAACCAGTTGTGCCAGCACCAATTGTTGAAAATGCTGTCTTTCTTCCACTGGATGGTTTTAGCTCCCTTGTCGAAGATCAAGTGACCATAGGTGTGTTGGTTCATTTCTGGGTCTTCAATTCTATTCCATTGGTCTACTTGTCTGTCTCTATACCAGTACCATGCAGATTTTATCACAATTGCTCTGTAGTAAAGCTTTAGGTCAGGCATGGTGATTCCACCAGAGGTTCTTTTATCCTTGAGAAGACTTTTTGCTATCCTAGGATTTTTGTTATTCCAGATGAATTTGCAAATTTCTCCTTCCAATTCGTTGAAGAATTGAGTTGGAATTTTGATGGGGATTGCATTGAATCTGTAGGTTGCTTTTGGCAAGAAAGCCATTTTTACAATGTTGATCCTGCCAATCCATGAGCATGGGAGATCTTTCCATCTTCTGAGATCTTCTTTAATTTCTTTCTTCAGAGATTTGAAGTTTTTATCATACAGATCTTTCACTTCCTTAGTTAGAGTCACGCCAAGATATTTTATATTATTTGTGCCTATTAAGAAGGGTGTTGTTTCTCTAATTTCTTTCTCAGCTTGTTTATTCTTTCTATAGAGAAAGGCCATTGACTTGTTTGAGTTTATTTTATATCCAGCTACTTCACCGAACCTGTTTATCAAGTTTAGGAGTTCTCTGGTAGAATTTTTAGGGTCACTTATATATACTATCATATCATCTGCAAAAAGTGATATTTTGACTTCCTCTTTTCCAATTTGTATCCCCTTGATCTCCTTTTGTTGTCGAATTGCTCTGGCTAATACTTCAAGTACTATGTTGAAAAGGTAAGGAGAAAGTGGGCAGCCTTGTCTAGTCCCTGATTTAAGTGGGATTGCTTCCAGCTTCTCTCCATTTACTTTGATGTTGGCTACTGGTTTGCTGTAGATTGCTTTTATCATGTTTAGGTATGGGCCTTGAATTCCTGATCTTTCCAGAACTTTTATCATGAATGGGTGTTGGATCTTGTCAAATGCTTTTTCTGCATCTAACGAGATGATCATGTGGTTTTTGTCTTTGAGTTTGTTTATATAATGGATTACATTGATGGATTTTCGTATATTAAACCATCCCTGCATTCCTGGAATAAAACCTACTTGGTCAGGATGGATGATTGCTTTAATATGTTCTTGGATTCGGTTAGTGAGAATTTTTTTGAGGATTTTTGCATCGATATTCATAAGAGAAATTGGTCTGAAGTTCTCTATCTTTGTTGGGTCTTTCTGTGGTTTAGGTATCAGAGTAATAGTGGCTTCATAAAATGAGTTGGGTAGAGTACCTTCTACTTCTATTTTGTGAAATAGTTTGTGCAGAACTGGAATTAGATCTTCTTTGAAGGTCTGATAGAACTCTGCACTAAACCCGTCTGGTCCTGGGCTTTTTTTGGCTGGGAGACTATTAATAACTGCTTCTATTTCTTTAGGTGATATGGGACTGTTTAGATGGTCAACTTGATCCTGATTCAACTTTGGTACCTGGTATCTGTCCAGAAATTTGTCCATTTCATCCAGGTTTTCCAGTTTTGTTGAGTATAGCCTTTTGTAGAAGGATCTGATGGTGTTTTGGATTTCTTCAGGATCTGTTGTTATGTCTCCCTTTTCAGTTCTGATTTTGTTAATTAGGATTTTGTCTCTGTGCCCTCTAGTGAGTCTAGCTAAGGGTTTATCTATCTTGTTGATTTTCTCAAAGAACCAACTCCTCGTTTGGTTAATTCTTTGAATAGTTCTTCTTGTTTCCACTTGGTTGATTTCACCCCTGAGTTTGATTATTTCCTGCCGTGTACTCCTCTTAGGTGAATTTGCTTCCATTTTTTCTAGAGCTTTTAGATGTGTTGTCAAGCTGCTATTATGTGCTGTCTCCCGTTTCTTCTTGGAGGTACTCAGAGCTATGAGTTTCCCTCTTAGAAATGCTTTCATTGTGTCCCATAGGTTTGGGTACGTTGTGGCTTCATTTTCATTAAACTCTAAAAAGTCTTTAATTTCTTTCTTTATTCCTTCCTTGACCAAGGTATCATTGAGAAGAGTGTTGTTCAGTTTCCACGTGAATGTTGGCTTTCCATTATTTATGTTGTTATTGAAGATCAGTCTTAGGCCATGGTGGTCTGATAGGATACATGGGACAATTTCAATGTTTTTGTATCTGTTGAGGCCTGTTTTGTGACCAATTATATGGTCAATTTTGGAGAAGGTCCCGTGAGGTGCTGAGAAGAAGGTATATCCTTTTGTTTTAGGATAAAATGTTCTGTAGATATCTGTCAGGTCCATTTGTTTCATAACTTCTGTTAGTTTCACTGTGTCCCTGTTTAGTTTCTGTTTCCACGATCTGTCCATTGATGAAAGTGGTGTGTTGAAGTCTCCCACTATTATTGTGTGAGGTGCAACGTGTGCTTTGTGCTTTACTAAGGTGTCTTTAATGAATGTGGCTGTCCTTGCATTTGGAGCGTAGATATTCAGAATTGTGAGTTCCTCTTGGAGGATTTTACCTTTGATGAGTATGAAGTGTCCCTCCTTGTCTTTTTTGATAACTTTGGGTTGGAAGTTGATTTTATCCGACATTAAAATGGCTACTCCAGCTTGTTTCTTCAGACCATTTCCTTGGAAAATTGTTTTCCAGCCTTTCACTCTGAGGTAGTGTCTGTCTTTTTCCCTGAGATGTGTTTCCTGTAAGCAGGAGAATGTTGGGTCCTGTTTGTGTAGCCAGTCTGTTAGTCTATGTCTTTTTATTGGGGAGTTGAGACCATTGATATTAAGAGATATTAAGGAAAAGTAATTGTTGCTTCCTTTTATTTTTGTTGTTAGTGTTGGCATTCTGTTCTTGTGGCTGTCTTCTTTTTGGTTTGTTGAGTGATTACTTTCTTGCTTGTTCTAGGGCGTGATTTCCGTCCTTGTATTGGTTTTTTTCTGTTATTATCCTTTGAAGGGCTGGATTCGTGGAAAGATATTGTGTGAATTTGTTTTTGTCGTGGAATACTTTGGTTTCTCCATCTATGGTAATTGAGAGTTTGGCTGGGTATAGTAGTCTGGACTGGAATTTGTGTTCTCTTAGTGTCTGTATAACATCTGTCCAGGCTCTTCTGGCTTTCATAGTCTCTGGTGAAAAATCTGGTGTAATTCTGATAGGCTTACCTTTATATGTTACTTGACCTTTTTCCCTTACTGCTTTTAGTATTCTATCTTTATTTAGTGCATTTGTTGTTCTGATTATTATGTGTCAGGAGGAATTTCTTTTCTGGTCCAGTCTATTTGGAGTTCTGTATGCTTCTTGTGTGTTCATGGGCATCTCTTTCTTTAGATTTGGGAAGTTTTCTTCAATAATTATGTTGAAGATGTTTGCTGGTCCTTTGAGTTGAAAATCTTCATTCTCATCCACTCCTATTATCCGTAGGTTTGGTCTTCTCATTGTGTCCTGGATTTCCTCGATGTTTTTAGTTAGGATCTTTTTGCATTTTCCATTTTCTTTGATTGTTGTGCCGATGTTCTCTATGGAATCTTCTGCACCTGAGATTCTCTCTTCCATCTCTTGTATTCTGTTGCTGATGCTGGCATCTATGGTTCCAGATTTCTTTCCTAGGGTTTCTATCTCCAGCGTTGCCTCGCTTTGGGTTTTCTTTATTGTGTCTACTTCCCTTTTTAGGTCTAGTATGGTTTTGTTCATTTCTATCACCTGTTTGGATGTGTTTTCCTGTTTTTCTATAAGGACTTCTACCTGTTTGGTTGTGTTTTCCTATTTTTCTTTAAGGACTTGTAACTCTTTAGCAGTGTTCTTCTGTATTTCTTTAAGTGAGTTATTAAATTCCTTCTTTATGTCCTCTACCATCATCATGAGAAATGCTTTTAAATCCAGGTCTACCTTTTCAGGTGTGTTAGAATGTCCTGGACTGGGCGAAGTGGGAGTGCTGGGTTCTGATGATGGTGAGTGGTCTTGGTTCCTGTTAGTAGGATTCTTACGTTTACCTTTCGCCATCTGGCAATCTCTGGAGTTAGTTGTTATAGTTGTCTTTGTTTAGAGATTGTTCCTCTGTTGAT
Source organism: Mus musculus (assembly GCF_000001635.26). Lineage (NCBI taxonomy): Eukaryota > Metazoa > Chordata > Mammalia > Rodentia > Muridae > Mus > Mus musculus. The sequence goes on along the minus strand of NW_004450263.1, from coordinate 262,574 downwards.
TTTGTTACCCTCTATCAGCAGACGTGGGAGACTAGCTCTCTCCTCTGAGTTTCAGTGGTCAGAGCAGTCTCTGCAGGCAAGCTCTCTTTTTTCAGGGAAGGTGTACAGTTATCTGGTGTTTGGGCCTCCTCCTGGCTGAAGATGAAGGCCCAAAACAGGATCTTTCCCAAAGCTGTGTTGCTTTGGCCAGGAAGGTGGCCAGTTGTCTGGAGCCGAAGATGGTGCCGCCTCGGAAGCTCTGTGGCTCTCGCCTGTCCCAGAAATGGCTGGCCTCTGTATTCCACACCGTCACCCGTGCAGCCTGCCCTCCGTGGAGTCCTGGAGCCAAGGAGACTCCCGCCGCTGGGGCCCGAGGCACAAACCTCTCAGGCTGGCGGATCCCTGTGCACTCACCAGGAAGGTGGCCGGTTGTCAGGAAGGTGGCCGGTTGTCTGGAGCTGAAGATGGCGCTGCCTCCGAGGCAGCTATTATCTAAAGCACAACACCTTATCCTGGTCCCCAAAGTTCATGACCACTCTCCCAATGAAAAATATATTTAGTCCAACATCAAAAGTTCTCATAGTCTTTTTTAAAGGACTATCTATGTCTCAACATTTTAAAAAATTTCAAACTTCTAAGTTTCTTTTGAAACTTAGACCAAATTCTTAACTGTGATTTCCTGTAAAATAAAATTTAAAAAACCCCAAAACCAAAACCAGATCATATAATTTTAACACACAGTGGCAGAGAATATACGTTTTCATTCCAAAAGCACACAGTGAGGGAAAAAAAACAAAGTATGTCAGGACAAACATCACATCTAGTAACTTTATATCCTGTATCTTCCATTTCAGAGCACCTATATTTTTCTATCCCTCCAGCTTTAGTACCTGAAACCTATATTTGTTATGTGGGTTAGTTTTACTTTCTCTATCCTGTACCTCTGGACAGATATTGCATAACCTTTGCATGTTCAACAATTTGGAGTCTGTGCCACAATCTATCCATTCTCTTCTCTTTCTTATAAAAAGGCATGTCAGCACCTCTTCCCTAGGCTTCCAACCCTGCCACACATTGCCTGGCCTTAGTATTTCTCTGAAACTGTGGAGGAAACGTCCATGACCTTCTCAATCTTGCAGACAAATACAAAATAGAGAACACTGCTAACTCCTACTGATCATATGGGATGAAGCTTTTCTCCTCTCTTGGACCACAGATCCAGTAGTATCTGTATGCTGAAGCTGATGAAAAACTTGCTTATTTATTTACATTTAGGATTAGAACACCCCTTATCCTCTCCCCTTTATGAGTTGGCATCTTAGCTGGGTGGAGTCTTGGTTACCTGTTGTTCTAGTGAAGAGCTAGAAGCTTCCCTTTAAAGGCTCTAATCTCTTTACAAATTAAAGCCCTTTTCAGCACCTTATTTGACTGTGATTTTGGGCTTCTTAGTATTCTTTTCCTCTCCAAACTGCGCACTTTAATACTTCTACCCAACTTTTTTTGACCTATATATGAGTGATAAGTGAATACTATGCCACAGACTCAATGTTATGCTGTTTTAAAAATTTCTCTACCAAATAAATGTCTACTTTTTTTATTAGATATTTTCTTCATTTAGATTTCAAGTGTTATCCCCAAAGCCCCCTATACCCTCCACCTGCCCTGCTCCCCATGGAATGAGTTACAAAGTTCAGAGCTGAGGCAGAAGGAAGGACCATCCAGAGTCTGCCCCACCCAGGGATCCATTCCATATACAACCATCAACCCCAGACACTATTGAATACATCTACTGTTTTTAATTCAGCCTCACATAAAATTTCAGAACAAGGATAGAATATACCCAGAATTTTAGCCAAAGTATCACACCAAAAGCCCCTACTCCAGATTTTGAAAGAAACCTTGTTCTCCTCTAAATCACGTGCTGAACCCCCACTGTCTTCATTTCCGTCATCATTACTAAGTTTTAATTGGCTCAGGAGTGGCCCATTAAGCTCTGCTCATAGTACTAAATGGCTTTGATAGATCAAGGATTAAAATTCTTTCACAAAATACTCAGGACATAAAAACCACAAGGTCAGATTTATCACTGCCGTGACTCTACTCTGTGAGGTGATGGGCCTCAGTAAAGAACAAAATGCTCCAAAATTGTTTTCTTTTCCTTGTGCCTAAAGTAAATAGGACTTTTTGTCTAGCACCCTTTAGGTCTTTATTTTAACCTACTCTGGCTTTTGGCATTTCTGGAGACCAGAATCCCTAATTTTGTCATTCCCATGCCAGTCCAAATACGGTCTCCTTCAATTCACACTTTGTCTGAGCAAACTCTAGCAACTACTTCTGTTCCATTTACTTTGTGCATCCCTCTCTTTCTCCCTGATGGGTGGAGCTTTCCAACACCCTCACTTCCCCAATGGATTTGATAATTGGATTTAGTTTTTACTGTGTGTGTGTGTGTGTGCTGAAGACTCTATTTGGCAAGCCCAAAACTATAAATTCCTGATTTCTTTGTTTTGCTTATTGTTCTCAATGTTCTATAAATTGTCCAATAGTCGTATATAACTATTTTCTAAACTTTAGCTAAATGCTGCTGTTTTCTTTGAAGTTTGAACAAACACCGATATCTTGAAATTCTTACAGAATACACTAGTCTGGGGTTCAGCATTGAAATGACGTACAATATCTTTAAGGCAAGACCTAAAGAACAAACAGCATAAGAAGCTCTGCTATAACCAAGGCATGTTTTCATGTCTGAAAAAAGCCATGTGATGTCAGTGTGCAATGTGAATTTTGCTTCACTAAGATGAAGGATACACCCTGGATTCTGAGAAACCACGTCCCATAAAATATGCCATTGGGAGCACATGTCCCACAGGATGTAACAAAACTACAGATCAAATATGCTTCACACTGGTGACTGGCACATTGCTGTACTGACTTGCTCTGAAATCAAGTCACAATTACGTGGATCATGGCTTCTCAACTTCAAATCCTGCAATTAACTCAGTATTACTGTAATGCCCTCCCTTATGTATATTGTTAAATACAAAGATTATTTTTTAAATGCATGTTAGAATTCAAGGAACATTGGATACCACTGTGTTTTTATACCAGTTCAGAAGTAGATATCAAAAATTACAAAACCAACTAAGTTTAGTACTTTGGGAACTTCAGGTTCTCAAGAACTGTGAAAGAAAATTCTGCTCCTGATTTTTTTCTCAGAGTATGAAATGAACAGCCTGTCATTTAAGTAACCATACTAAATATTAGTACTGGTAGTAAAAGCTTAAATCTTGCATTTGGCCTTTGAATATAGAATAATGATAAAGCAATAATAAGCCAGGACATGACCTACAGGGATTGTATCTGTCTGTTTGATTCCTCTTCCTTCTTCTCTCATCTGTGTCTGCTTGGTGTTTTCTTCTCTCTCTCTCTCTCTCTCTCTCTCTCTCTCTCTCTCTCTCTCTCTCTCTCATTTTCAAAAGTCTTTTTGAAGTGTCAGACATTGTACCACAGAGCAGGTTGGGTTTTAAGAGATGTGATGATGATCTATTCTCAGGCTATTCGTTGTAGTATAATTGAAATGTTTATGTGGGGTTGTTTTGAATGAAGTAAGGTACAAGCACTCTGTTCTGTAAAACACTGCTTGTGATTTTGAAAGTAATGTTTACAGTAAAAAAATAGTAACAGAAACAGTAATGTATATTAATATATATCATATATATCACATTAATTGAATAAGACACACAGAATGACAAATATTACATATTTTCTCTCATACATGAATCCTAGGTTAGATATTATATACAGATATATATGATATAGATCGTTACAGATATAGGAATAAGTATATATATATATATATATATATATATATATATATATATATATGTCAGACATATGTGTATGACACAGACAGTAGAGGGAGAAAGGGGAGGGTAATTCTAGGAAAAACATCTGGAACACATCACCACATAAAGAAATATATAACAATAAAACTGCTGTAAAAGTAAACCAAAAGCAGGAAGAAAATATAACCCACTAATGATTCCTGCCTTCTTTCTGATGGTTGAGTGCAATTGAAGACACAAAAGACGCTACTGCTTCGAGCCATCATGGGTCATTTACTCTCTTTACATTTAATTAACACTTCTGTCCTAGCTTTTTCTCTTAGGCAGAATTTTTTCGTCCTCCAAATCTGCTTGTTTGTCTATGATGTGCCTCAGTGCTGGTTGGTGATCTGGGTGGGAATTTTATAAATATTGCTGATTGGTAGAGAAAGGCCAAGTGAGAGATCTGGTTTATATCACTGCATGTTTTTTGTTTTTTTTTTGTTTTTTGTTTTTTTGTTTTTTTTGTTTTTATGAAGTGAAACTCGGGTCATTCTCTCAAAGATATATTCTCTTTTAGGTCTGAGTTAAAAAATATTTTTATTGCACATCTCTATGTCTATGTGGGCATGTGCACATGTGTGGATATGTGCACATGAGTGCAGGTGCTTGTGGAGTCTGACTATCATTGTGTAATTCCATGGAGCTCAAGTTAACAGGCAGGTGTAAGTTACTGACATGGGTTCTGAGAACCAAACTTTGGTCCTCACCATGTGCAACAAGGATTTTAACCACTGTACCACCTCCCCTGAAATAGTTTTAATGGTAAAATATCTAAATTTCAATGCATCACTTGAATAACAAAAATGGTTTTCTCTTTCGGTCTCTATTCCACTTTCTTCCATGATGACTGTCCACTTAGTTCCCTAGCAGACTCTTCTCCTCTCAGCAATTCCCAGGTGCTGGCATCCTTGGACTTTTCCTCTAAGCATATTTTGGAGGGCACATTCCTTGCCCATGTTTAGCACAAGAGTTATGGATTAAGCTGTCAGGGCCAGGTAGTTCTCCAGAGTAAAAAAAAGCACAGTATTGGAGTAGACTGAGCGCGGCACTTAACCTTATCCACAGGCTGAGGAACAATTAGAATTGTTCATATTCAAAGGACTGGGCTATCCCAGGAAATGATTTGATGACTATTTGCTGAGAACTGTTTCAGTGTAGGAAGGCAGAGTAGTGAGCTACCTGAAATCTCCGGCCTACCCACAAACACTTATAAAAATATTGATCTCCAGGGTGGGAAACAGTGAGATAGAAAGCAAAAACAAGAACATTGAGCTGAAACACACAGCACTTTGCTTACAACAGGTGTGTCTATTAGCATGAGGCAAATAGTCATGTCAGAAATAAAAACACCCGAGTTACAAGGTTAGCCTGACTTGCGGTTTGAGCTCTGCCATGTGACCTTCAACAAATCGCATGCTTTCTTTGAGCTACAGAGTCACCTTCTGCAAAGTGGAGATAAGAGCTCTATTACTTATGCCAGCAGGCTTGATGGGAGGAAGTGCTCCCATGTTCTTTGTAAAGTGTACTTAAATCCTAAGCTTTTAAAAAAATAGTTTAGCCTCATCTCCTGCCGGGATATTACTGGGAGGAAGAAGAAAATTATTTTCAAGGGTAATACAGTTCCTCGTGTTATTTTGCCACCCCTCCCCCAGCCACACTATTATTTTCACTGCCATTCCATGACTGTAAAGGACCAGTCAACCCCACAAAAGGACTGCGATTCATAGGTTGAGAACCACTGATCTAGAAGAGTACTGCATTCTTTGAGCAATTATCTTCCATGTGATTTCACTGGTTACTCTTGAAAGGAGGAAGCTGAATGAGTTCAGAAAATGGGGGTGGTCATAGCAAGCTAAACAACCACAGAATGCATTAGGGTCGTTTAATGGTTAAAAAAACTATTTGCCATCCGGAAATCTGGTTTATGCCCTAACACTGCATCGACTCCCCCACCTTCAAATACAACCACCAGCAGCAGCAACAACAACAGCAAACAAAACCAAAATCAAAACAAAAACAAAAAAACAAAACAAAACAAAAATAAGTCCATGAAGGTAATTTGCTGTCCTCTGTCGTCAAGCCATGGAGAGTGACTTCCAACACCTGTCTATGAATTTAGGCAATAAGAAGCCCAAGCTTGAATTGAGGTTAGAAATGTGGGCAAGTCCTAAAGAGATGCTCATACCAATTTAGATTGAATGCAGGGAATGAACACCACACCCAAGCCCTATATCTGGAAGCAACCAGATCACAGGCAGGGCTTTCTTTCTGAGAGTTACTCCACACAGTGTCTTGGGAAGGTGAGAAAACTTCCAGCATTTGAAAGGAGAATTTTATCTTTCCCTTTCTCCTGACAACTGAGAGGAGAGAATGCAAGGAAAGCCTGTGTGCTGAGATAATGAACCTTACACCATCTCCAGAGCAAATGGGTGGCTGTGTTGGGAACAAAAAAAAGGGGGGGGGGCTGGGAAAGGGAAAAGGGGCCCAATGTCGGGCCAGAGTTCCTGTGCTCTGGGCAGGCAGACACAGGCATTGGAGGGCTGCCAGATGCTTTCCAGTGAGCATAGTCTCTGACCCACTCGGTGGGGGGTAGGGGGAGTGGTGGAGAAGGGGCAGCCCGACACCCTGTAGCCCCAGGGTTATAAGAGAGAGGGATAAGGGAAGAGGTTCCCAACACTGACCAGAGTGTGCAGTAGATCTTGATGGAGCAGAGACTCTGTATGGTTTAAGAGCTTTATTATAAAAATGCAGGGGGAAAGAGAGAAGGGGTAGAGAGAGAGAGAGAGAAAGAGAGAGAGAGAAAGCTAGGGAGGAAGAGAGTAAGAGGGAGGAGAGAAGAGAGGAGAAGACAAAGAGAGAGAGGAGAGAAGAGTGAGAGAAGTGAGAGGTAGGAGAACAAAGGAGTAAGAGCATAAGAGAGCAAGGTGGGGGCTGAACAGCCCTTTTTATGGTCTTTACTGTTGCTAGGTAACTAGGGAGGAGTTTAGCCTGAAGGTCAGAAGCTTGGGTCATTGTCTACTTGACTACTGACAATACTTCTCGTGTGGGGGCTGTGGGAGGTGGTAACTTAGGCAGGGGCCAGAGTTCCAGGAACATGAGAGAATGCCTACCATGTCATGAAGGTGAATTATGATCATCGGGGTTCAGATCTCAGCTCGACTGGATACCAGCCTGCAATTCCCCACATTGCTGGACAGAGATATACAGTTTGAAAGATGCAGGAGGTTTAAATACCTAGTTAGCCTTTGGTGGGTTGAGTTGTGGGTCAGGCCTGACTTAGCCCCGTTGTGTGTGGCAGAAAGTGAGTAGCACATGATGTAAAGGGTGAAGACTTTACTGAGACTCAGTGTCCCACTACTGGAACCTCGAAGCAGCTCAGCACTGCCCAGAATTCAGGAAAGCCATTGTGCAGGTTTCATTTTTTAAACATTTATAAATACCACATTTTCTTGATGATTGGAGGTCTTTTCTAACAGCCTTCACCTCAACAACTGCAGGTCAATGTCACAGAGAATTAAGCTATCAGGAATATTCAGCCTCCACTGCTGAGCACTGTCACAACAAATGGCCAAATGGCTGCCAAGCTCTGCAAGAACTAACACTGTCTCTTGCTGGAAGGACCCCTACCAACATCTCTAAACCTTCCTCCTAAATGCCAAAACAAAGCTCAAGATTCTCTTGTGGGTCACCAAAGCCAAAACAAAAGGAGAAAGAAGGGATGAATCCCAATTCATCAAAAGTTTATCAGCCGGGCTTGCTTCACACTTTTTTTCCTGACATGTTTCATGTTTTCCTGACATTTGTCCTTCCACACAGCTTGATGGAGCTTTGAGGATGAGAGAAAAGGAGAGTTAAGGATCCCAGTCTACCCTGTTTCTTCCTGGTGTCTCATCTATCTTAGTTTTTCTTTCTTTTTCTGTTTTTTTTTTTTTTTTTTTTTTTAAGATTTACTTATTTTATATGAGTACACTGTAGCTGTCTTCAAACACAACAGAAGAGAGCATCAGATCCTATTACAGATGGTTGTTAGCCACCACGTGGTTTCTGGGAATTGAACTCAGGATCTCTGGAGGGGCAGTCAGTGCTCTTAACCACTGAGCCATCTTTCCAGCCCCCCCCCCCATTTGTTTTTATTTAAACCACCTAAATCATAGTAGCCTGTGATTCTAAATATATTTTCAGAAACAAAATTCTAATCACTTAAACACCATTGCATTTTTAACTTTCTATTGAAGTATATTGTATGCAGTAGAGATTACCTGTACTATAAATACATTTCATAAGTCTAGTTCCTAGGGAAATAGCACCTAGATCAGGAAACGAAATATCTCTTGGAGTTGTCTAAACTGACTTGGTAGCTTAGGTGTCTTTGAACTTGTTATGATTCTGCCTCTTTCTCCTGAGTACTTGGGATTGTAGATCAATATCACAAAATCTGCACCATCTGTTATTTCTTTTGCAGTGAAATGAGCCAATTCAAACCAGATTAGATTATATTAATGGCAGATTTATTGGGAAGCAGCTCTCCAGTGGGTGAGTTCACTGGTCCCAAGAACTGAGGCTAGGAGATTTGCCATTGGGAGGGGGGTTGAGAGGCAGAGAGAAAAGAAAGTGAGAAAGTGCATATGACTCAGCAAAGAGAGAAGAGAAGAAGAGAGGGAGACTAAAATGTCTGGATCATATAAGTAGGAGCCTTGGGGGAAAGGGCAGCCCAGCATCTGGCTAGAAAGTTAAAGGTTGGAGGCAGAAACTGAGGGATGCTGGGAGGACCTGGGGGCCATGTCTGCTTTGATATGTAAAATATGAATCTCAGTCCCTTGTCCAGAGGTCTGAAACCAAACACTTACCACCATTATCAAAAGCATTCCACTGCGTGAATGTGCCATAGACAGACACAGTGCAGATGACTTGTTTTTATTTATTTATGCACTTATTTCAGTGCTGGGATCAAATTTTGGGTCTTATGTTCCAAGGCTGGTGCTCTGATCCCAATAAGACTTATCCTTAGGACCTATGTACTTCCTTTGGTTATTTTTTTTTTTTTGATACTATAATATATTTACATCATCCCCCCTTTCTTCTTCTAAACTTTCTGATATAACCCTCTTTGATCTTTTTCAAATTCATGGTCTTGTTTTTCATTAATTGTTGTTACCTACGTATATATGTATGTGTAATATATAAACACAGCCTGTTCAGTCTGTATAGTGCTACTTGTATGTGTGTTTTCAGGGCTGATCATTTGGTTTGCAAGACCAATTGGTGTGCTCTTCCCCTGGGAAGACAATTCTCCCACTCTCAACATTGCTGACTGACTGTAGCTCTTTGTGTGGTGTCGAGGCCTTTGGAGATTTCCTTCTTTTATGTTAGCCCACCTATTGCTGTTTTTCTTCTTCAGCCAGTCATCCTGGTGTGACTATAAGAGTGTCACTTCTGACATAACCAGAAGATATAATCTTTTTATAATTTCTGGTTATGATTGATCACTATGAAAATATGTATGAAGAGTTGGGAGCTGTTATACATAAGTGGGGACTACAGGCTATGTGATTACAGAATCAGAAATTCAGAAGGAATATTATATATATATATATATATATATATATATATATATATATATCACTCAGGTTTAGTATCCTAAATGTTCCCTGCAAGGTGATACACTGAAGAGTTGGTCATCAGGCTGCAACACTACTGGGTGGTAGTGGTATCTCTAAAGTGAAAGTTAGGTCATTGTCTCATGACCTTGAGGGGAATAGTAAAACTTTGTATTATTCTCTCTCTTTGACTCTTTCTCCCTTTCCCTCTTCACTTCTATTACTTTCTCCAATGCCCTCAGCTTCTCCTCTATCTTCTCTTCTCTTCTCTTCTCTTCTCTTCTCTTCTCTTCTCTTCTCTTCTCTTCTCTTCTCTTCTCTTCTCTTCTCTTCTCTCCTCTCCTCTCCTCTCCTCTCCTCTCCTCTCCTCTCCTCTCCTCTCCTCTCCTCTCCTCTCCTCTCCTCTCCCCTCCCCTTAGGATAAATTTACCATTGATAAATTTAATACTTACTTGAATAATATAATTTGTGCTTCCTGTATGTTTAACATGGGAGTTTAAGAGTTATATATTTTAGGTTTCATCTAGATTTCAGCCTCATATATATGTATGTATGTATGTATAGATAGATAGATAGATAGATAGATAGATAATAGATACATAGATAGATAGATATGTGTGTGTGGCTTTTTATAGCATTCTACGTAAAATGATATTTTTTGATGAACCTAAGTTATTTATATTACATTATTCTTATTTAATATATGTACATACATATACATATATACTTACTGGTTATCACTTATTGTACCCTAGGTAAGCAATAATTTTTTTATGGCCTGAAGAAATATTCCCATAATTTCTTGTAAAATTTGTATTTTTCCTCTGGATTCGAATCTGAAATTGTATATTGACATTTGGGGGTGGTGGTGGTGGCATAGTGTCTGGTAGGGCTCAACACTTTTATTATCTCCTATACAAATGACTACTTAACTCAACCTTTTATGGGAATCACCATTGTTTTCACATTGTCCTGTAATATCAACCATAGACAACCTACTACAATTTACAAACTGAATACAAAGCAGAAAATGAGCTGAACACAAATATTGTTTCCTGTTTTCTAACTTCAAATGCATCATGTGTAGTTGCTACCATAACTTTTCTGCCAAGATTAACCTCACCTTTATACTGGAAGCCAAAATAAGTGATTCCATTCTTAAATAGCTTTTTATCGGATATATTGCCATAACAACAAGAAAAGCAACTAGTAGAGAAAACTCAGGGGCTATGGTCATGATAAACATAACCATGCAGTTGTTAGGCCACCAAAACAGGCCTTTAGAAAGAATGTTGGAGAGTTTGGAAATTTGGGCAAGAAAATCCCCGGCATGCTGGAAACATGGCTGAATGGGCATTCTGGAGGGAGTATGGAAGAAAAAAAGAGAGTGCCAAAGGAACAGTACCCTATGTTGACCTCTGGCTTCCATATGCAACCCCACAGCATACCTTTATACAAATACAGATACATATGTGGGAACACACACACACAATGGATGTTTTCAAAACTGTTATCTATTATGTAGAAGCACTGGTAGTATACACTATGAATCTTAGATGTATGTTCATAATGAGAGTTAAATGGTAAAACAAAAATATTACAAGTTATCATAGGTATGAGTTAAAAGTGGGAGTCCCACGTCTGGCCAGCCACAGGGAGGCAGACACCGGAAGTTTGACTGCACAGCCCACACCACTGGGCAGGTGTTGGGCTGTGGGAAGACGCAGGACCCCGCTCCGGGGGTAGAAAGACAGAGTCCGCACAGACATGGAGGACAAGGACTACAGGTTCTCAGGCTCTTGGACACTGCAGATGAAGCTGGATGTGGCGGAAGAGCTGAAGACAGAGTAGGGGCCCACAGGGCTCGCTCTGACCCAGAGCCGAAGGGAAAAGGGTAGGAGGAGAGAGCTCTATCTGGTTCCCACAGGAATAAGAGTCTTTGGCTTGCTTGGGCCTGTTGCTTGGTTGAAGCTGTGGCTTGGAGTGCAGAGAGGCCTCCTGTTGGAGATTAGATACTCGGCTCTTTAGAGGAAGACCTGCTACATTGCTCTAGAAGAGCGGATCCCAATGAGAAGAGACAGTTGGTAATTTTAAGGTGTTTATTGTAGAAAGACAGAGAGAGGGAGAGAGTAGAGTAGAGGCTGGTCATGGAGAGAGGGGAGAAGGGAATGCAGTCCTACGCACAGGGTTCAAAATCAGCCTGACTGTTGCTTATACTCAATCTGCTGCTTACTCATCCCATAATCACAAGACACGCCCTCATCTGTAGAATTGGAATCATTGCAATTACAAAGTAGATACTAGAGCAATGATGCTCAATCTTCCTAATGCTGTGACTCTTTAAGAGAGTTCCTTATGTTGTGGTGACCACCAACCATAAAATTAATTGTATTGCTACTTCATAACTGTAATTTTGCTACTGTTAAGAAAATATTTTATATTTCCAATGGTCTTAGGCAACCTCTGTGAAAGTGTCATTCAATACCCAAAGGGGTCACAACTCGCAGGTTGAGAACTGTTGCTTCAGAGTATGCTGAAGTCTCTGGTTTAATTCTTTGTTTATGGCCAGTTTTATATTGACAAATTAATGATTCTTTTTTGTTATTTTGTATGGTGCTGAGATAAACCCGGTCCCCTACTGCTTGGCAAGCATTCTAACCCTAAGTTACTCTCCTAATGTCTTTTACCCTACTTCCTATTGTATGAGAAGTGAATTTTATCACCTGATATCCCTTGGATTCTTTTGAAGTATTCATAAAATGCTTCATGTGCAAATGCAACATCCTTATACTTCATAAATTTTGCTAGTATATAATGGCTTTTGACAAACACATTAACTCAGAAATCTTTAATTGTTTTTGCTGGGATTCAAGCCAAAGCATCTGGGAATTTATTAAGTAGTTCATAGCTAAGTCATTTGCACAGCCTCCATATTTGGTTATTTTGTAATGACTAATTCCAAGTGTGAGCTGCCTCTGTTAAAGAAAATAGACATTGTTAAAGATCCTTTGCTTCTGAGGCCAACATAATCTCCTCAAGGGCCAGAGATGAATCTGTGGTCCCACATCAGCATGAATAGAATGTATCTAGCCACACACTCATCCATACCACAGCATCAATATACAAAAGTCTAAAATAAGCAATAATGGCTTTTTAGAGTTACTATTGCTGTGACAAAGCACCATGACCAAAAGCAACTTGGGAACAAAAAGGTTTGTTTAGCTTACATGTAAAGAGTCATGGTTCATTGAAGGGAGCAAAGACAGACACTCAAACCTTGCAGGAACGTCAAGGTAGGACCTGATGCAGAGTGCATGGGAGATCAGTATTGACTGACTTGCTCCTTACAGCTTGCTTAGCCTGGTTTCTTATTACACCAAGAACTGCTATCCCAGGGTAGTGGTCATTCTCACACTATTCAATAATTATGAAAATGTACAATATTATGGAGGCATTTTCTCATTGGAGGGTTCCTCCTCTCAGATGACTTTAATTTGGTCAAGTTGACATAAAATTAGCCAGCATACTAGCTATTTAAAAATGATTTTGTGATAGGCTTGTTGTATAGTCATAATAAACCCAAGAGGTAGAGGCAGGGGACTTTTGTGTTTGAAGTAAACCTGAATTAAGATAGTAAGATTCTGTTTGAAAAATCCAAGGGCTGATGATGTCACTTAGTTAGAGAGCATCTGTAAGGCCTTGAGCATGCCACTTAGTACATACAACAAAAAAGGGAGAAAAATAATAGTGTTATAGTTTGAGTTTTTGATGATTTGATGAGTGACTATATCAATTTTGTGAAGACATGGTTTAACTGGCTTACAGATTACAGTACATCTTCCAGGGAAACCAAGGCAAGAATTTTAGGCGAGAATTTGGAAGCAGGACTGGAAGCAGATGCCACAGAGGAGCATTGACTACTGGCTTGTTTCTATGATCACATTAAACTAACATTTTTATGCAGCCTAGTCCTACCTAGCAATGGCATGGCCCATAGCAGACTGAACCCTTCTCTAACAATTAGAAATTGTGGAAATGCCACCACAGAAATGCCACAAGACAGTCTGATGGAGGCAGTTCCTCACTTGAGAGTCACTCTTTCTAGGTGACTCTAGGTTTACCTCAAGTTGACAACTGAAGAAATTATGACAATTTTGGAGTCCTAAAAGTTATTTTAATGAAGTGTTAGTAATAAAATTGAAGTGTGTCCTATTGGCTTCTGTCCTGAACCCTTGTTTCCCAGTTCATGGTGCTATTTTGGGAGGTCATAGAACTTTTAGTGGGTTGGGTATGGTCATCAGGTGTCTCTTACTGTTGCTGGAATTGGGTATGACAATCCATTGTAGCACAGTAGGAAACTACACCGTGACATTCCTGCCAGGATGGATGAGAACTGAACTCATGGTCAGGAATATATCTTCCATCCCTTTGTAAGGGCCTGAAAATCACTGAATCAAGACCCCAAAGTCAGATAGTATGCAAAAACAAACACTGTTTATTCTGCAGAAAAAAAAAAAACATTTGGGGAATCTCTTGAAAATCCATGACCAGCAATTCAAAAAAACAACCTCTTATTCCTGGTGTTAAGGTTTCATTAGATGGTCTATGGGTCTTACAGGAAGCATTGTCATCCCAGCTGGAAAATTTTAATTTAAACTAAATATATGTTTTTTAAACTGTCTTATATGTATTTGTATATGTGCTTTAGAGGTACTGTTAGGTAGTTTAATTTTTAATAGTTTAGATAGATAGTTTAATTTCACATGACTTTTTCAGACAATCTTACTGCTCTTTTACTCTCTTCCTTCCTTCTTCTGTATATTTATTTCTCCACTCCATAAATGTAGCTCCCTGGGTTCTCCTATTTTCTCTTCCGATCACATGTAGCCTATTATTTCCTTTTCTATTGCTTCCTCAACCCCTGCAGTGGTCCAATTTTACTTTCCTGGTATTTTCTGAATTTATTCTAGGTTATGTATTCATATCAGAAGATTTGGAGCTAGGACTAATGAAGTGAACTCATGGATCTTGGAGGATACCCTAGAACTATCACTTTGCTAAACTAGAAACCTCATTAACTTCATCTAAATATTTGTTCTTATACCCACAGATAAGTGTAGTCCTTACCATTCATCAAGGAGGCTTCTCTTTTCAAAATAGAGAACATTATAGGACACTATTTCCAAACATAGTGCAGAATTATGGAGCCAAATCCCTACTGATGAATCTACAATACAAAGTCCCTCACCAAAGGCCCTGAGATCATTGTAGAATAAGGAGCAGAAAGATTGTAAAAGCTAGAGAATCTGGAATTTTGCTCTATGATTGCATCTCCTAGAACTCTCAGAAGCTACACTGATAATGTCTTACTAATGACCTAAACAGGAGCTGAAGAAGGCCAACAAGAATAAATATATTAACATAGCAGAGTAAATTCTCTGGAAGCCTCAACCTAAAACAAAGAGTTGCTGGTGATTAAGGAATACTGAGAATGGGAGAAATAGTCTTCCTCAGAGAAGAGAATACTACTTGGTTATCCCGTACCAAATAGTCAGCCCTGAAAGCACATACATGCAAGTAAAATTATATAGATACAGACTTAGCTGGTTGTATTTATATCATTGGGAATATATTAAATATATTACATTTGTATATTTAATAAAGACAAAAAGAGGTCAAGAATTTGAATGAGAGTAAGTTTGAGATTTCACAGAATAGTTTGGATAGAGGATATGGAATGAGAAATGATGTAATTATAATCTCAAAAAATGAAATAAATAAACATAACATTAATTTGGAGTGGTTAGAGTGGACAAAGGGTGAATAATTCAAGAAGATAGCATTTCATTCAATGGAACATTATTGCTGCAATGTAGAAAGACAGTCCAACTTCCATTGCAGGTTTCAGTTTTCAAGTTGCTATCTGTCTATGTTTCCAAGGCTTGCTGTCAATTCCTGAGGCATAGGAATTCTCAAGTCTCAGTCTCCTTAGTGCTTGATAGCAATGATTTTCTTCTCTGATTTGTGTCATTGTCACTCTGTCAGGGTAGTCATCCTTTAGTCTCATCATTTCTGCCTATAGATTATAGCTTTAATTTGTTTTTCATTTATGGACAGAACCTTTTATATATCCAATGTCAGCCTGGAATTCTAATCTTGTTACTTCAGCCTCTGAAAGATGGGATGATAATGCTTAACACCCCGCTGCCTTTGAATTTGGGATTCTTGAAGTAGGGGTTTTGGGTCTACCCCATTGGCAGGGCACAGGGCACAAGCACGGAGTACAGGGGACACAGAATTGCCCCTTACAATTTCTAATCTAGGCTGTAAAATATGAAGTTATCTTTATTTTTACATGTTCTTTTTTCAACGACAACAGGCATTAGCCTTTAAATAATTACTTTATTGTTTGTAGTGTATAGTTCACCAAGGGAAGCTTTTGAACTTTACATAAATGAAATATGGTTTGTTTTGTTTTATATTATGTGTACTGATCTGCACCATTCATCTTTTATATGTGTAATAAAAATTCCATCTCTCCTTTATAGTATAAAGCCTGCCTCTCTCTCCTCTATGTAGTCTGTCTTGAGCCTCTGGTAGGAAGATAACCTTAGTCAGTTTAGAAGGTCCTCACACAGAACCCAGAAATTATATGTCCCTAAACTATAAAAGTTTTCAATAAGTCAGGCAATGGTGGCATATGCCTCTAATCCCAGCACTTGGGAAGCAGAAGCAGGTAGATTTTTGAGTTTGAGGCCAGCCTGGTCTACAGAGTGAGTTCCATGACAGTCAGAGCTATACAGAGGAACCCTGTCTTGAAAAACCAAAAAAAAATGTTTTTAATATACACATGATGTGCATTTATGTATGTGTAACTACATTAGATGTTCATGGCATATATTTATGCTGTCATCCTACAAAGAATTATAAAATCTGGAGTTGGACTTTGGTGTTTGTGTGTGAGCTTGAATGTATTAATATATGTGAGTGTTGTTGGATATTTTAATGTATATGAATTTATGTTTCAGTGTGTGTTTATGTATAAATACTTGACTGTCTATAACTGTGAGTATGTAATGTGTGAATGGAAGTGTATGAGTGTCTGTGTTTGAGTATGTGGGTATATGCATGAGTGTGAGTATGTATCATAATGAGTATGTGAATGTGTTCATGGGAATGGGTTAGTGTGAGTGTAAAACTGGGAGTGACTTGATGTTTGTGAATGTGAATGTATATTGAGGGTGCATGAGGATGAATCTGTGAATGCATTTCTCTGAGTGTAAATATAAATGTGTGTTTGTGTGCCTGGATATGTGTTTTTGTGTGCATCTGTATAAATGTGTATATCATTATACATGTGTGTGAATGTTTGTCTGTATACATGTTTGTAAGTATATGGCTGAGATTGATTTGTGGATTTAATATGTGTGTGTGTGCTTACACACATATAAAATGAGGTAAGCATGGATTCTTTAGGTTGTTAAAGATGCTTTTTGTTATTGTGATGGTTTGAATATGGTTGGCCCAGGTAGTGGCAGGTTAGGCCATGTGGCTTTGTTGAAGGAAGTGTGTCATTGAGGGTGTGGCTTTAAGACTCTCATCTTAGGTCCGTGGAAGTCAATTTTCTCCTAAAGGTCTTCAGATGAAGATGCAGAACTCTCAGCTCCTTCTGCATCATGTCTGCCTGCATGTTGCCATGCTTCTGCCTTGATGATAATGGACTAATATATGGATAATCCATCCCATATACAACCACCAAACGCAGACACTATTGCATATGCCAGCAAGATTTTTCTGACAGGACCCTGATATAGCTGTCTTTTGTGAGGCTATGTCAGTGCCTGGCAAATACAGAAGTGGATGCTCACAGACATCTATTGGATGGAACACAGGGCCTCTAAAGAAGGAGCTAGAGAAAGTACCCAAGGAGCTAAAGGGGTCAGCAACCCTATAGGAGGGTCAACAGTATGAACTAGCCAGTAGCCCCGCCCCCAGAACTGTGTCTCTAGTTGCATATGTAGCAGAGGATGGCCTAGTTGGTCATCAACGGGAGGAGAGGCCCTTGGTCTTGTGAAGGTCATATGCCTCAGTACAGGGGAATGTCAGAGCCAGGAAGTCTGAGTAGTTAGGTTTGGGAGCAGGGCAGGGGGAGGGTATAGGGGACTTTTGGGATAGCATTTGAAATGTAAATGAAGAAAATATCTAATAAAAAATGAAAAAATATATAAAATCAACATGCACAAGAAGGAAACATTTTTAAACTGCCTTATAGTTTATTCTACACTTGCCTAACACTGACAAACAATTTGCTTATGAATTATTGCAGCGCTGGAAATAAAAAACAATAAAATGTTTTCAAAATGCAGCCTAGAATCGAGTTGTTATTAGATGAGGCAGAAAATTAGGATGTATTTCATTCACATAATGGGTTAGCTTTAGGATACCACAGTATAAAGGGATGGAAAGTTAGAAATAAAATCATATTTGCTGTATTTGAGATGTCTGTTTATAGCTAATGAGATAGAATTTTGACAAGGGTCCAAGGCTAACAAATGAGTTCAGCACCAGTTGTGATCCTCCATATTCAAGATAGGTGCTGGAAACTCTTTCATATCTGATAGATGTAGAATGGAACAAATCATTGAGGAATCTTGTTTGTTGGTTAGAAGACTGCGTGGCATAATATCCTAGGCCTGTCGCTAACCATCAGGGTCAGGACTAGAAAGTCTCAATTAGAGAACACTCAGGTGAGAGACCTATGGCTGATGGGTATCTACAAGCAGAGCCCACACTCTGTGCAACTTGTTCCTGGCAAGATCAGCCTTGGTAAAGAGGGTTTATCACATGAGACAGATCATGTACAAACTCTGTCAGACTCTTGGTGGCTCATTCTGCTTCATTCTCTTACTCTAAATTGAAAAGTTGAAACTGTAATGTTCTCTCATGAATAACATCTAAAACTCTCAGGTTTACCAACTAAAAGTCACTCATGGGGCTAAAACACATGTATAAATGACTGGAAAATAGAGGCAAGGCACTTCTCCCATCAGTGACTTCTTTGTGTTACTTCCCCAGGGCCCAAAATGACATCATGATTTGAATGCCTCTCTGCTCTCCCTCACCTTGCCTTTTTCTCTGATGTTGACAAGGCCATAATTTATTACAATTTATCATAAATCACTGAACACCACAGTTTCCTTTTAACCTGTTTGCCTCCCAATTTCAACGAACAGAACTTTGTAATTAAATACAAGCAAGCAAACAAATTTTTGTCCATGTTAAGAGGGTTCTTAAAGGAAATTGAATTTAGCTTGAAACCAAGAAGATAAAAACAAAGAAAAAGAATGAAGGGCAGTGTTTTCAAACTAACTAATACGCATTCTAACTGAACTAAATTGAGAGGCAACTTGTCTATTCACAAATCGATTGCACTCAGTTTCTTGTGGGGAAGATGATGTGCAACATAATTGGTATATCTTGCATCAGTCTGTACCCTCTACATTCTATAAACAACCCAACTAACAGTATCAACTCTGGCCTTCACAGTCATTGGGTCTAATATTGTCTGACCAGAGTTTATTCAAATGTATAAGGGGTTTTACAAACACAAGGGCTGGGAAAATAATAATCCACATGAGACAAGAAGAAAATCCAGTCCAGCACAACTCAGTAGCTGGTGTTTGATATGTTTTATAAAGTCAAGGATATGTCAAGGACTCAAACTGAGGTACCCCCTATTCTCTGAGATACCAGCCATAGGACAGGTGTAGTATAGAATAGAGTTTATTTGGGGACACAGGAAGGGGAGTTGAGAAGGGAATAGAAAGAAGAAAAGAGAGGGGACAGGGAGGGACAGAGAGAGGGGGAGAGGGAGACAGGAAGAGGCCAGAAAACAAGTAGATAGAGGAAGAGAGGGGGAAGGAGTGAGAGGGAGAGGGCAAAGAGGGTCAGAGAGAGAAAAGGGTCAGAGAGAGAGAGGGAGAGGACAATTAGTTTCTTTTACTGTTTGCCAGGACTACCTGGCTGTTGCTAGGTAGCTGTTGGCAGAACCTAGAAGGAATGCTAACAGAGTTGGTTTGAGAACTTCAAATTGATACCAAGCAGTTGTAGGCATATGTTAAGCACAATACCATTTGGAAGAAAAGGTTTCCTGGTATCACAATCCCATATGTACAAGGAGGCAAAATTACATAGAACTCTTCTCAAAGTACATGTCATTTCTTCCGTGAGGATGGGTTCTAGAGATAGGCTGCTGGTGTTGTCTTAAAGGATGGGGGGGGGGGGAGGATTTAGTATAATCTCAGTCGAGCAGATAATCATAAAGATCATGTGAGTTCTTAGCCACCTATTGCCCTAGGCTACTAGAAATTTTGACTCCTACTTCTGGCTTGACTCTACAAATAGTACCAAGATTACCTAGGCTAATAGCCATCTCGATCCCAAGCCTTATGGGAAGGAAAAAAAAACAGTTACGTATCTTTTCTTTTGAAAAGACAAGTTTAACAGTCCTGGTTTTTCTAGTGCTATCTGTGAGCACAAGAACCTTTGTTCTCACAGTACAGACAAACAAGAGAGCTCCCGAGGCCACCTTGTTCTTATCTAGTTAAAGTAAACAACCTACCTCATTGCTTAGCATCATGATACTATACCACAGTTGAGTCCTTGGAATCCCCATAAACATCTGGTTCCAAATTGATGAAGCATTAGATAAACCTATATAAATCTCCTTCCTTTGTGTTCTAAAAAGGAGAATCTAGAAGCCATGCATTTCCTTTGTATGAAAAAAAAAGATGTTCCATGCAGCTAATAATATCTATCAGCCCCAAGAAGAGGCAGATCCTAGGTTGTGACTCCAGCTAAAGGAATTTGAATAGACCTATAGGCTTCATCTTTCAACTATATTCTCTTTGGAACAGTATCTCCTGATACACTGATGCTATCAGCTAAGCAGGAAACATGGACTACGTTTCTTTACCTGAGACATAGGCTGTGTATGTGGAGCCAAAGTTATCTGAGAATCTGAAAAGCTGGAATGCTGCCAACTGCTTAGGTTGGTTGTATTTCACACAGAAGACTACATCAGAAAATATGAAGCCTGTTGTAATAAGGGGAGCTTTCATTGCAATAAGCTGGAAGAGAGCCACCACCTATAAATCTAATTGGCTATTTCAGTGGTGAAAAGTGGCACCTGGGTCCTTCCTCTCCACAAAGAGCTTGGGGAGTTCTACACTAATAGTTAACCACTAGCAACCACGGTGAAGGCATTTCACTGGAAAAGGCTCTAACTGGTGGATGAGGCGTGCATTCTCACAAGAACACACACTCTCCTGTAGGAAGAAAGCTGGGCATTCAAGCAGATCCCCTGTCATTATGTGTAAAGGTGGTTTTAATCAGCTAAAGGCATCTGAAGAAGACGGAATAGATTGTGTCTTTCATATTCTCTTCAGCTCTTACATACTGAAAAAGCACATACCTTCCAGACACACATATGTATGTTATCACAGCATACATCAAAGCATAGAATAAATAGAGAACAATATACAAACCCCACTTCGTTGCAATAATCCTTGTTCAAGTCTGTTCAAGTCTGCTTAAAAAGGAAGAGTTGTAAACAGACTTGAATCTTTGAAAGAAACTACAGTGGTAATAATTAATATCAATAGTTAACATTTTGAAAACATAGAATCACTAATATAGGCCTCTGTACACTTCTGTTTCAGTGTCAAGACTCCCTTAGTCTCTGGGCATGCTGTGGGGATTATCTTGAGTATTTAATTGAGGGTGGAAGTTCACCCAGAGAGGTGGTGCCATTTCCCAGCTTGGATTATGGGCTGTGTGAGAGAAAAGGGGAATTGAGAAACACAATGTGTTCATCTCTCTCTGTCTCCTGATTGTGCCCTGACTCCTTGAACATCCCGCTCCACCCACACCATGATGTTGGGCCCCATTTGGGCCCTGGTTTGGGCCTTGAGGACAAACCTGAACCTGACCTGAGTTTCTGTGGCCTTGTGGGGGAGCCTAAGCCTGACTCAAGTTTTGAGACCTATCTCAGTCACTCCCATATTGGGGTGACTCAGCAAGACCTGTTTGGCCCTGCCTCTGTCACTGTTGCTGAGGTAGAGCATTGCCATTGGCCCTGTCAATTACTCCATACCGTCCATTACCCTTCCCTGCCTCCTATGTCATAGTACTCCACCAAACTTCCCCATCCCTATGCCCAACTTATATAAGTGAGAGGCTGATGCCAGAAAATCGAGTTCCCACTTCGACAAGATTCCCGGCTCAGTGTCTCAGTGTGTTTCTTTTGGGCCATAGACACTTGCCATGCTGTTCAGCCCCAGTGACACTCCGGTGGGACTGGGACCTCTCTCATCTTGCTTGGACTTGCCAGCAAGTCAAGGAGCTAGCACTGTGAAGTTGTTTTTGTCAGAAGTTTTGTCAGGAAAAGAAACTAAGACAAGAATAAAGTCAAGCAAAAGCATATATATACATATATATATATATATATATATATATATATATATATATATATATATAATTAAACAAGGAAGAAACTAACACTTGTGCACTTGTGTTGTGCGTAGGAAAATGTTCACAACCTTATCAGGATTTTGTGGTACAGACTTTAGGACCTACAAATAGTTACATTAGAATCATAATTAAATGAAATAGTATTTCTAATGTAATACACAGTGGACAATAAGCTTAAGTCAATAGTGCCCTGTGTATATCCTTTTACTTATAGTGAAAAGACTACAGAAATATATTTTACCAATTAATCAGGCCATGCTTTAATAAAATACTCTTTGAAAATATTACTATGTGTTTGAATATTTAGTGAAAAGTTTTATGAGAAAACTACAGCTATTCCTCTAAAATATAGTAAAAGTTAAAAGTGTCTTCCTTGGATAAATAGACTATAGCTGAACTACAATAGAAGCCATCAAACCTGGTATTTGTTTTAAATGATATAAGAGTATTGGAAAATAGCATTATCTCTTTTTTGTTTGATAAATATTAGAAGATTTTAGAAATATTAAATCTGTTATAGAGATCTTTTCTTATTAAAGATTCTTCATTTGGCAGCCTTTAAAAATCTGCAATAATAATTATAGCCTGTAATAAGATGAATGTGTGAATGTTTTTAAGTCTAGCCTATTCGGTAGCTAGCCAGAAAGTGAGCCCTTTGTCTCCTTTTGAGAGCCTATGATCTTTCTCAAGCATGTCTCACATAAGAATCCATGTGGCTGTGGCAACAGAGATTACATCGTTCACTCCTTAATACAGCCATGTCAACGCTGATGATAACCATCTGAGATCATACTTCTCTAAGTCATACATGTTTGTTTTTCTTCAATGTAAAGAATTAAAATTCCTCTTGTATCATCAGAAAGGTGTGAATTCTCCTCAAATGTAAGATGGGGTTTAACCTCAGCAATTGTGTTTTATTCTTCACTATATTTCTGTTTCTGGCAAGTGGAGGTTCTGTCACAGCACATATGTATCCTCCTGGGCCATATTGCTTAGATATCTGGTAGACTATTATAAATATTTCTGGAAGCATATTTCCTATGGATACTATTAATACTGACATTGGTGGGCTCTGTGTAAAACAGTCTGACCTCTCTATAATGGGGGTGTGGTATCTAATACGTTTGTAGATTTGTGGGTCCTGCATATGCTTTGCCACAGGGCACTGCCTCTCAGGGAGGTGGGAAGTTGACCCCAATTACCAGGTGAGTGTCACCAACTGAGTGTTGGGCCATAGTGAAACCCTGGAACACTGCTCAGCGTTGGGTAAGCACAGTCTGACATGTGGAACAGCCAGAGGCTTGAGGGTACCCAAGCCTGCAAGGAGGCTTGAGTGATCTGGTTCTCAGGCTCTTGGACATCCAGGCAACATTAGAAGTTGCAGAAGAGCTGAGAAAGGAGTAGGAGCAAGCAGGCAGGATCTAGCCAGGGCAACCGGGGAGGGAGGCGGAGCTCTGACTGGTCCTTGGGGAGAGTCCTTGGCTTGATGGTGCCAGTCTTGGGCTTGGCTTGGTGGCACTTGTGGCTGGGAACACAAAGAGTCCTTCTAAGGGAGTTTAGACAACAGGTCTATAGGCAAAGGTCTTCTCCCTCCATGGCTCCCCATGTTGGATCCCTATGAAAAGAAACAGTGCATGTTTTTAAAGCATGTATTGTCATGGCAGAAAGTAGATGTGTAAGACTATACTTCACTTCTTAGGGTGGGCCTGAGATTAAATACCTTTTGAAGGGAGGAATGTCTGGGAAGGAAAGTTTATTGGCTAAGCCCTCCAGGCCTTTAGGTACTTTATTAAAATGGAGCTCAGTCTTAAGCCAAAGTGGCTACAGATCAAGTCCTCTACATGTGGAGGGGCTTGGGACATTTCCCTTATGTGACTGATGGCCAAAAATCTATAGTGTGTGTGTGGGGGGGTGTACTGTGGCTAGTGACAGGGGCCTGGTGCCCAGGAACAGGCAAAGCTCCTTCCGTCCCTTCAGGGTTTTGGGGGCTTCAAGCCTTAGCTCAACCGAAGATCAAGCTACCTTTCATGGTCTCACATATGTTTAAGGCCTGACTGATTCAAAATATCAGCATCCCTGGAGCAGGAGGAAATTCTGTTATCATGACATTATCTGGCACCCTGGGTCTTCCTGGGTCTCCAGTTCAATGAGTCACGCTGAATATTTTGAATTTTTTCCGTTTTCATTAAAACTCCTTAGGATTTATATTCATGTATATATGTTGACTTATGTACATACAAATATAAAATACATATATGGACATATATAAATACATATATCTATGCACATAAGTGCTCATATACACAGGTATATGTATGTATAAGATTCAGTGCATACATAATATTTGTATGTGCATTAATGTATATGCACTTTTGTGTTTTCATGCATATTTTTATTAGATTCTGTTTCACTGGAGGACAGGAGAAAATATTAAGAAAAGGTTTCATGAATAATTTAATGATGAGATTGCAAGGTTAAACAAATGGATGTCACTGCCTGGTCTGATACAAGGACTGCCTCTCACATTGCCACTGGGAGTCCACATGCACATTTCCAGTCAGCACCTAGCGCACAAGCCAGTTTTTAACAGTTTTGAGAACAGTTACTTTAGTCTCCCGTGATGTTTTCACACACTCACTCATGCAATTATCTTATTAACTTGATTCTCAGTAACTCATTAATTTTTTCTTGATATCTCATCCTCTTTCAAGTCAGGTAGGCAGACCAACATTGATGGGATCAGAAAGCATAACCCAAATGTTCATGTACAACTATCAAAGGAATTTTATGCCTGGAACTCAGAAGGATTTTCAAGACCACAAGAAGTGACTGTAAATTTTTGAAACAGGGAAGGTGTCTATAAAGAACTAATTTTAATTTTATTTCTTAAATCAAAATTGCAAAACAGCATGGAAGTCACTCTATCTATTCATATGTGTTCATTATTATCATCGCAGCTACCAGGTCAGTCCTCTCCTCTTCAAAAGCTACATTTGTTAAATCTGTAAGAGAATAGGCAAGGAGCTTGAAGAAACTAGGACTCATTAGTTAAACAAAGGTGATTTCTTATTGTTAGTTTCAAAGTGGAAATTCAAAAATGATAGAGTTTATGACATTGTCCTAAACAGAAGAGATTGGTATAATAAACAGAAGACTCATAGTTAGATACCTAAAAGCCTAAAGGTGGATTCTGTTTACAAAACAAGAGAGCTAACAAGGTAGTTTTCTGTTTTTTTTTCCATTTTTTATTAGGTATTTAGCTCATTTACATTTCCAATGCTATACCAAAAGTCCCCCATACCCACCCACCCCCACTCCCCTACCCACCCACTCCCCCTTTTTGGCCCTGGTGTTCCCCTGTACTGGGGCATATAAAGTTTGCGTGTCCAATGGGCCTCTCTTTCCAGTGATGGCCGACTAGGCCATCTTTTGATACATATGCAGCTAGAGTCAAGAGCTCCGGGGTACTGGTTAGTTCATAATGTTGTTCCACCTATATGGTTGCAGATCCATTTAGCTCCTTGGGTTCTTTCTCTAGCTCCTCCATTGGGAGCCCTGTGATCCATCCATTAGCTGACTGTGAGCATCCACTTCTGTGTTTGCTAGGCCCCGGCATAGTCTCACAAGAGACAGCTACATCTGGGTCCTTTCGATAAAATCTTGCTAGTGTATGCACTGGTGTTAGCGTTTGGATGCTGATTATGGGGTGGATCCCTGGATATGGCAGTCTCTACATGGTCCATCCTTTCATCTCAGCTCCAAACTTTGTCTCTGTAACTCCTTCCATGGGTGTTTTGTTCCCAGTTCTAAGGAGGGGCATAGTGTCCACACTTCAGTCTTCATTCTTCTTGAGTTTCATGTGTTTAGCAAATTGTATCTTATATCTTGGGAATCCTAGGTTTGGGGCTAATATCCACTTATCAGTGAGTACATATTGTGTGAGTTCCTTTGTGAATGTGTTACCTCACTCAGGATGATGCCCTCCAGGTCCATCCATTTGGCTAGGAATTTCATAAATTCATTCTTTTTAATAGCTGAGTAGTACTCCATTGTGTAGATGTACTCCCTTAAGCCATTTAAAACTTTCCTTAATCCAACCCAGAGGTCTAACTCAGGTGTATCTAGTCCCCAAATCTACCTGATCAGTCTGAATCAACACAAAGATCCCACACTGTTGACTGTCACATAAAATCTGCTTACTTTTCTGCCATTTTTTCTTCTCTTTGGCTCCTGGAAGACAGCCTTGGCAGTCTGAGCCACAGCAAACCTCTCTTTATACCCAAGGGCTGTCTGGTTTGTTGGTTTCACTGCACCCTCACTACACTTCTCATGACAACTAACATTCATCAAGTCCTAGTAACAGTATGGGTAGTTCTTTATGCCTCTGTGACATAATGTGGCATGACTATGTACATAAGTTCTGGACACTCAGTGCCTCTTCCTTGCTATCACAGTTTTCATTACACAGCCTCTGCATTTCTTCTCCTACTTGCTCTTTCTCCTTTATTTTCTCTATTTACCGCTCTCCATCCTTTTTTCTCTATTTCTCCCTTCCCTTCCTCCTCCTTTTAGCATTCCTGTGTTCAGAGCCCTTAAAAATGTACAAGCCAAATCTAGCTGAAGGCTGTGTGAACACAAGCCATGACCCAGATTTGAACCAAGTTTAACAAAACCCTTTGTCTTTAGTAGGGTAGATACTACTATTATCTAATAAGGAAATTAAGGCATATATATATATATATATATATATATATATATATATATATATATATAAAATCTTCCTCCCTCCCTCCCTCCCTCCCTCCCTCCCTCCCTCCCTCCCTTCCTTCCTTCCTTCCTTCCTTCCTTCCTTCCTTCCTTCCTTCCTTCCTTCATGTATTTGTTTGGTGGGTTGGTTTAGTTTTTTTTTGTTGTTGTTTTGTTTTTCATTCATTTATTTATATTCAGACCACACAGATCACAGCCCCACCTCAGGTCCTTTTCTCCCCATCCCACCCTTACAAATCCCTCCTGCCATTACCAATCTCCTTCTCCTCAGAGAAGGGGAAGCATTGGGTGTCATCTTGCCTGGGAACATCTAGTCGCAGCATGAATAAACATCGTCCGTCTCCCTCTGAGGCCCATCCATGTAGTCTATCTAGGGGAACAGAGTCAGACATCCCCTGCTACAATATTTTAGGGTACTTACATAAAGACCAACCATCACATCAGCTACAAATGTGCAGGGTGGCAGTGGGGGGAGCTAGAACAAGTCCTTACATGCTTCCCAGTTTGTAGTCCAATCTCTGCAAGTCCTCACAGGCCAAGATTAATTGACTCTAAAACCTTCCTGTGCTGTCCTTGACCCCTCTGGCTTATTCAATTTTATCCTTCATTTTCCACTTGATGTTTGGCTGTAGGTTTCTGCATCTGTTTCCATCAGCTGCTGAATGAAGCATCTCAGGAGACAGTTATGCTGTGTTTCCATCTGTAAACATAGCAGAGTATCATTAATAATGTCAAGGGTTGACTCTCTCCCATAGCATGGGTCTCAAGTTGGGCCAGTCATTGGTTGGCCCTTTTCTTATCTTTGTTCCATCTTATTCCTGAATATCTTGTAGGCAAGACAAATGTTGGGTTGAAGGTTTGTGAATGGGTTGATGTCCCACCCGAAGCCTTGCCTGGCTAGAGGAGGTGGCCACCTCAGTCTCCATATTACTTGCTGGTAAGAATCTCAGCTAGGGATATCTTTATAGACTCTGCTATTCTAGGACTACAGCTAGTCCCTGAGATGCCTCCCACCCATTTCCATAGTCCTTTTCTGCCTCCCTCCTTACACAAGATCTCCATCCCCATTCACCTCCTCACTTCTTCTCCTACCCAGTTCCTTCCCTCCCTCCACTGATGACTATTTTGTTTCCCCCTCTGAATGGGATTCATGCATCCTCTCTTGGGCTCTCCTTATTACTTAGTTTCTTTAGTTCTGTGGAGTATAGTATGTTTATCCTGTACTTTATGGCTAATGTCCATTTATAAGTGAGTACAAACCATACTTGTCTGTCTGGGTCTTGATTACCTCACTCAGGATGATATTTTCTAGTTTCATCCACTTGCTTTCAAATTTCATGATGTCTTTGTTTTTAACAGCTGTATAGTATTCCATACATTTTATTTTTTTCTTTTTATCAGTTGAGGGACATCTAGGTTGTTTCCAGTTCCAGGTTATTATAAATAAAGCTGCTATGAACATAGTTGAGCAAATGACATGATATAGTTGGTCAACATCCAGCTTTATGCTCTGGGTCTTGGGGTAGAAATATTTCTTTTTTTTTCCTGACAGGATTTTTTTGTGTCACCCTGGCTGTCCTAAAAGTCATGATATAGACAAGGCTGGCTTATAACTCAGAGATCTGCCTGCCTCTTCCCCTATCTCCCAAGTGCTGGGATTAAAGATGTGTATCACTACCACAAGAATTAAATTTCTCAGATAATCTAGGACTACCTAGCTACTGAACAATGTCACCCACAATAGAATAGGTCCTCTTAAATAACAGTCAAGAAACTTCCCACAGACATGTCTACATGTAGTCTGATTTGGGAAATTCTTTAACCAAGATTCTCTTCTTAGAGGATTCTGCATTATTTGAAGTTGATAGTTAAGACTAACTATCTAAGCCAGGAGACATATGATACATAGAGAAAATTTGGAGACATTCAAGGTTTTAAAATATTTTGAAATGTTTTAAAATACATAATAAATATTGATGATTGAACCAAGTACTAAATGTAATGTATTTCATATGTATCTTATTAGTATAGCCTGAACATAATTTTATATAGTAACTTCAGTATGCCTGTCTTGACTGACATATCCCAGATAAGGTCAGTCGTTCAGTCAGAATTTTCCACATTGTTCACAAATGCTCTATTTTATCTCTATCTCTGTCTTTCTGTCTCTTTGTCTCTGTATCTCTGTGTGTGTCTCTGTGTGTGCATGTGTATATGTGTGTGAATCAACATTTGTGTGTGCATATACAGATTATTCTTATTTGAATTTCCAATTTAAGGCATAATACAAGAAAGAAACAATACATTTTAATCTATTTTCAATAGGATAGCACCATTTCAAGCTGATCAAACTAAAAATCAAACTCACATTTAACTTTATCCTTAAATTGATATGTTCAAAAACAGTTTTCAATGTTGTTTGTCCCCTGCTTCTTTATGGGCAGTGCAAGGTGATTTCTGCATTTGAGTTCATCTTCCAAGTGATTTGGAGGAGAAAATGAGATGAGAAAAGTAAAAAAATTAACTCTAGTCAAGAAACCAAATGAAGTGCCATGGAGAATGATGGAGGCCATGGTGCTCTGCCATGCTCACACTACTGTGGCTCACCATGTTCAGACCATGATAGCTCACTGTTCTTCAACCACCCCAACTGAAATCTTTGCAGGTATAATTTTGTGCAATCCTGTCCTATTTTACAAGGTAAACCTGACTAATCACACACTGTTATCTGGTGGCTTTAATCACTTTCAGAAAAGACAATTTACAAGTTACCATTCTTTCTATGTATTCAAGAAGTCTTATGGTGTGTGTCAGAAAGATGGGAGATGTAATTTCTGAAACATTTCAAACAGATCTTCAGGACTTTCTGGGAAAGACCGAATGACTTAGAATTGTTTCTGCTATATCCACCTGAATCTACTACTCATTTCTGAGATTAGTCAAGAATCCTCACTAAACTCACTATCTTACCCATCACACCCTATTTTTCATATTTCAGCAAAAATTGCTTCAAATGAGTTACTCAATAAAGCTAAATAATTCTATGGATGCTGTGTGAGTTGAACAGACTTGAAATATACGTCATCTGTACCCAACCTCTCAAAGTATGATCATTCCCATTTGATTTAGGCAAGGCCAGTGCTCCAGTTTTCTCCCTCAATATTCTCAAGTTATTGTTTATGAGTCAGGGGCATTTGGGTCATTGACATGCCATGCTCCTGTCAATAATATATACTCACTCAATACTTCATCTGCTCCACACACTCTTTTACCATATATTAGGGCTATTAAGAAAGTGTAACTTATTATCGAATGAGGCACTCACAGTTCTTATGTATGTAAAAACATATTTGTCTAGATATTGGTGTCTGAGTATTCACAGAGATTTGCTTTATAATGATAAAGATGGAAACTACCAAAATTTTCTTTAACAATTGTTAGAATTTCTTTTCCTGTTGCTGTGATGAAATACCCTCACAAAACCTATTTATTCAACTCAAAATTCGAGGTCTTTTGTTTAGGTGAGGTAAAAATAGTAGACACTTGAAGCAATTGGTCATATCATATACATAGTAAAGAGCATAGATTAATGAGCTAACACAAGCACACTCGTTCTTAGCTTCCTTTCTCTACTGCTATACAATTCAGAATCTCATGCCTATGAAATGTTACCTCAAACATTGCATACATCATCCCACTTCAATTGACATCATCAAGACAATCTCCCATATGTCTACCAGAAAGCAAAGTCAATTATGAATGCTGTCTAAAGTGATTCTATATTAAATTTGTCAACAAACACAAGTATTAAATAGGTAAAAATGTTTAAAATAATAGCCACAAAAAGAATTAGACTTTTAAAATATTCACTGAACTGAAATGCAGGAAGTTGAATTAATAAACCAAGGTCAAAGTAATTGAATGATTCTAGTGACCTAATATCCTCAAACAATATGTAAACTACAGAGACAATAGAAGACCAGTTGTTACAGAGATGAGAAAGATGATCTTTGCTTTTGTATATTATTTGAGTCCAGGGTATAATTTTTTGGGGGGAGGGGGGATGGTGAATCATGAACACTTACAACAATACTCTCTGAAATCAACTTTTTATTTGTTACCTGTTTGTTTTTCCAGCTGTTGAAGATTCAGTTACATTTACTGTAGAAGTCACCTTTTGAAAATTGAAAAACAGAATTTTAAAGAAACCCATTAATTTAATTGCTAATAGGATAAAAGGTGATAAATACTTTTAATTTTTTGCAAATTTTAAAAAAATAGGTAGTTTACACAAAATAAACTCAAAGGCTTTAGATATACAGATTAAAGTTTTGTCAACTCTTTGGGCCCTGACAGCCATCTCCACTAGGCACAGAACATCATTTCCATTAATATTGGATCTTCTCTTGTGTCCTTACAGTGACCCTTTCATTCTAATATTAACAAAACATAGCGCCTGTTCTGAAGGTCATCACCATGCATGCCTTTGCTTAGTCCTTACTCCTCATAAATTTAGCAATGCATTGTAAGCTTTTATCTGGCAGCTGCCCCATGAAAGAAAATGCTTGGGAGTTGCTGTTTGTTATTCAAGGTACTGGTGAGCTTCCTTTTACTGATAAGCATTACTAAGCCCTGTGAGTCTCATACTAATTTTAGGTCTTCCTCCTAATGAATAGCAAAATTGCATTTTTTTTTTCAATTTGAATTACACAGGTCTTTTAGAGGATATGCTGTTCTATACTTCTTAGAAAAAGAATGATGTGGATTAGGATTAGAATAGCTAGTAGAGGATAGAGCAAAAATTCTAATTCTACCAGCAATATAATGAAATTCCAGCTGCTCCATGATGCTTCTATCACTTGATGCTTATTAAGGATTATTGTTGTAATTCTTGTTGTTTTAGATTATAGCTCTTCTAATGGGTAGGAAGTATTTGCTATCCTTTTTCTTTTTTTCTTAGATATTTTCTTTATTTACACTTCAAATGTTGTCCCTTTTCCTAGTTTCCTTCTGAAAATCCCCTATCCTCTCTCCTTTCCCCTGCTCCCCAACCCACCCACACCCGCTTTGTGGCCTAGGCATTCCCTTATACTGGGGCATAGAACCTTCCCAGGACCAAGGGCCTCTCCTCCCCTTGATGACCTACTAGGTCATCCTCAGCTACATATGCATCTAGCTAGAGCCATGAGTCTCTCCATGTGTTTTCTTTGAGTGGTGGTTTAGTTCCAGGGATCTCTGGAGTTATTGGTTAGTTCATATTGTTGTTCCTCCTAGGGAGCTGCAAACTCTTTCAGCTCCTTGGGTAGTTTCTCTAGCTTCTTCATGGGGACTCTTTGCTCCATCTAATAGATGGCTGTGAGGATCCGCTTATGTATTAGTCAGGCACTAGCAGAGGCTCTCAGGAGACAGCTATATCAATCTCCTGTCAGGAAGCTCTTGTTGGCATCTGCAATAGTGTCTTGGTTTGGTGGCTGTTTATGGAATTCGTCCCCAGGTGGGGCAGTCTTTGGATGGTCATGCCTTCAGTCTCTGTCGTTATGCTTTTTCTCTAATGTCTGTAGACATCTGGTGATTTTTCTCATGACAATGGCTATTTGAATGTTCACCTTAGCATAGTATCTGTTCAACTTTTTCAGTTATTTTAAAAAGCAAAATTACTTGCTCTTCTATTATTGATTAGTAAGCACATTATTTTGCTAGATTTGTGTTTTTAGTACTTTTTCCATTGTATGAAGAAGACAGCTTTGATTAGTATTTGCATGAGACACAAATATCTTCATACTGTTTGAGAATTTGGTGAGAGCTACATATATAACCTTCCACCAAAAATCTTTTTTCACCAGTTTCTAATCTTTTTCCTTCAAAAAACCCACAATTATTTAGCCAAAGATTTGCACAAAGCTCATGTATCTATATATGTATATATCTGGCAATTTTTCTTTCTGTCTTAGTCAGTGTTTCCATTTCTGCACAAATCATGATGACCAAGAAGCAAGTTGTGGAGCAAAGGGTTTATTCAGCTTTAATTTCCACATTGCTGTTCATTACCAAAGGAAGTCAGGACTGGATCTCACACAGGGTAGGAACTTTGAGGTGGGAGCTGACACAGAAGCCATGGAGGGATGCTGCTTACTAGATTGCTTCCCTTGGCTTGCTCAGCTTGCTTTTTTGTACAACCCAGGTCTACCAGTCCAGGAATAGCACCACCTACAATGCACCCTCCTACCTTTGATCACTAATTGAGAAAATGCCTTACAGTTTGATCTCATGGAGGCATTTCTTCAAGGGAAGCCCCCTTTTCTGTGATAATTCCAGCTTGTGTCAACTTGACACACAAAAGCAGCTAATATACTTTCCAAGGTAAATGTGCAATCATTTTTAAGTGCCAGAAGTGAAGTCTCTCCTCTACTACTGTCCCCAGATTTTTCAGTGGATTGTATTTCTTCATTGGTCCACTTCAGGATAGTATATGAAGAATATACAGAACTGTTTTTAAGCCACACCCTAGTCTTTTCTTCCTCAGTCAATTTAAAACAGGGCACATAATATGAGGGCATAAGTGCATGTGTCAGAGATCAAAATTATTAGGTGTGGAAAATTGAAAAAAAAATTAGGCAACGTCTTCATATTACTTACAGATGGCCACAAGACTGACTTGAGGAGATCACATATGCATCCCTTTCATTTTGTGATGAACTGCTGCTTTGAACATCCAACTTTATTGCTAGATGGAGCAGATGACAGCTGAAGATGGGTATTTCAGGTCACATCCAATCTTTGGTTTCTACTAACAGATTAATAACTAGCTGTTAGCTGTCTCTCAAAGGGAGGATAGATAACTGTGGATGGTGGCATGGCCTTTCTCTAAAGTCTCAAGAGCCTCTACTGTGGTTCATCTATGAGGGCCTGCTGAAGTCACTATTGACAGACATATCAATACTCCTGGTTCTGTCAGATTATATGCTAAGTGACAGAGTGTTCTATACAGAACCTTGAACATACTGAAAAGTCTTCTCCTGTTTTACTTTCCACCAAAAGCTAACAAGTTTGAATGTAATTTGGTGAAGACAGTAGAGTAACAAACCCAAGAGAATGCAGTGCTTCCAAAATTCAAATAGACCCACTAAGCATCATGCTCCTTTTGTGGTTGCAGGAGGGCCCAGATGTAAACATTTTTTTCTCAACCTTAGAAGGGCTAGCTCTGCATAGCACATAATTAGACTCTTAGAAATTTTACTGGCTGTGATTTTGGCTGTAGTTATTTCTTATTCTTTGCTGTACATTTGCTTTACCAACAATTATAGACTGGCTGCTAAGTCCTCCTCCACTGGAATAATAACCATAATATTAACAATATAATAGGTCAATGAGATATCTTGTGGAAAATATAGTGATCAAACTCCCTGTGATCTAAAGTATGACATAGTGATGAAGAATTAATATACTAATGAGAAAGGAAAGTAGATAATTATTCCTGGATTGTAAGATGAGAGAAAAATTCTACAGGTTTATCTTATGGACAGGTATAGAGGAAATTTGGGAAAACAATACTATAAACAAAATACCAAGTGATTGTAGCAGGAAAGTCCTTGTTTTCTATGTAAGAGTACCACATCTTGTCAGCAACTGCAAGTAGTTTAAGTTTGTGATAATTCAATGCTATTATTCCCAATCTTTCATTATTATATATATGTTAATTAAGACAGCTGAAGAGATATTTAGGTGGAACCTCAATATATGTACCTTTAAAAATCTTTTTTTTCCATTTTTTATTAGGTATTTAGCTCATTTACATTTCCAATGCTATACCAAAAGTCCCCCATACCCACACACCCCCACTCCCCTACCCACCCACACCCCCTTTTTGGCCCTGGCAGTCCCCTGTACTGGGGCATATAAAGTTTCCGTGTCCAATGGGCCTCTCTTTCCAGTGATGGCCGACTAGGCCATCTTTTGATACATATGCAGCTAGAGTCAAGAGCTCTGGGGTACTGGTTAGTTCATAATGTTGTTCCACCTATAGGGTTGCAGATCCCTTTAGCTCCTTGGGTACTTTCTCTAGCTCCTCCATTGGGAGCCCTGTGATCCATCCATTAGCTGACTGTGAGCATCCACCTCTGTGCTTGCCAGGCCCCGGCACAGTCTCAAAAGAGACAGCTACATCTGGGTCCTTTCGATAAAATCTTCCTAGTGTATGCAATGGTGTCAGCGTTTGGATGCTGATTATGGGGTAGATCCCTGGATATGGCAGTCTCTACATGGTCCATCCTTTCATCTCAGCTCCAAACTTTGTCTCTGTAACTCCTTCCGTGGGTGTTTTGTTCCCAGTTCTAAGGAGGGGCATAGTGTCCACACTTCAGTCTTCATTTTTCTTGAGTTTCATGTGTTTAGCAAATTGTATCTTATATCTTGGGTATCCTAGGTTTTGGCCTAATATCCACTTATCAGTGAGTACATATTGTGTGAGTTCCTTTGTGAATGTGTTACCTCACTCAGGATGATGCAGTCCAGGTCCATCCATTTGGCTAGGAATTTCATAAATTCATTCTTTTTAATAGCTGAGTAGTACTCCATTGTGTAGATGTACCACATTTTCTGTATCCATTCCTCTGTTGAGGGGCATCTGGGTTCTTTCCAGCTTCTGGCTATTATAAATAAGGCTGCTATGAACATAGTGGAGCATGTGTCCTTCTTACCAGTTGGGGCATCTTCTGGATATATGCCCAGGAGAGGTATTGTGGGATCCTCTGGTAGTACTATGTCCAATTTTCTGAGAAACCGCCAGATGATTTCCAGAGTGGTTGTACAAGCCTGCAATCCCACCAACAATGGAGGAGTGTTCCTCTTTCTCCACATCCACGCCAGCATCTGCTGTCACCTGAATTTTTGATCTTAGCCATTCTGACTGGTGTGAGGGGGAATCTCAGGGTTGTTTTGATTTGCATTTCCCTGATGATTAAGGATGTTGAACATTTTTTCAGGTGCTTCTCTGCCATTTGGTATTCCTCAGGTGAGAATTCTTTGTTCAGTTCTGAGCCCCATTTTTTAATGGGGTTATTTGATTTTTCTGAAGTCCACATTCTTGAGTTCTTTATATATGTTGGATATTAGTCCCCTATCTGATTTAGGATAGGTAAAGATCCTTTCCCAATCTGTTGGTGGTCTTTTTGTCTTATTGACGGTGTCTTTTGCCTTGCAGAAACTTTGGAGTTTCATTAGGTCCCATTTGTCAATTCTCGATCTTACAGCACAAGCCATTGCTGTTCTGTTCAGGAATTTTTCCCCTGTGCCCATATCTTCAAGGCTTTTCCCCACTTTCTCCTCTATAAGTTTCAGTGTCTCTGGTTTTATGTGAAGTTCCTTGATCCACTTAGATTTGACCTTAGTACAAGGAGATAAGTAAGGATCGATTCGCATTCTTCTACATGATAAGAACCAGTTGTGCCAGCACCAATTGTTGAATATGCTGTCTTTCTTCCACTGGATGGTTTTAGCTCCCTTGTCGAAGATCAAGTGACCATAGGTGTGTGGGTTCATTTCTGGGTCTTCAATTCTATTCCAATGATCTACTTGTCTGCCTCTATACCAGTGCCATGCAGTTTTTTATCACAATTGCTCTGTAGTAAAGCTTTAGGTCAGGCATGGTGATTCCAACAGAGGTTCTTTTATCCTTGAGAAGAGTTTTTGCTATCCTAGGTTTTTTGTTATTCCAGATGAATTTGCAAATTGCTCCTTCTAATTCGTTGAAGAATTGAGTTGGAATTTCCATAGGGATTGCATTGAATCTGTAGATTGCTTTTGGCAAGATAGCCATTTTTACAATGTTGATCCTGCCAATCCATGAGCATGGGAGATCTTTCCATCTTCTGAGATCTTCTTTAATTTCTTTCTTCAGAGACTTGAAGTTTTTATCATACAGATCTTTCACTTTCTTAGTTAGAGTCACGCCGAGATATTTTATATTATTTGTGACTATTGAGAAGGGTGTTGTTTCCCTAATTTCTTTCTCAGCCTGTTTATTCTTTTTGTAGAGAAAGGCCATTGACTTGTTTGAGTTAATTTTATATCCAGCTACTTCACCGAAGCTGTTTATTAGGTTTAGGAGTTCTCTGGTGGAATTTTCAGGGTCACTTATATATACTATCATAATGTCTGCAAAAAGTGATATTTTGACTTCCTCTTTTCCAATTTGTATCCCCTTGATCTCCTTTTGTTGTCGAATTGTTCTGGCTAATACTTCAAGTACTATGTTGAAAAGGTAGGGAGAAAGTGGGCAGCCTTGTCTAGTCCCTGATTTTAGTGGGATTGCTTCCAGCTTTTCTCCATTTACTTTGATGTTGGCTACTGGTTTGCTGTAGATTGCTTTTACCATGTTTAGCTATGGGCCTTGAATTCCTGATCTTTCCAAGACTTTTATCATGAATGGGTGTTGGATCTTTTCAAATGCTTTTTCTGCATCTAACGAGATGATCATGTGGTTTTTGTCTTTGAGTTTGTTTATATAATGGATTACATTGATGGATTTTCATATATTAAACCAT
This sequence comes from Mus musculus, assembly GCF_000001635.26. Taxonomy (NCBI): domain Eukaryota; kingdom Metazoa; phylum Chordata; class Mammalia; order Rodentia; family Muridae; genus Mus; species Mus musculus. Next base: position 225,272 of record NW_004450263.1, on the reverse strand, counting down.
CCCTGCATCCCTGGAATAAAACCTACTTGGTCAGGATGATGATTGCTTTAATGTGTTCTTGGATTCGGTTCGAGAGAATTTTATTGAGTATTTTTGCATCGATATTCATAAGAGAAATTGGTCTGAAGTTCTCTATCTTTGTTGGATCTTTCTGTGGTTTAGGTATCAGAGTAATAGTGGCTTCATAAAATGAGTTGGGTAGAGTACCTTCTACTTCTATTTTGTGAAATAGTTTGTGCAGAACTAGAATTATATCTTCTTTGAAGGTCTGGCAGAACTCTGCACTAAACCCATCTGGTCCTGGGCTTTTTTTGGCTGGGAGACTATCAATAACTGCTTCCATTCCTTTAGGGCATATTGGACTGTTTAGATGGTCAACTTGATCCTGATTCAACTTTGGTACCTGGTATCTGTCCAGAAATTTGTCCATTTCGTCCAGGTTTTCCAGTTTTGTTGAGTATAGCCTTTTGTAGAAGGATCTGATGGTGTTTTGGATTTCTTCAGGATCTGTTGTTATGTCTCCCTTTTCATTTCTGATTTTGTTAATTAGGATTTTGTCCTTGTGCCCTCTAGTGAGTCTAGTTAAGGGTTTATCTATCTTGTTAATTTTCTCAAAGAACCAACTCCTCATTTGGTTAATTCTTTGAATAGTTCTTCTTGTTTCCACTTGGTTGTTTCACCCCTGAGTTTGATTATTTCCTGCTGTCTACTCCTCTTGGGTGAATTTGCTTCCTTTTTTCTAGAGCTTTTAGATGTGTTGTCAAGCTGCTAGTATGTGCTCTCTCCCGTTTCTTCTTGGAGGCACTCAGAGCTATGAGTTTTCCTCTTAGAAATGCTTTCATTGTGTCCCATAGGTTTGGGCATGTTGTGGCTTCATTTTCATTAAACTCTAAAAAGTCTTTAATTTCTTTCTTTATTCCTTCCTTGACCAAGGTATCATTGAGGAGAGTGTTGTTCAGTTTCCACTAAAATGTTGGCTTTCCATTATTTATGTTGTTATTGAAGATCAGTCTTAGGCCATGGTGGTCTGATAGGATACATGGGACAATTTCAATATTTTTGTATCTGTTGAGGCCTGTTTTGTGTCCAATTATATGGTCAATTTTGGAGAAGGTCCAGTGAGGTGCTGAGAAGAAGGTATATCCTTTTGTTTTAGGATAAAATGTTCTGTAGATATCTGTCAGGTCCATTTGTTTCATAGCTTCTGTTAGTTTCACTGTGTCCCTGTTTAGTTTCTGTTTCCACGATCTGTCCATTGATGAAAGTGGTGTGTTGAAGTCTCCCACTATTTTTGTGTGAGGTGCAATGTGTGCTTTGAGCTTTACTAAGGTGTCTTTAATGAATGTGGCTGCCCTTGCATTTGGAGCGTAGATATTCAGAATTGTGAGTTCCTCTTGGAGGATTTTATCTTTGATGAGTATGAAGTGTCCCTCCTTGTCTTTTTTGATAACTTTGGGTTGGAAGTCGATTTTATCCGATATTAGAATGGCTACTCCAGCTTGTTTCTTCAGACCATTTGCTTGGAAATTTGTTTTCCAGCCTTTCACTCTGAGGTAGTGTCTGTCTTTTTCCCTGAGATAGGTTTCCTGTAAGCAGCAGAATTCATTCTTATATATATATTTTCTAAACTGATGACATGAGTTAGAAAACTCAAGTTGCTTGTCAAGTTGTATCATACCTTAACACAAGTCACATTGTATACTATATCTACGGGTCTGCTGAGCCTACTGTCTAGTTATCAGTATAAAAGAAAACATAGATGGTGAGGGTGGTATAGGTTCTTTAGTAGGATGTACTTAGTGCTTTCCTCCCTCAGGGCCTTATCATGGCTTCCAGAAATTTCAAGACTCTGCCCTGGTAAAGCTTACTCAAGGGAGAATTTTGTTGTATTTTGCTTCTTCATGAAATTCAATTTATACACTCACTTACATCTATAACACTGGGTTCTCCAGAATTGTTATTTTTTTAATAAATATTCATGACTCCTATAAGGGTTGAATCAGAACTATCACAAATTCTGGGACCAGAAAGCCATGTTCTATATGTGCATGTCCAAGCACACAGATGATGCCCCAACTCTACCACCCTTGAGTTAGTCATGTAACCTGTTGACCACGTTACAGGTTACTCTTTCTCTCTCCTTAGAAGGATATGCCCAGCAAACATCTGGAATTCCTCTCAATGTACATGAAACATTCATAGAATCTCAGCCCAAGCCAATGATGTATAGTTACCCCCCAAATCCTTACCCACTCCTCAAGATTTATATAACCCTATTCCCTGCTCATAGAACTGTTTTACTGAAAACCATCTCTGAAAGGGATTATTTCTTCCATATGCATGCCAACCAAGATCCTGCATAACCTACTTGTCCTGGCCAAGCTTCACTTCATAATGTCCAGCCTGATACACAATGGTGCCTGGATAACCCTAGGGGAAAAGCAGATCTGGTATGGCAACAAATGCATTAATCTTGTGTAATTCTTTCAATAGCTCACACAATGTGTAATCATAGGGGATTTCACACTTCTAGGAAAGTCTTTAAATTTTTTCAGTTTAGTGAAATTTGGTGATACATGTATCACCTGGCCCACTGGGTAACTTCATCCTTATAATTCTAATTCTTCAGAACTCCTCTTGCTAGCATTTTTATTTACCAGGGTCATGTAGAAGAAAAGTGGTTTACTAGTTTAGCTTGCATGCTGTATGTTGAAATGTACAACAATAGGTATTGTATATGCTGGGGAACTGGAGAAAGTAAGAGCTCATAGTCCACAATGTCTAGCAAATCTTATGATGAAGGGCTGAGGGTTGCTTAAAGATCCACTAGTCTTTTTATGTTAATTTTTATTAGATATTTTCTTCACTTACATTTCAAATGTTATCCCCTTTCCTAGTTTCCTCTCCAAAAGTCCCCTATATCCCCCCCAGCCCTGCTCCCCAACCCACCCACTCCTGCTTCCTGGCCCTGGCATTCCCTTGTACTGGTGCATATAATCTTCACAAGACCAAGGGCCTCTCCTCCCATTGATGGCCAACTAGGCCATCTTCTGCTTGTGTCTTTAGTTGCAGATATAGCTATGTACAGTCTCTTCCATTCAGCCAAATATTCATGCAAGTATTTAACTAACACACTTATATATTTCCCCTTGATTAATTACAGATTTAATCAAATATACAATCAATATTAATCATCAACTTTTCTCCTTGATAACATTTTTTCTACTCATTTTCTCTCATTTCAACTTTGTCTTCTGTTTTCCCTCTTCCTATTTCCTTTAATATTTAACTTAATATTTGTACATTTACCTTCTTTTCTATAATGACAAGGCACAACATACAAATTTTTTTTGCATTTCTGTTTATGTTCACTGTTGGTACAATAATGAAACTTTAAGCATATAGACATATTGTGTCCAGTTTGCAGCTATTGCTGTTATAGCAATTTGCATTACTCCATTCTGTTATAGCCATATAATTTTCCAGATGGACATCTTGTTTCTTGGGTGTCTTTTTTTAGCTGAGGAAGAAGCCACAATTTATTACACTGCCTATATAGATAGTCTTATTAGTTTGTGAGCTGTGCAGTTTGAAGTGGTTTTGCTTCATTTTAGTATTCAACATACTGTGGTAGAAAGATTAAAGAGAGAAAAAGCATCCACTGTGTAGGTGGGATAGTAAATCGCAACCAGGGCTGTGCACATGGCCAGAATCCCAAGGGGCCCTTCTCCCAGAAGCATCCCCTAACACAGCAAAAATGTTTGCCTTCTGACCTTCAGTTATTTGCATAATTGCTTTATTTGTCTCTTTCATTCTGTGAGCATTAATGCAGAGCATGGAAAGAACAGCCAACTCAAAAATATAATTACAAGTTGCAAGCTTAGATTAGACAAACATACTACTTTAGTACTCTATTGCCCAGCTATGAAATCCTTAGCTACTTGGGGCTCCTCCAGGCTACGTGGATCTGCTCCATCTTCATCTCCTTCTCCCTCCATCATTCTCTTCCTCCATTCTCTGTCTTGTCTGACCTTCTTCTTCCTCTTTCCCCTCTCTAAAACTTTCAACTCTGCCTTTTCTTTCCACAGTCTCTAGCCTACTAATTAAGATTTCACCTGACCTCACCTGAGTAAGTAATCTACTCCTTGTTGGGACGCCCCTCTTAAGGGAGCAGAAAATACAAACAGCAATCCACAATATATATATATATATATATATATATATATATATATATATATATATATATATATATATATTACAGAATGAGATATATATCAGAATGAGATAGATATGGATTTGTGTAATATATTTAGAATATATATTCAATATACCATAAATATATTAAATGTATATAAATTAAATATGTCTCTCTAAGTTCCCCTATTCTCTCTCTCTGTAGGTGTACACACACACACACACAAACACATATATATAAATATATATATACATACATATATATGCATATATATATAATTTTGATATGTATTTAAGCAATGTTTTAACACTGGGATAATATTTAATTTTTCCTCTTTATTCAGAATTTCTTAAAATTTATGTTCAAATTCCTCAAATACCTTCTCCAATTATTTAAAAGATTATAAATTATTTTCTCCTTATTCTACCAATATTGCAAATAATGTTATTGGCTTGTAATAGCCACACAAACATTTATCAGATAAATGGATTTAGGCATACTACCAATGCTATACATGTAAGTGTATGCGTATAATGTTAAATATATATCATATGTCATGTAACACATGCATAAAGGGTTTTTAGCAAAATTTATCAGTATTTTGTTGATACGCTAGTTTCATATGAGATACATCTTGTTTTTTCCCTCAAAATTGTCTTCATCAAGAGTTTGTACACAAATTATTTTAATTTTATAACTGTGAAGGTATATGTCTCATTTAAATTGTTAACAAAATTTGGATTTGAAGCTAGCTGGTTTTCAAGTTTGTTCATAAAAACATTTTCAACCGGATTCAGTTCCTTTAATAAATACAGATATTGAACTATTCTATTTTATTTTATATCAGTGTTGGTGATACATGTAGTCTGGAAATTTATCTACTTCATCAGTATTTGATCAACATATTTTCTTGCCATTGTCTCATCATCTCTTTTACAATCATATTATCTTATTCCTGCACATAGTGATTTTCATATCTTCTATATTTGTGCCTTGATCACTTTTCAGAGATTTACTAAATTTGATAATGTTTTAAATTAACAACCTTTGTCTCTGCTTGATTTTGTTATCATATGCATTTCTTAAAAATATTTTCTTGGTTTCTGTCCTTATTCCCTAAATCTTTGCTCTGTACTATTTTGTGATTAATTTATATCTACTTTCCCTCCAACTGTTAAAGGCAGAATATTAGATTGCCCATATCTGACATTTCTTTTATTTATCACTTGTTAATTTTAATTTACTTTGTTCCTAGTCATAGTTTCTCTCTCTTCCATGGAAAATCCTTGATGGAAACCCCAGTAGGACAGATTACAAGTGTAGTAAAATTTGTTTATGATGTTTAGGCAATCCTGTGAAAATATAGTTAGAAGTGAAGCTGCAAATAATGCAACCTCCAATCACTTCACAGTTATAGTGAAACACTGAAATGTTTGACTTGAATGTTTCAATAATTTTTATTAGCATATACTAAGAAAAGTCATTGAAGTTTTAATGATAATTGTGGAATATCGAGGAATGTGTTCCTTTCAGTTTGTAAGGAAAATACAGAAAGCAAACCAGGTGCTTTTCTTTTTATGAAAAAGTAAAATGCATTTTCAGTTACTATAATATCAGTAAAAAGGTTTCTCTATCTTACCAAACAGAAGTTTAATAAAGTAGAAAATACACTCCTAGAATACCATTACAAAATGTGTTGTAGTGATTTTCCCCCATTGTTCGTTTATTAGATATTTTAATTTTTTACATTTCAAATGTTATCCCCTTTCCTAGTTTCCCCTCTGAAAACCTCATATCCCTACCCCCTGCTCATCATCCCACCCAGTCCTGTTTCCTGGCCCTGGCATTCCCCTACACTGGGGCATAGAACCTTCACAGGACCAAGGGCTTCTCCTCCCATTGATGACCAACTAGGCCAACCTCTGTTACATATTCAGCTAGAGTCATGAGTCCCACCATGTGTTTTTGTTTGTTTGTTTTTGTTTTTGTTTTTGTTTTTGTTTTTGCTTTTGCTTTTGTTGTTGTTGTTGATGATGATGATGATGATGATGATGGTTTAATCCCTAGGAGCTCTGGAGATACTGGTTATTTTGTATTGTTGTTCCTCCTATGGGGCTGCAAATTCCTTCAGCTTCCTGGGTATTTTCTCTAGCTCCTTCATTGGGGACTCTGTGCTCTGTCCAATGGATGGCTGTGAGCATCCACTTCTATATTTGTCAGGCACTGGCAGAGCCTCTCAGGCTCCTGTCAGCAAGCTCTTATTGGCATCCACAACAATGCCTGGTTTTGGTGTTTGTCTATGGGATGGATGCCCTAGGTTCGGCATTCTCTGGATGGTCGTTCCTTCAGTCTCTGCTTCACACTGTCTCTGTAATTCCCTCCATGGGTATTTTGTTCCCCCTTCTAAGAAGGACTGAAGTATCTATACTTTGGTCTTCCTTCTTCTTGAGTTTCATGTGTTTTGTGAATTGTATCTTTTCACCACTGATTCTGAGATAGGGTCTTGCTATGTAGCCTGGGCTTGCTTCAAATTGAACCATGCTCTGAGTGTCAGCCTTCTATATTTGCAAATTGCATGCAAATGTCACCACACTTTACTTGAAAATATATAAAATTTAGCTCTCTATCCTTGTGATGGTTTGATCACACCTGGCCCAGGGAATGGCACCATTTGGGGATGTGGTCTTGTTGGAATAGGTGTGCTAATTTTGGGCATGGGAATTAAAACCCTCATCTTAGCTTCCTGGAAGCCAGTTTTCTCCTAGCAGCCTTTAGAACTCTAAGCTCCTCCTCATTCAACATGACTGGCTGGATGCTTCCATGCTTCTGTCTTGATGATAATGGATTGAACCTCTGAATCTGTTTGCCAAACCTGATGAAATGTTGCCTTTATAAGAGTTGCCTTTGTCATGATGTCTCTTCACAGTAGGAAAGCCCTATTAAGACAATCCTGTAATGGCCCTTACTTCATCTGCATTCTGTCATCCTGTAGCTTGACACAGCTTTTTCAACAATGTCTACGATTCTCAGTTGTTACATGGAAAGGTGTAAGTTGTTCCTGATTCTAGCTATACTGCTAGCTAATACATATCTGGCTGACATTATTCTCAAATCAGAATTTGGGCCCCAGTTTTCTCAGTTATGCTTGCGCCCCCCCCCCCCAGTGATATAACTTTTGTGTATTCAGCTAAATTTCTGTTTGGAAGCATTAGAGTTCACATATCTGTATTTGTAAGTATTTCAGAATATTATAAGGGAATATTTTAAAAACCTCTACTCCATTAAGCTGGGAAACCTGAAAAAAAAAGTATGATGAATATCTAGATTCAAACAAACTACCAAAATTAAAGCAAGAGGATGTTAACAACCCAAACAGAGCCATAACAATTGAGAAGCTGAAATAGTAACAACAACGACGACTACGACAAACCTTCCCCCTACAAAGGAGTTGAGGGCTAAATGGGCTTGTGGCAGGATTCTATCAGACTTTCAAAGAAGATGTACAGTTAATTATTTTAGCTTGGCCATGGTGTTTCTTCATAAGATGTCATATAGGTATATAATCATTATAGATTGAAGATGTTGTAACTGGTGTTTACCTTTTTACTCCAGTAGCATGTATGTTATCTTCAAGTACTATGAATATTCCTCCACAGGGCTGAAGGCTCTAGGTTGTCACCGGCTCAAATTCTCCATGTTTAATGAGTTCCGTAGGTGTTGTTTTCAGCAATAGGGCTTTGCCATCAGATTATGGAGAACAACCAATAACCTTGTCAATAGCCTGGGTATTTTGGAGGGGATTAGAAAGGGGACCCTTTGCCCTAAAACTCAACTATATGTAACCTGTTCCCAGAACTGGAAGCTTCATTTTGTGGTGAGAGATATTCAGTTGGGGCTCTATCTCTCGCATCATTTGGAAATTCCATTTAGATCACATTCATACATGTATGTATTTTAGAAAACATCTATTGTACTAGTTTTGCATATTCTCCTGAAATGGCCCCTAGTTTAAGCTGTCCATCCCCATATTTCCTCCCTCCCTCTTCTGGTCTGATCTTCAGATTATAGTCCCCTCTCTTTGTCTATCTATAACTATCTATTCTATTTACCCTTCCCAAGAGAATCCACTTTCAATATCAAAAAATCTCTTCCTACCACCATGAATTTAAGTAGTTGTGTTTGGTGACATAATATTATGTACTGTTTCTGTAGATGTAGCTGTCAGCCTTCTAGCAGTATATACTATATACATGGCATGTTTAGAAGAGCACAGTACACGATGGTCAAACAGTATGTCTGTACTTTCTGTATTTGAGAAGCCAACCAGACATTTAAAAAATAACAAAAAATTGGGGAAAGTTCTCACAGTAAAGATAGGGAGATATCTCTTGCCATTATTCTGTGAACAATGACACAACAACAATTTATACAGCTGTCACATAACTCCACTGTATTTCTATCTGTGGAATATGGAAGCAGCTACATTTCTAGAGAATGTTCAGAAGTATTTTTCCCAGCTATGTAAGATGATGACACGAAGCAGTGTATGTGTTCAAAGGATGGCTTTAATGGTTTTCCAGCATTAACAGTAGATGACTCATGGCAAACAGTATTTCAGCTGTACTGCATTAAGGAGTTAATGCCTCTTCCAAATAGCCATATTATCTGTTGTTATTAGGTGAGAAACCCATGTTTATAGTGTCATGGGCTCTCCTGATTACCAGAGTCCTAGGATCTGTAAATATCATTTGTATCTTTGTCAAAGGTTGGGAAGCAGCAGACGAGGCCATTGAGTCACAAGTCTAGAAACTATGTACCAAATCTACCCTGACTTAAGCCATTCATCTGTGACACAGAATTTCATTTGAATGGCTTGGCATTCGCAGTTGAAGGAAGACCAAAGTGTGGATATTTCGCCCCTGCTTAGAATTGGGAATAAAATACCCATGGAAGGAGTTATAGAGACAAAGTTTGGAGCTGAGATGAAAGGATGGACCATCCAGAGACTGCCCCACCCAGAGATCCATCCCATAATCAGCCACAAAACACAGACACTATTGCATACGCCAGCAAAACTTTGCTGAAAGGACCCTGATATAGCTGTCTCTTGTGAGGCTATGCCAGTGCCTGGCAAACACAGAAGTAAATGCTCACAGTCAGCTATTGGATGGAACAGAGGGCCCCCAATGGAGGAGCTAGAGAAAGTACCCAAGGAGCTGAAGGAGTCTGCAACCCTATAGGTGAAACTACAATACTAAGTAGCCAATACCCCCAGAACTTGTGTCTCTAGCTTCATATGTAGCAGTAGATGGCCTAGTTGGCCATCACTGGGAAGAGAGGCCCCTTGGTCTTGCAAACTTTATATGCCCCAGTACAGGGGAACACCAGGGTCAAGAAGTGGGAGTGGGAGGGTAGGGGAGCAGGGTGCAAGGGAGGGTACAGGGGACTTTCAGGATCGCATTTGAAATGTAAATGAAGAAAATACCTAATAAAAATTGGAAAAAGTTAAAAAAAATTAAAAAAGAACAACAATATTTTATACTTTGTGCTAGCTTAAATGTAAAAATGTATAATTTAGAGAATACATAGAATTTGTATTTCTTTTGTTTCTATGTGTGTATAGACTAGAGGTTAACAGCATTTGCTGTCTTCCTTGATAATTCTCTGTCTTTTTTTATTTCTTGAAGTAGGGGTTCTCTATGTAGGCCTGGCTGTCCTAGTACTTGCTCTGTGACCAGCCTGGATGATAATTCTCCATTTTTCTTTCAGGCTAAGGTTTCTCTCTCACTGAATCTAAAGTTCACCAGTTTTTTTTACTCCAAATTTTGGAGAGTACAAAGTTATGAACTATATATATTACTTTGAAAATTGGAGGTCTCTTATACATAGCTTTTAGGTTTGTTAATAAAACAATCTAAACATAGTCTTGGAAAAACTTTAAATAAAATTTTACTACAGGTTCAGGGGAAAAGAGGAGGATAGGCCAGCTGTAACACTTGGCAGCTGCTAGAAGAAGGAAGATAGTGAAGAAGAAAAAAAAAAAGTCAAACTGTCATTTTCAAGCCTCCATGCAGCAGAAAGGGTAGCATAAGAGAATCCATCAGAAAACAAAGAGCACTGAAGAAAACATGGCTTTGCTTTGGACAAAGAAAGAAAATAGATAGAAAGAAAAAATGGTGATGGTTGGGGTTGGGGGTGGGGAGCGGAATGTAGAAATGGCTGCTCTTGCAGCAGAGCAGATCTCAGCCCTAGTACCTGTGTGAAGCAGTTCATAAGACCCTGTAATGGAACCTCCTGGGGATCCAGCATTTGAAACCTCTGGCCTTTGCAGGCCCCTGTATTCAGTGCACATACTCAAAATTTTAAAAATTAAATATTTAAAAATAGGATGGTTATGCTTTGCTGAGTACTTATTGCTCCCATCAGAGTGCTATGAGACGGGAGCTGCAAGCATCTGCATAGGAAAGATGTTTTGTTAAGATATAAGGACATTCTCTTATCTAGGCATAATCATTCCTCCCATTGCCTTAGCATAGCTTTAGGGAAATTAGCTTACAGTATTGAGGAACAGTACCTTGGCAAGGTAATTGAATGATACTCTTGGACTGATTATTAAAGAATGTAAGGTTCTACTTTTTGGAGCAAAGCAGAATGTTGGGTCTCCACCTAGTACAAGAGTCTATTTTTATTTGTACATTTCATGCATATTTTTTTAAAAAAACACTCCATTGACATATTATCACAACATAAAGCACTACCATCTATTTTAGGTTATATATGCTTGCTGCCTCCATGTGCTTTCTATGCAGTTATTTTGGATAAACATTGATAACCCAGAAGAAATTACTTCCTTTATTGGATCTCCAGAAAGCTGTGAAAGCAATTCACAATGCCCCCACAAGGCTAATCTAACAAACTCAGCTAGGCTGACTTGCCAATATGCCCAAGATATATTTTTATTTTTGATTTCCTATTCCTAGAATTTCAGGCATCCAACTTAATATAGAGGCTGGGATTCTGACCTTGTACAGAAGAAACTTTATCAACTGAGCTTCCCCTAACCTGCAATTTTAAACTTTAAAATCTAACTCAACAACTTCCTACCATTTGTCATCTGACTGGGCTTGATTACCAGTGGCCACAGTAACACATTGCAATGTACCTCTGCCTTTTCATTTGGAGCACACATCACTAATCCACATTACAATTGTCTGGTTGATCCCATTATAAAGTTTCACAACATAGTGCTCCAAGTCATTACCCCCAATCTACTTGTTTTTATCATTAACATCATTTCATTTTTATTATCCACTCTCTACTGGCACAACACCTTAATGAATTCAACCTTATTATTTCTGTAGCCAAGTTATTCCATCTCTAACTTTTTTGTGAGAACAGTCCTACTAAATATTCAACAATGTAAACTATTACATGACATAGTTTCTATCTCTTCTACTTTTTCTATTTTACTTTTATTTTGTCATTTGTTTTTACCTTAGATTGTTTCAATTTCTAAAAATAGACTTGGGCAACACGAAGTATTCACAAAGTTAAAAAAACAAAACAATACAAAATACCTCTCAAAGCTGTTCTGTTCTTAGAACTATGTTAGAGAAGTTGATGCTCATAGTCATCTATTGGATGGAACATGGGGCCCCCAATGGAGGAGCTAGAGAAAGTACCCAGGGAGCTGAAGGGGTCTGCAACCCTACAGGTGGAACAACAATATGAACTAAGCAGTACCCCTGGAGCTTGTGTATCTAGCTGCATATGTAGCAGAAGATGGCCTAGTTGGCCATCATTGGAAACCTTGCAATATGCAAGGTGAGTCGGTAGGGGAGCAGGGTGGGGTAAGGTATAGGGGACTTTCAGGATAGCATTCAAAATGTAAATGAAGAAAATATCTAACAATCAAATAACCCCATTAAAAATGGGGCTCAGCAAACACAGAAGTGGATGCTCACAGTCAGCTAATGGATGGATCACAGGGCTCCCAATGGAGGAGCTAGAGAAAGTACCCAAGGAGCTAAAGGGATCTGCAACCCTATAGGTGGAACAACATTATGAACTAACCAGTACCCCTGAGCTCTTGACACTAGCTGCATATGTATCAAAAGATGGCCTAGTCGGCCATCACTGGAAAGAGAGGCCCATTGGACACGCAGACTTTGTGTGCCCCGGTACAGGGGAACGCCAGGGCCAAAGGGGGGGAGTGGGTGGGTAGGGGAGTGGGGGTGGGTGGGTAAGGGGGACTTTTGGTATAGCATTGGAAATGTAAATGAGCTAAATACCTAATAAAAAATGGAAAAAAAAATGGGGCTCAGAGCTAAACAAAGAATTCTCACCTGAGGAATACTGAATGGCTGAGAAACACCTGAAAAAAAATGTTCAGCATCCTTAATCATCAGGGAAATGCAAATCAAAACAACACTGAGATTCCATCTCACACCAGTCAAAATGGCTAAGATCAAAAATTCAGGTGACAGCAGGTGCTGGCGAGGATGTAGAGAAAGAGGAACACTCCTCCACTGTTGGTGGGATTACAAGCTTGTACAACCACTCTGAAAATCAGTCTGGCAGTTCCTCAGAAAATTGGACATGGTAATACCGGAGGATCCCGCAATACCTCTCCTGGGCATATATCCAGAAGATGTTCCAACTAGTAAGAAATAAACATGCTCCACTATGTTCATAGCAGCCTTATTTATAGTAGCCAGAAGCTGGAAAGAACCCAGATGCCCCTCAACAGAGAATGGATACAAAAAAATGTGGTGCATTTACACAATGGAGTACTACTCAGCTATTAAAAAGAATGAATTTATGAAATTCCTAGGCAAATGGTTGGACCTGGAGGGCATTATCCTGAGTGAGGTAACCCAATCACAAAAGAACTCAAATGATATGTACTCACTGATAAGTGGATATTATCCCAGAAACTTAGAATACCCAAGATATAAGATACAATCTGCTAAACACATGAAACTCAGGAATAACGAAGACCAAAGTGTGGACACTTTGCCCCTTCTTAGAATTGGGAACAAAAAACCCATGGAAGGAGTTACAGAGACAAAGTTTGGAGCTGAGACAAAAGGATGGACCATCTAGAGACTGCCATATCCAGGGATCCATCCCATAATCAGCCTCCAAACACTGACACCATTGCATACACTAGCAAGATTGTATTGATAGGACCCTGATATAGCTGTCTCTAGTGAGACTATGCCAGGGCCTAGCAAACACATAAGTGGATGAGCACAGTCAGCTATTGGATGGATCACAGGGCCCCCAATGGAGGAGCTAGAGAAAATACCCAAGGAGCTAAAGGGATCTGAAACCCTATAGGTGGAACAACATTATAAACTAACCAGTACCCCGGAGCTCTTGACTCTAGCTGCATATGTATCAAAAGATGGCCTAGTCGGCCATCACTGGAAAGAGAGGTCCATTGGATTTGCAAACTTTATATGCCCCACTACAGGGGAACGCCCGGGCCAAAAAGTTGGAGTGGGTGGGTAGGGGAGTGTGGGGGGAGGGTATGGGGAGGGTATGGGGGACTTTTGGGATAGCATTGGAAATGTAAATGAGGAAAATACCTAATTTTAAAAAAAAGAAACTAAAATAAGCAATAAAATATGCCAGTTGGACAAGAATGGGAAAAAAATGAAAAAAATTAAAAACAAAAAGAACGGTGGTAGATTACCACAAAAGCATAACATACAAATGACTATTAGAAGGAATGTAAAGTTGAAACTTTAGCTGCATATGGTGTCCTGAAAGAACAGTAAAAGCACAGCGAAGGAAAAATGTAGGAAAGGGGATAAAAGAGCAAGAATCTGCACTTTTAACAAGTGTCTCTGTGCTTCTGACACTCTGACTCCAGGGACCAAGTTTAGAGCCATAGCATACTGTGTGTTTTGTCACCCAGCTCCAAAGGCTGATATATTTTTGCCTGACTAGTTTTCTAAAGAGTGATTATGGAAAACAATGAGAACAGATATATTCTTTAAATAAAAACTTGCATCTTTGTCAGTCTTACAAAGTCAACCCTGTCAGTTTGATAAATGTGTGCTTACAAAGGAATGAATGGGCAAGTATCAGCAATAAGGGTACAGCAGTGAAAATGGTAAGCATAACTATTTAAAGTCTATTAATTTTTTTATAGTTTTGAGTCTACATGCACAGGACTATGTGTGTTCATAGAGTGTATGTGTCCACAGAAGTTAGTGGAGTCCACAACAAAGGATCTGAAGTTCCAAGCAGTCATGAGCTTTCTGAAGTAGGTGCTAAGACCTGAACTTAGGTTATTTTGAAGTGCAGTTTTTACTTTTAACTGACTGTCCACCAACGAGATTCAGGAGAACAGATAGAGGGAGGGTAAGAAATAATCTTCATAGTAAGTGTTATAGTAAGGTAATGAAAGTGGTGATCAACAACTCAGCAGGGAATGGTGACCTCTATGCATCCTTTGCTCTTCCCACTAAGAGTTGGCATTTCTAATTTCACTAGTGGTCATCTTAATGGACATCCACTCCATGACTCATTTATATTTCTTTTTCTCCCTCTTCTGCCATTTTCTCTTTTCAGTTATAACTGTACCTGAATTTTAATGTTATTCCACATTAAATGGTCCTAATAGCATAGTGCTTTAGGCTATTACATTGTTTTGACAACATTAATGCAGTAAAAAATACAGCTTTGAAATAAGACTATTCTATGCACTAGTGTGGTGCTTTGTATAATGAAGCAATTCATAAGTAATTAGCCTTGTGAGCCCATAGTTATCTGTAAATCTGCAGGGTTGAATCTACCCTGTAACCATTCTAGCATACAAATAGCTCTAAAATAGGGCATAAACCTTTCTATTTAAGATCCTATATATCCAATAAAATGTAAATGACACTTTTCTTAGTTTCTGTTATGATACTGTTATCAGTACTGTCCTGAACTGACACCATGACTAAGACAATATATAAAATGAAGCATTTAATTGGTGGCTTGTTTATGGCTTCAGAGGGTGAATCCATGACTATTGTGACCTATCAGAATTTCACATGTCTTCTCAACAGGGACACTAAAAGACAAAAGAGCCTGGACAGAGGCCATGCAGACCATAATAAAACACAAATGCAAGCCCATACTACTATACCTTGAAAAACTCACAAAAAGGCACATCTGAAAGCCTTAGATCAAAAAGAAGCAAACACACCCAAGATGAGTAGAAGGCAAAAAATAGCTAAACTCAGGCAGAAATCAACCAAATAGAAAGAAAGAAAACCAAAAGCTGGTCCTTTAAGAAAATCAATAAGATAGACAAACCCCTAGCCAGAGGCATTGAGAAAGTGTCCAAATTAACAAAATCAGAAATGAAAAGAGAGAGATAACAACAGAAACTGAGAAAATTCAAAAGATCATCAGATCCTACTACAAAAGCTTATTCTTAACAAAACTGGAAAATCTACAGGAAATGGATAATTTTCTTGACAGATACCATGTACCAAAGTTAAAGAAGGAATAAGCTATCTAAACTAGTCCATATTCCTTAAATAAATAGAAATTGTTAAAAACCTCCCAACCCCCAAAAAACATCCCTGAAAGTTTGAGGAGTTTGTCCCAGGATTACTAAATGTTCTCATTAGACAAGCAAAGATACTTTAAGGAGAAACTTAGAAAGATGTGATTGAAAAGAGGCAGGTAGGAAAGAGGCTGAGTCTTGCTGCTCCTAGCTAATATCCATCGCTCTTCCTGTTTTTGTTTGCGTCTAGTTCCAGAAATACCTCTGCTAGAGCAGAGAAAGCAGTGAGTCAGTACCACCACTGAAAGATACTTCATCCTTCAGCCAAATCTGAGAGGAAGTTTCAGGATTTTATATCCAAAGGAGACACGACTGAACCAAACATCTGGATTTACTTGGGAGGAGCAGTGGTGAAGTGAAAGAAAAAAATAATTCTCTCAAATTAGGACAAAGACAGAAGCCCTTGTAATCTAACCACTTTTCACGAGCTGGGAGCACAGTCAGGAAAGTTGAGCTGTATGGATGTTAAGCAAAAAGGCCTAATGTATTGCAATTGGCATCTCTCCAGAGATCCCGAATGTTCTGCTTGCTTGCTTCTCTGCAGCAGCTGCCCTCAACCACAAATTCTCAGTGACTAGGACAAGCCAAAGCAGAACAGAGTCTTGTCAGTATTCAGTTTTGTCTTCTGCCTGCTTTTAATTATTTGGCCAGCGATGTGCTTAGGACCCATTTATAATTTAGTCAGGGCAAGCAAGAAAACAGGAAGGCGTTGGAAGCCAAATCACACTGAATAGCATAGATTGATTAGACTTTTGGATCATTCCTAGTTCACTTTGGTGTGGTACAAATGCTGAGAGCGAAAGCCAAAAAGAGGCTGTATAGATTGTAAAAAAAGATATTCTGTGCAGCATCAGTACTTCACGCAAGGAAGGAGGGTATCCACTGTAACCAACAAATTACAGTGTGATATTAGTAATTGAAACCACTAAACCC
The DNA here is from genome assembly GCF_000001635.26 of Mus musculus. Taxonomy (NCBI): domain Eukaryota; kingdom Metazoa; phylum Chordata; class Mammalia; order Rodentia; family Muridae; genus Mus; species Mus musculus. The sequence continues at coordinate 208,572 of NW_004450263.1, read as the reverse complement.
AATGTATTAGGATAGTGTTTTATTTTTTAAAAATGTTAGTATATTGTGGACACAAGAGTGAGGCACAAATATAGAAACAATTTAGATCCACTTTGCCATGTATTATGACAAAATAAAAAGAAGTTAAAGTCTCTGCAAAACTTCAAAAGTATTTTCTCTTCCATCAAACTCCTTCATGGAAGTTTGTCCCCCTAGTTTATAGATGCCAAAAACATGGGGTTTAAGTATATGAATAAATTCAGCGAATACAGATTCCAGCCAGTTACTTTCTCAGATCCATTCTGAACAGCATAACCCTAGAAAGTAATACAGAGAAAAACTAAGGTAATTGCAGAAGCATTCTCTACCCTTGACCAAGAGGGCAGTCTTCATGTGGTACAGGACAATGCAATTCACAATGAGTGATAAATGGATTCTCAAGTTCCTCTGGTTAAAGGAATTTACAAGGCTCCATAAATTTCCTTGAATTCACAGTATAATCACTTTAAACATGCAAATATTACAGACAGACTGTCATTGCCCACATGCCAAGTACATGCCAGGTATCAATAACTGAAATGATTTTTTAGAACTGACTTATTCACAACTCAGCATGTTGACACTAGAGAGCAAGCCTCAATTTTTACTCAATAAGGACAGAATTTAAGGTCATTTGTGAGAATAAGAAATGGGAGTAAAGGCAATTGGCAGTGAAGTAGTTAGTGGTCTGAGCATGGTAGTCACTCTTTATATAATGTTCATAGAATGTTCATAGAATGTCACCTAGAAAATAAAAGTATTAGCATGATCTTAGGATAGAGTTTTGAACTTCCCACATCAAATGTCATTCAGCAGACACTTGCACCTTTCCAAGATTCATTGTGACAAAAATGGGCTTCAAGTTTCTGAAACATATCCCGATAACTATTACCACCAAATACTTTATTTCAGAGGTGTTGTAAACAGTAACAGAGTATGGTAAGCAGATACTAACCTTGTCTACATCCTTGATTATCACTAGCTGTGGGACTGGGAAAGGCAGCCTGTTTTCTGTTTCAGCTAGGTTTAAACCCTAGAGACCCAGCAGATTAATCTGCAAGGGATGGAAGGCCCATTTGCCATGTTCCAAGACATAGGCTCCTGACATGAGCCCTCAACTCCATAAGCCTGTGGCTATCAGCCATGCAGGTAATGCCCCAACTTCCTGGTATTCTGTCTGGACTCCACCCCCACAGTTACCTGGCTACAGCAAGGCAGCCCAGATCAGTATAAAAGAGGCTGCTTGGCCCATCTACTCTCTCTTAAGCTCTTGCTCTCTTCTTGTCTCTTACTCTCACCTCTCACTCCCCTCTCTCCCCCATCCTTTTCCCCATCTCCATGTGGCCATGGCCACCCTCTGCTTCTTTATTCTTCTCTCTCTCTCTCTCTCTCTCTCTCTCTCTCTCTCTCTCTCTCTCTCTCTCTCTCTCTCCTTTAGTACAATAAAACTCTAAAACCATGGATCATCTTTGCTCATTGAGACCCACTGTGCTAGAGCAATGGAATAGGCCTTCCCCTAAAGAGCTGCATCTAATCTCCTGTGGGAAGGCCTTCCAGTGCTTCCAGCCACCAGACTGGACCAAAGACTCTCCCCGGAGTGGAAACCACCTAGTGCTTTCTCCCCTTACCCCTTCTCCCTTCGGCCCCAGGCCTGACTGAGCCGTCTCCAGGGCCCCCACTTCATTCTCAGCTCTTCCATGACATTCACAGGTGTCTGAGACAGAGAACCTGTTGTCCTTGGCCCAGGGACCCCAGACTTCTCTCTCCCCACCTTTGCAGAATGGGTTTATGTGGCTTCCCACAGCCAGACACCCACCCAGTGTCAGTGTGGAGAGTGAATTGCAGTGTCTTGTGTCCACCCACCCAGTGTCTCCAAGCTCTGGTGAGATGGGTCTCTCCCACTCCTTTATTTCCCCATGTCTGGCACCCAACAACTAGCTTCTCCCTTTTGGCATTGTCCCTTGTTTGATAAACCCAACATCTGCCTCTTGTCTGTATACCCCTTACTTATGGTCAGATTGGGGGAAGGAATCATTTAATTGAAAAAAAAAGATACTGAATGGCCCTAGTTCTCAAACTGGGGATGAAGGTGTTGTTACCTCTAAGAGAGTCATGATAAACTTGCTTACAGTGAAAGGATTCTAAATGTTTAATGTCAAAAAATTAAAGCCCAAACCACAATGAACCCAAGGCATCTAGAGCAATAGCTGTCCAACTTATGTCACTCTATTTCATGCAGCTTTGATTCTGAATATTGGTACTCCACTCAGCACATGTCATCATGCCATATAAAGCCAGTAGTTACTCAACTCAATCAAATGCTACTGTATGTTATGAAGTGTAATGTTTTACTGTATATTCAAAGTTTCCACTCTTATAGAAACTCTTCAGATTAATTGTGAAAATATAAGTGTTTTCCTATTGTCATTGCATGTTAGCATATCTTTGAATCATATTTTTTTTGGATGGCTGATTTTAAAAGTAGTTTTTGGAGTTGCTGAATTGAGAATCATAAAAATGATCAAATGAATTGGCCTTAAACACACTACAATTTTCTACTATACATTTATATGCAATGACATTCTCACTATTGACAATGTTATTAAATAAAAATAACAATGCAAACTTTTTTGAAATTATTTTAATTATTATCAAATATTCAGTTAAGAATTCTTTTAACTGAACGAAGACCAAAGTGTGGACACTTTGCCCCCTCTTAGAATTGGGAACAAAACACCCGTGGAAGGAGTTACAGAGACAAAGTTTGGAGCTGAGACAAAAGGATGGACCATCTAGAGACTGCCATATCCAGGGATGCATCCCATAATCAGCCTCCAAATGCTGACACCATTGCATACACTAGCAAGATTGTGCTGATAGGACTCTGATATAGTTGTCTCTAGTGAGACTATGCCACGGCCTAGCAAACACAGAAGTGGATGCGCACAGTCAGCTATTGGATGGATCACAGGGCCTCCTATGGAGGAGCTAGAGAAAGTACCCAAGGAGCTAAAGGGATCTGCAACCCTATAAGTGGAACAACATTATGAACTAACCAGTACCCCGGAGCTCTTGACTCTAGCTGCATATGTATCAAAAGATGGCCTAGTCGGCCATCACTTGAAAGAGAGGCCCATTGGACTTGCAAACTTTATATGCCCCAGTACAGGGGAACGCCAGGGCCAAAAAGTGGGAGTGGGTGGGCAGGGCAGTGGGGGGGGGGAGGGTATGGGGGACTTTTGGGATAGCATTGGAAATGTAAATGAGGAAAATACCTAATTTTTTAAAAAAAGAATTCTTTTAACTACCTTAATACTTCAGTTGGAAGAATGCTTTCATATCATGCAAGAAGCCAAGAATTTCCACCTTTAGCACAACATAAAACAAGTGATGGATTGAATACATATAACACAAGTGCCTGGGAGGTGGATTCAGGACGTCAAGGACTACCTAGGAAGTTCAAGGCTAGCGTGGGATACACAAGACCCCTATCTTAAAAACTTCAAGAGGAAGTAGATGATCATTAACATATATACACTCAAGGGGCAGAGATTACATTACTTTAGAACGTTCCATCCAAACAAGACACATAAAAATGACCCACCCCACAAAGCTAAATGATCATTGCTGAAGAGGGTGTAGAAAGAGTTTAAAAGCAGGAGGCAGTAGATGACTTAAACTAAATCTTTTTTTTTTAAATGGACACAACAGAAAATGTACCCATATAAACTCAGAGAGGTTGTGACGTTATTTACAAAACCCATGTAAGCTCAAGCCAGATACAATCCATGAATGGAACACAGATGGGCATGAAATTTGAGCCCTAACTACAAAGCTATTGGCAATTGAGAGCTGCTGGTTCAAGGAGAGTTTGTTTTCTCTTAAGTTTATGGTCACTGGAAAGTCAACCATACTCCAGTACATTTCAGTAAAACTGAAGTTGTATAGTACAAATTGAAATCTAGCCTTTATTTTTGTTTTTTAGAAAATAGACACACACACACACACACCCAATCACACAAAGAAAACAGACACAAGTTTGGATATTAGAGGAAGTAATTATGGATACAGAGTGGATCCAGGAGAAATTAAAGGAGAGAGTAACTACTACTAAAGTATATTTTATGAAATTATAAAAGAATTGAAAATAATATTATTTCAAAAAGTTCCACTATTGTGTAAAATTAAATAAGTTCATCAAGATTTCTTAGTTTTTAAATTTGTTTTTATTTCTATAAGTAGTAAAAGTATACACCCACACATACACACATACACACACACACATACACACACACACATACACACACACACACATATGTTATATATATGCATATATATGCCAAATAATTTCTTTTTCTTTCTTTGTTATTACATTATTGTTATTATTATTAATCTTTAAATTTTTTTAACCTTTATGGTCCACCCTCTAACAGTTCCTCATTACACTCCTTCTCCCCCATCTCCAATAGAATGTCCTCACACTCTACATCCTACCAGGCCTCCATATTCCTTGGGGCCTCAAGTCTCTCAATGGTTAGGTGTGTCTTCTCTCATTGAGGCCAGACCAGGCAGTCCTCTTCTGGATATGTGTCAGGGGCCTAGGACCAGCTAGTGTATGTTGCCGGGTTGGTGTCTCAGTGTTTGAGAAATCTTGAGGGTTCAGGTTTGTTGCAATTGCTGGTCTTCCTATGAGGTTGACCTTCTCCTCAACTTCTTTCAGCCTTTTCTTAATTCAACCACAGGGATCCCAGACTTCAGTCCATTGGTTGAGTGTAAGTATTTGCTTGTCTCAGTCAGCTGCTTGTTGGGCCTTTTGGAGGAAAGCCATGCTAGGCTCTTTTCTGTAAGTACATCATAGCACCAGTAATAGTGTCAGGCCTTGGAGTCTCCTCTTGAGATGGGTTCCAATTTGGGCCAGTCACTGGACTTCCTTTACCTCACTCTCTTCTCCCTTTTTGTCTATGCAGTTCTTTTCGACAGGAACCATTCTGGATCAGAGTTTTTGACCATGGGATTGCCATCCCATGCCTCCACTTGATACCCCATCTTTTTACTGGAGGTGGATTCTACAAATTCCCTCTCCTCACTGTTGAGCATTACATTTAAGCTCCCTCCCTTTGAAAATTGAGATTCTTTCACCCGCCCCTCTCCCTCAGGTCTCTGGTACATTCTGGATGGTCCCACCAGCACCTACCTTCCAAAGTTGTATAATTTCATACATTCTGCTGGCCCTTCTGGCTTCACGCTGGTGCCTACACAATACTTGATCATGTTCCCCTTTCTCTTGCCCCCCCCCCAGCACTCAGTTTCTTCCTTCCCTCTGTCCTCTGTGTTTAGCTCCTTTCCAAATGGAACTGAAGCATCCTTACTTGGGCACTTTGACTTCTTAACCTTCTTGAGTTCTGTGGATTGTGTCCTGGGTACTCTGTACACTGTACTTTTTTGGGCTAATATCCACTTAGTAGTGAGTATATACCATGCATATCATTTTGGATCTAAGTTACCTCACTTAGCATGTTTTCTACTTCCATCTATTAGCATACAAAACTCATAATGTCCTAGTTCTTACTAGCTAAATTGTATTGCATTGTGCAAATGAATCAAATTTTCTGTATCCATTCTTCCATTGTGGGACATCTGGGTGGTTTCCAGCTTCAGAATATTACAGATAAGGCTGCTATGAACATAGTGTAGCATGTTCCCTTGTGGCATAGTAGGGCATCTTTTGGGTAAATGACCAAAAGTTGTATAGCTGGGTCTTCATGTAGAACTATTCCCAATTTTCTGAGGAACCTCCAGATTAATTTCCAGAGTGGCTGTACTAGTTTGAAATCCCAGTAACAATGGAGGAGTATTCCTTTCTCCACATTCTTGCCAAAATGTGCTCTCACCTGAGTTTTTGATCTTAACCATTCTGATTGATATAAGGTCAAATCTCAGGGTTGTTTCAATTTGAATTTCCCTGAGCACTAAGTGGTTCTCGCCCTTCATGATTCCTCTGTTGTGAATTCTCTGTTTAGGTCTATACCCCATTTTTTGATTGGGTTGTTTGGGGTTTTGGAGGTTAGCTTGTTGAATTCATTATATAATTTAGATATTAGCCCTCTATTGGATGTAGGGTTAATGGAGATTTTTTTTCCCCAAACTGTGGTTTGCTAATTTGTCCTATTGACTATGTCCTTTGCCTTACATATCCTGTTTCAGTTTCAAGAGGCCCTGTTTGATCTTAGTACCTGAACCATTGGAATTCAATAGAAAATACCACCTCCCCTCATGCCAATGACTTTGAGGCACTTGCCCACTTTTTCTATTAGATTCAGTCTATCTGGTTTTATGTTGAGGTCCTTGATTCACTTGGACTTGATCTTTTTTTTTTTTTTTTCCATTTTTTATTAGGTATTTAACTCATTTACATTTCCAATGCTATACCAAAAGTCCCCCATATCCACCCACCCCCACTCCCCTGCCCACCCACTCCCCCTTTTTGGCCCTGGTATTCCCCTGTACTGGGGCATATAAAGTTTGCAATGGACTTGATCTTTATGCAAGGTGACACATATGGATCTATTTTCATGTTTCTTCATCCAACTACTATTTATACCAACACCATTTATTGAAGATGCCTTTTTCCATTGTATATTTTTTGCTCCTATGTCAAAGAATAAGTGTACATAAGAATAAGTGTTTGGTTCTATTTCTGGGTCTTCAATTCTATCTCATTGATCAAACTATATGCCTCTGTGCCAATAACATGCTGGTTTGTTTTTTTTAATCACTATTGTTCTGTAGTACAGCTTGAGGTCAGAGGTCTTGAATCCCCCTGAGGTTCTTTTATTGTTAAAAAATGTTTTACCTATCCTGAGTTTTTTTGTTTTTCCATATGAAGTTGAGAATTGCTCTTTCCATGTTTTTGAAGAAAATTCTGTTGGAATTTTGATAAGGATTGTGTTCAATCTGTAGATTGCATTTGGTAGGATGGACATATTTACTATGTCAATCTTTCCAGTCCGTGAGCAAGAACATATCAAAATCATCATTCACTACACTCAAGTAAGTTCCATTCCAGAGAAGTAAGGTTGGCTCAATATATGAAACTGTGTTAAAGTAAATAAACTCAAAGAAAAATATCACATGATCATCTCATTAGATGCTGAAAAAGCATTTGACAAAATAGAATACCCTTTCATGTTAAAGGTATTGGAATTCAAGGCCCATGCCTAAATATAATAAAAGCAGTATACAGCAAACTGACAGCCAATATCAAATTAAATGGAGAGAATCTTGAAGCAATCCCACTAAAATCAGGGACAAGACAGGCTAGCTATTTTCCCCATTTCTCTTAAATATAGTACTTGCAGTTCTAGCTAGAGCAATAAGACAACAAAAGGAGATCAAAGGGATAAAAATTTCAAAGAAGAAGTCAAGGTATCAGTATTTGCAGATGATATGATAGTATACATAAGTGACTCCAAAAATTCTACCAGAGAACTTCTACTGGTGATAACTCCTGCAAAGTGGCTGGATATAAAATTAACTCAACAAAAATCTGTAGTCTTCCTTTATACAAATGATAAATGAGCAGAGAAAGAAAATAGGGAAAGAACACCCTTCATAATCGCCACAAATAATGTAAAATATCTTGGAGTGACTCTGACCAGACTTCTGTGCCTTCTTATAATATTTACAGGAGTTCTGTGTTTTCTGTCATAAAAACCTTGAAGTTTTTCTAAAGTGTTTGTGGTTTGAATGCTATAAAAAAATTAAAGGATAAGTTATAAAAGGAATGATGGGTGACTTTAGATGGCTAATCTCTACTTTCAGGAATTAATAATCTTCCATGGTAGCATAATGCCAGCAATGATCACTCTGCTTAAGTAGAGATGAAGGATAGAGATGCAACTTGATACTGGGCTACAGGGCAAGAGACTCTGAAGCATTATAATAGCTATTTTTGAAGATCTTCATTGTAAAATATCAGGCTAGGAAAAAGAATCATAAAACAGAAAGATATATTAGAAGAAGAAAAGATGGCCAGGCTGTGGAAGGTAGCATTTTATGTACTCCAATAATGACAGAATACTGGTCAGTACATAATATGGACAATGGCCTAGGGATAGGGACAGCAAGGACCACTGGTTTTGTTTATGGGAAATAACAAAAACTCAGTGTCAGATTGGTATACGTCATAGTGATTGAACAAATTGAGGTGTACCCTACTAGAAATAGGAAGGTGCATGTACCTTATTTTGACTTCACTTTGTAAAATGAGATTCTAAGTATTAAAAAGTAAGACTACTCCAATCTTACTCACACCGAGAGACAAAAACTTAATGGAAAATGAGTAATCAAATGTTCAGTCCCTACAATGATTACTGTGAATACTTCAGTATCCTTTGCCTTAATTTCTTGGAATTACAAATTGGTTTTTTGTTTTGTTTTGTCTTTAATGTTGTTGGTTTTGCTGTTTATTTATTTGTTTGTTTTTTGTATTTTCTTGCATGCATATAACAGATATTTTAGGAATGGTAAAAGTTGAAACAAAAATTCATTTGTGTTTCATAAAAACTTTTTTTATCTACCTGAATTAATTTTATTCAAAATTTTAATCTACTCTACTTTTATTAGTGTACATTAGTTGTATAAGGGATTAAATTGTGAATTTCCATGCATTCTTATACCCAATTGTATTTGTCTTCATTCTTTTTCATGTTCTTTCTCCTACTTCTCCTACTCCAAAATTTTCACATTCCTGTTAATAGTCTTTTTTTATTTTCATGTCCCTTATTTTTTTTTCCTTATTCCACATATGAAAGAAATTATGTAACATTTGCCTTGGTGGGCCTGACTTTCTTCACTTAACATGATGGAGATTTTTCATCAATTTTCCTTAAAGGACATGATTTCATTATTTTTGGTTGAATAAATCTGTATTCTAATAGATCCTATATTTAATTTTTTCATTCATGCACTGACAGACAGGTAGATAGATTACATAGTTGACTATGTTGAATAGAGTTGTAGTGAACAAGGATGCTCAGATAAAGTTTCAATGTAGTGAGCTAATATTAATTCTTCTTTTGTGTACCCAAGGATGCTATGATTAAGTCATATTAGGAACTTTTTAATCATCAGGGAAATGCAAATCAAAACAACCCTGAGATTCCACCTCACACCAGTCAGAATGTCTAAGATCAAAAATTCAGGTGACAGCAGATGCTGGCGTGGATGTGGAGAAAGAGGAACACTCCTCCATTGTTGGTGGGATTGCAGGCTTGTACAACCACTCTGGAAATCCGTCTGGCGGTTCCTCAGAAAATTGGACATAGTACTAACGGAGGATCCAGCAATACCTCTCCTGGGCATATATCCAGAAGATGCCCCAACTGGTAAGAAGGACACATGCTCCACTATGTTCATAGCAGCCTTACTTATAATAGCCAGAAGCTGGAAAGAACCCAGATGCCCCTCAACAGAGGAATGGATACAGAAATTGTGGTACATCTACACAATGGAGTACTACTCAGCTATTAAAAAGAATGAATTTATGAAATTCCTAGCCAAATGGATGGACCTGGAGGGCATCATCCTGAGTGAGGTAACACATTCACAAAGGAACTCACACAATATGTACTCACTGATAAGTGGATATTAGCCCAAAACCTAGGATACCCAAGATATAAGATACAATTTCCTAAACACATGAAACTCAAGAAAAATGAAGACTGAAGTGTGGACACTATGCCCCTCCTTAGAAGTGGGAACAAAACACCCTTGGAAGGAGTTACAGAGACAAAGTTTGGAGCTGAGATGAAAGGATGGACCATGTAGAGACTGCCTTATCCAGGGATCCACCCCATAATCAGCATCCAAACGCTGACACCATTGCATACACTAGCAAGATTTTATCGAAAGGACCCAGATGTAGCTGTCTCTTGTGAGACTATGCCGGGGCCTAGCAAACACAGAAGTGGATGCCCACAGTCAGCTAATGGATGGATCACAGGGCTCCCAATGGAGGAGCTAGAGAAAGTACCCAAGGAGCTAAAGGGATCTGCAACCCTATAGGTGGATCAACATTATGAACTAACCAGTACCCCGGAGCTCTTGACTCTAGCTGCATATGTATCAAAAGATGGCCTAGTCGGCCATCACTGGAAAGAGAGGCCCATTGGACACACAAACTTTATATGCCCCAGAACAGGGGAACGCCAGGGCCAAAAAGGGGGAGTGGGCGGGTAGGGGAGTGGGGGTGGGTGGGTATGGGGGACTTTTGGTATAGCATTGGAAATGTAAATGAGCTAAATACCTAATAAAAAATGGAAAGAAAAAAAAAACTTTTTAGAATAATTGAAGAGGCTCTATGTTGCTTTGTACATTATCCAAAATTACATCTCTGCATGCATGAGATAAAGAAGGCTCCCTTTTCTTACATATTAGCCAGAATGCGTTTTTGTTTATTTTCTTGATGATAGATTTTTTTCAATGGTAGAATAGAGTCTCAATGTACTTATGATTTATATTTTCCTGCTGAATAAGACATTTAACACTTTTTTTAAAAGCATGTTTTTTTAAAGCATGTTTGTAATTCTTCACTTGAAAATTCTTCATTTCCATTGCCTACTTGTTGACTGGATTGTTTCATCTATTACTTCATATTTTGGGTCTTCAAAGCTCTAGATATCAGTTCCCTGTGAGATACATATTGGCATAGACTTAACATCTATTTTCATAGCTGTCTATGCACTATGCTGACTGCTTCTTTTGCTCTAGAGAGATCTTTTAAATTTAATTAATTTCATTTGTTAATTGTAAGCCGCCTGTAGCCACACTAACTGGATTCCTGAGTGGGAGGCCGGAGCTGTATCGGAGAGAACGACTAGAGAAATAATGGAGGCCAAGACATGTTTCTGTTCAAGGCCCCCAAAGTTTACTAAGAGTCTGTGCTTATAAAGTGGGGAGGCCTATCCCCCACTAATCCATTCTTGATGCCTGTTGCCAGCCTGTAGGTGGATCTTCTGGATGCTGTCTCCGGAATAGCTCAAGGTCCTCTCTGTAGGGATCAGTGTCTTGGAGAAGAGCAGAGGCAGGTGACAGAAAAATAGAGCCATCTAAATCAGAAGGTTCCACCCCAGGTTGTCTCATTCTCAGTGGCAGCAAGGTCAAAGCCAGCCTACTCAAGGCTGGGGGAGGCTATAGTTAATTCTTCCTCTTGAGCTATTAGCATCTCATCAGGAAGCAAGTGCTTACAAGTATCCCTGCTATGTTTCCTTCTAGTAGCCTCAGATTTTTTTTGTTTGTTTGTTTTTTGTTTTTTTTTATTTTATTTTATTTTATTTTATTTTATTTTATTTTATTTTATTTTATTTTATTTTATTTTATTTTATTGAGACAGGGTTTATCTGTATAGCCCTGGCTATCCTGGAACTCACTTTGTAGACCAGGCTGACCTCAAACTCAGAAATCTGCCTGCCTCTGCCTCCTGAGTGCTGGGATTAAAGGCGTGTGCCACATGCCCAGCAAGTAGCTTCAGAATTTACTGTCATACATTTACCTGACATGTCTGAAATTGCTTTTGTATGGGATGAGAGACAAGAATATGATTTCCATTTTCCAGTCCCTTTTGTTAAAGATATTTTCTTTTTCCCAAGTATGTTTTGATACCTTTGTCCTGGATCTGCTAATTGTAGCTGCCTGGACACTTTTTCTGTCTTTTCTATTCTCTTCTGTTCATTTGAGTTATCTGTCTGTTTTGGACTAGTATCATGCTATTATACTTACTCTTTTTCTTGGGATTTTTTTTTGCTACTTGGAATTTTGTGTGTATCTGTATGAATATATATATATACATACATACATATACATATATATTAATTATACTCATATATATTCATTATATTCAATTCTGTGAAAAATATTATTGAAACTTTGTAAGAGGTGCATTGAATTGGTGTATTGCTTTTGGTAATATTGCTATTTAAAATGCTTATTCTTATGATCCAGAAACATAGGAGGTTTTTGCATTTTCTAGTGACTTCTCCAATTTCTTCAGTGATATATACTTTGCATGTGAAGTTCTCCCACCCTTCACATTTTGGTACATCATAGCAAGTCAAATTTAATGTGAATTTAAGAATTCACATTTTTAAATTATAGATGCATGTTCCACAATGTTATTGTGGTTTGTTGTTATATTTACTTACTTTTAGTGGCTTCATTAACTTGTTAGCCTATATCATTTCAGGTAAATTGTATTCTTTTTGTTTTTATCTTAAGTATAATGCCTGAATGATGTCATTGTTCCATAATGGACCTTGTAATCAGGGAATTTGGTTTTAGGATATATTTGCTTTGCTTTTTCTATTAGAAAACTGCAGAATCATGATAATATTACTTTCTGCATGGATCAAACTGCATGTGGCTTATTAGCTATTAACAGATGACTTTTAACAATTAACATGGCAACTTATGAAAAAATGATTATTTTGGCCCACAATGCAAGGTTATAGTCCAAAGAAGTGGGGAAGTTCAAGGCAGCGAGAACTTGAAGCAGCCAGTCATATCCTGTCCACTATTAGGAACAGAGAACAATGATTACATGTATACTCTTCAACTTTCTCCCAGCCATGGAATCTCTTTCTCCTCTATTGTTCTACTTCTCTGAATTATATTCTCCCGAATATAAGACTCATGAGGGGAAAAATAGGCAGTTCATTACACCTTAATTTCTACAGAAATACTCACTATCAAGAGCATGTCAAAGATATGAGGTAGACATTCAATAAATAGAAGCTTGAACTTCTGTACCTTTGAAGGGAGTATTTTATTATTTATCTTTAAAAGTAATCTTGTTAAAAGCTTAAAGGAATCACAGATCCAAAATTTTATATAAAAATCAGTCATATCTACCTTAAATCAATAGTTTTACTTATTTTTGTTGGATATTTTCTTTATTTACATTTCAAATGTTTTCCTGTTTCCAGGTTTCTCACCGCTCCCGGAAACCCCCTAGCCCATCCTCCCTCCCCCTGATTCTATGAGGGTGTTCCTCCTCTCACCCACCATTTCTCACCTCCCCACCCTCGATTCCCCTACACTAGGGTATCTATCAAGTCTTCATAGGACTAAGAATCTCTCCTCCCATTGATGCCTGACAAGGCCATCATCTGCTACTTATGCAGCTAGAGCCATGTGTGCTCCTTGGTTGATGGCTTAGAGAGGTGGCTAAGTGTTTAGGAGCACTAACTGTTCCTTCAGAGTACCCAGGTTTAATTTGCAATACCCACATGGCAGCTCACACCCATCTGTGACTTCAGTTTCATGGGATAAAAGCCACCTTCTGGCTTCTGAGGTCACCAGACATGTTTGGTCCATGTAAATACATATAGCCAAAAGACCTATACACATTGAACTTCTGTTTTTGCTAAGTAAACAATGAAGGTTGTTTAAGAAATAAAGATTGAAAAATCAAACTCTTCATTATTTTGCTTGAAATGTAAGAAAATGGGTTGATTTAAAGACATAAGAAAATCACCAGTCATTTCATAATTTTCTCTTTATATTTATCAAGAGAAAACTGGTTTAATCTTTAAGTTGTGAAATAGAATTAATAGACTGTCAAGCTTATTTTTACCTTTTTCACACTTGGAAATAGTTAAAATATAAAAGAGGCACTGTTTAATTAAATGAGGCAAATGTACATATTGCAGTTTCCCCATTATACTCCTTTGCCTGTCTAAGTTAATATACACAAGGAGTAATATTTGCATTTCAGAATATCATTAAGAATTAGAAAGATTGGCTAGGTCAGCCAGTGTTTCCATACGGTGTAGGTACTAGAATGGATTTGTATTGATATTTTATGTTTTTTATCAACCATATTTTTCAGAAAAATTCCACCTTTAACATAAAGTCCCTTGCACAATCTACAAAATAATAATGTCCATTATAGCAATTTTTAACTTTTAGGAAATTGAAACATAAAACGTGGCATTTAAGAGAATGGTAAATTAATGGATGATTTCTTACTTTATGGAACAATATAAAACTGTTTCTTTTTATAATGAATACTAAAATACCAGTAAAATGTAGCTTAAAACTTCCTTGGACATATTTATTGCAAAATGCTCTAAATCTGCTGTAAGATTTCCAATATAATTAAAAACCCACTACCGATGATTCTTTATCTAAAGTCTTTCAATTAAAAGACATTAACAATATGGAATGGTAAACTAGTGTGTGTGTATGACATTAAAGAAAAATTTAAGGGCAAGATGGACAAGCTTGACCAAGGTTGTTCGTATATTGTCTTACCTTTTAAATACACACTATATAGTGGTTTAGTTGTTTTGATCTACCACAGGCTACACATTTCTTGAAAGTCTAAAATGTCAAGTTTATGTAAATGATGGGCCTCCAGGTAGAATATGAGAGCTTATATTGACCTCATGTTCTAGCTGTGTAATTTATTCCATTTAACCTATACATGTCTATATATAGGCACAGCACCACATGTAATTTAAGGATGAGGTTTATAAAATTAAAAGAAATTAAATAATTTCTGCTAAATATAAGTCGAGAATCTAAGTCTCATACAAGGAAAAATCTAAAACAGATTTTTTTCAGGTTGACAAGTGTTATGATTATTGACCTTGAGAAAAAGTTAGGCTCATCTAGAAGGTATTAGGAAATATCTGGAAGTGTTTTAGTTATGAGTAGGAGTGTTGGAGGAAGTTGTAAAGGGAGAAGAACAATAGGACTTAAGTTATGAGAGGACTGTGTGACAAGTGGCAAAAGAGGTAAAATGGAGTTGCTTCACATGGGATGTTTTTTCTGAACATAATGTAGCATACAATAAAATAAAATAAAATAAAATAAAATAAAATAAAATAAAATAAATAAATAAAATAAAATAAAATAAAATAAAATAAGGTAATCAGCAGCCTCTAAGTGGAAGGGATATTCTAAGCCTGCTCCCTAATGATGGTTGTGTTGGCCTGATTTCTGCCCAGGAAATGTAGCATCATAGGCTGGGAAAATGTGAATAATGGGAAATTACTTGGCTCGTGGTTCTAATAATGAGGGTCTAAGAAAAAAGGGCTAGAAGTTATCAATAAGTAGCAGAAAACATAACATCTCAAGACTGCATGTTAGCCAGCAAGAAAAACCTTTACTTCTGTACCATACACATTTGTTAGTAACCTTAATCTACTCATGAGCCACAATCACTTGACCATGTAAGACTCCAACTTCCCAAAAGTGCTGCAACAGGTGTTATATTCCACTGTGAGTTATGGAGATGCCATTCAAATCATGATAGTGGCTAAAACTTTGGAGAGGGCTCAGTTCTAACAATAAGAGTTCTTGCTTTCCTGGAATGAGTCAGTTGGGTTATCATTGTGTTTCTGAAAACTGTACAACCATGTGGGTCAGAAAAACTAAACGTAGAATCATGGTAGTCTGGATGGTGATACAAACCATAGAGTCCAGTCAGACCACAAATTCTCATTCTTCTGTTTACTTCAAGAAGCTGGAATGAGGGGTGTCTTAGTCAGGGTTTCTATTCCTGCACAAACATCATGACCTAGAAGCAAGTTGGGGAGGAGAGGGTTTATTCAGCTTACACTTCCACATTGCTGTTCATCATTGAAGGAAGTCAGGACTGGAACTCAGGCAGGTCAGGAAGCAGGAGCTGATGCAGAGGCCATGGCGGGACATTCTTTACTGGCTTGCTTCCCCTGGCTTGCTCAGCCTGCTTTCTTATAGAACCAAGATTACCAGCCCAGAGATGGTCCCATCCACAAGGGGCCTTTCCCCTTTGATCACTACTTGAGAAAATGCCTTACAGTTGGATCTCATGGAGGCATTTCCTCAACTGAAGCTCCTTTCTCTGTGATAACTCCAGCTGTGTCAAGTTGACACAAAACTAGCCAGTACAAGGGGTGATGCTGTTATACACACGGGAATCATATATTTTTAGGCAGCATGGGAGATATATCTTAAAATATTCCCGAAGTATTTTGCTAAACTATGAATTCAGCCCAAGCATCATAGTACTAAAAATCAATTTTACTACCAACATAAAAATCAATAATAAAATTGATTCTTAAGGGTACTTTGCCAGATGATTTAGCATCAATTAGGGGGAATGATAAAATGAGCCTTTGAGAGAACATGGTCTTCATACATCTTTATTTTGAATGACAAGCTTTGAAGTTTTACAGGAAAATATTTTGTCAGATTTAAAACACATGGTTTGTGAGTATTTGTCATAGAATTTCTACACAAACACAAATTCTAATGCTAAGTCTGATTGGATAATACAACCTAACTATAGTGAGATAATGACGATTCCTTATAATATGCACACATTCTGAAGCTGGAATTTTAATGTTCTAATTTGAAAAAAAAGTGTTCCACTGATATTATTAAACACGTTAGATGTAGAAATACTGTTGGATCTTCAACATATCTCCTAAATACCATCATCTGAACCATTATAAAAAGTAGCATAGGGGAATTTGATGCAAACAGAAAAGGAAGTGATGTGGAAATAGAAGATAAGAAGGCTATAGTCATAAACCGTACAGTTATAGAAAATGGAAAAGACAAAGAATGATTATCATTAATTTTGATAGAGGAGGCATAGACCTTCTAACACTTTGAACTGCCCCTTCTGATTTCCAGAGATATAAGGGCATAACATTTTTGTGGTTGAAGTCACAGTGTGTCTTGCAGCAGCTAAGGGAAACTAGTACACTCCAATTATGGAAAGCAGAAAGATATTCTACATAGAAATGTATGGTCCACAAAAATTATTATAAGATCTTGAGTGTGCATGTTAGAAAAGGAATTCAGGCAACCAGAGGTCTGGATATTATAGGAGATTTATTTCCCCCTCAGTTGTCATAGTCTTTCCATTCTTGAGCCAAGAGTTTCGCCAGTGTAAAGAGGGAAGAAGGAAAGGAGAATAGAGTATAGAATGCAACAAATAAGGACCACCCAGAGTAACTTTATTTAATTGTATAACTGGTGTAACTATAGGTTACAAAGTCAGAGAGATATGAGATACGCACAAGCATACAGATCAGCTGATTACCAGCTAGTCTCACAACAAAAGCTGAAGGGCAATGAAATCTATACATACCCATCCAGGCCAGTGTAGGTCATGAGGTCCATATGTTTGCAGATAAGCACTAGAGAAACCAAAATTGTTATACTTGAAGGCCTTTTTCTCCAATGGAAGTATTTGAAACCTGTTCACCCAGACATTTTGGATCTGTGCATTGCTGAGAATACAACTTGGTCAGATGTCCCCCAATTCTATGAAGGATTGGAATATAGGCAGTAAGTACTAAACAGAATCCATACTTTTGGGAAAATTCCATGTAGATGTGAGTATAATCTGTTTTTTGAGTATATGCATTCTTTCCTTGCTCTTAAGATTTCATCAACATTTTTCTGGTTTATTAGTATTACTTTAAACATTATGTATATGGGTGTTTTGCCTGCATGCAAGTTTGTAAACCACATGTGTGCCTGATGCCCACAGGAGAGGGTACAGACACCCTGGAACAAAAGTACAGATGGCTGTGAGCTGCCAGGTGGGTGCTGAGAATTGAACATGTATCTTCTAGAAAAACAGTCAGTGGTACTGACCTCTGAGATATCTTTCCTGTCTCTCCAGGATGCCACCAATTTTAAGATATCATTTTTTTAAATATACAAGTGAAAAAGAAAAAAATTCTGCCAATTAACTTTGGGGAATTTATTGTAATGCATATTTCAATTGAGATGTTAAAATATGGAAAGGTAACTCATTGTTTTTCACAAATGAAAGATAAAGAGGCAAAAACACAGTGGAATGACTCCTTTTCATGACTCAGTGAACATGACTTCAATACCCAGACACTATTGTGGATGCCAACAAGTGCTTGCTGACAGGAGCCTGATATAGCTGTCTCATGAAAGGCTCTACCAGTGCCTGACAAATACAGATTTGGATGCTCACAGCCAACCATTAGACTGAGTACAGGGTCTCCAGTGGAGGAGCTATAGAAAGTACACAAGGAGCTGAAGGGGTTTGCAGCCCCATAGGAGGAACAATAATATGAACCAGCCAGTACCCCCAGAGCTCCCAGGGACTAAACCACCAACAAACGAGTACACATGGATGGACCCATGCCTCCAGCTGCATATATAGCAGAGGGTGGCCTTGTTAGACATCAATGGGAGGAGAGGCCCTGGGTCCTATGAAGGCTCAATGCCTCAGTGTAGGGAAATGCTAGGACAGGGAAGTGGGAGTGGATGGGTTGGGGAGCAGGGAGGGATATGGGATAGGGGGTTTTGGAGGGGAGACAAGGAAAGGGGATATTATTTGAAATGTAAATAGAGACAATATCTAATTAAAAAAGGACAAAAAGAAAAAGTTGAAGAAAAAAATACTGTTTCATTTTGATCGTTTTATTTTATAATAAATGTGATAGCTAATTGTCAAAACATGAACTGAAAGCAATAAAAATTATGCAAGTGGGCTTCTGGGGTCCTTAGAAAATCACAGTGATAGAAAACAATATCCAGGGAAATATGAAATTCCCATTCAAGCCAACTTCTGTTGCATCAAATGGAGATTTTTTGAAAGATAACATGGAAGATTGTTACTACTTTCTTTTGCCCAATATGTTCTTGACTCTTCTAGTCATAGGAAACTCAGATCATTCTTTTTTTCTTACTTTTTTTAAAAAATATTCTCTTCATTTACATTTCAAATGATATCCCAAAAGTCCCCTAGATCCTCCCCCAGCTCTGCTACCCTAGCAACTGACTCCCACTTCCTGGCATTCCCCTGTACGGAGGCATATAAAGTTTGCAAGACCAAGGGGCCTCTCTTCCCAATGATGGCCGACTAGTCCATTTTCTGCTACATATGCAGCTAGAGACACGAGCTCTGGGGATACTGGTTAGTTCATATTGTTGTTCCACCTATAGGGTTGCAGACCCCTTCAGGTCTTAGGTACGTTCTCTAGCTCCTATATTGGAAGCCCGGTGTTCCATCCTATAGATGACTATGAGCATCCACTTCTGTATTTGCCAGGCACTGGCAAAGTCTCACAGGAGACAGCAATATCAGAGTCCCTTCAGCAAAATATTGCTGGCATATGCAATAGTGTCTGTGTTTGGTGGCTGATTATGGGATGGACCCCCGGGTGGGGCGGTCTCTGAATGGTCTATCCTTTCATCTTAGCTCCAAACTTTGTCTCTGTAACTCCTTCCATGTATATTTTATTCCGTATTCTAGGGAGGAATGAAGTATTCACGCATTGGTCTTCCTTCTTGATTTTCTTGTGTTTTGGAAGTTGTATCTTGGGTATTCTAGTTTTCTGGGCTAATATCCATTTATCAGAGAGTGCATATCAAGTGACTTCTTTTGTGATTGGGTTACCTCATTCAGGATGATGTCCTCCAGATACATCCATTTGCCCAAGAATTTCGTAAATTCATTGTTTTTAATAGCTGAGTAGTATTCCATTGTGTAAATGTACCACATTTTCTGTATCCATTCCTCTGTTGAGGGACATCTGGATTCTTTCCAGCTTCTCGTTATTATAAATAGGGCTGCTATGAACATAGTGGAGCATGTGTCCTTATTACCAGTTGGAATATCTTCTAGGTATAGGCCCAGGAGAGGTATTGCTGGATCTAGTGGTAGTACTATGTCCAGTTCCAAGGAAATGCCAGACTGATTTCCAGAGTGGTTGCACCAGCTTGAAATCCCACCAGCAATGGAGGAGTGTTCCTCTTTCTCTACAACCTCACCAGCATCTGCTGTCACCTGAATTTTTGATCTTAGCCATTCTGACTGGTAGGAAGTAGAATCTCATGGTTGTTTTGATTTGCAATTCCCTGATTATTAAGGATGTTGAAGATTTTTTCAAGTGCTTCTCTGCCCTTTAGTATTCCTCAGTTGAGAATTCTTTACCCCATTTTTTAATGGGGTTATTTGAATTTCTGGAATTCAGCTTCTTGAGCTCTTTGTATATATTGGATATTAATCCCCTATCAAATTTAGTATTGGTAAAAATTCTTTTCCAATGTGTTGGTGGCCTTTTTGTCTTATTGACAGTGTCTTTTGCCCTACAGAAACTTTTACGATTCTTGATCTTATAGCACAGGCCATTGCTGTTCTGCGTAGGAATATTTCCCCTGTGCCCATACCTTCGAGGGTTTTCCCTACTTTCTCCTTTGTAGATTTCAGTGTCTCTGGTTTTATGTGGTGTTCTTTGATCCACTTAGACTTGAGCTTTGTACAAGGAGATAAGAATGGATCAATTCTCATTCTTCTACATGATAACTGCCAGTTGTGCCAGCACCATTTGTTGAAAATTCTGTCTTTCTTCTATTGGATGGTTTTACCTCCCTTGTCAAAGATCAAGTGACCATAGGTGTGTGGATTCATCTCTGAGTCTTCAGTTCTATTCCATTGATCTACCTGTTTGTCATTGTACCAGTACCTTGCAGTTTTTATCGCAATTGCTCTGTAGTATAGCTTGAGGTCAGGCATGGTGATTCCCCCAGAGGTTCTTTTGTTGTTGAGAACAGTTTTGCTCTCCTAGGTTTTTGTTATTCCAGATGAATTTGCAAATTGCCCTTTCTATCTCAGTGAAGAATTAGGTTGGAATTTTGATGGGGATTGCATTGAATCTGTAGATTCCTTTCTGCAAGATAGCCATTTTTACTATATTAATCCTGCCAATAAATGAGCATGGGAGATGTTTCCATCTTCTGAGATCTTCTTCAATTTCTTTCTTCAGAGATTTGAAGTTCTTGTCATACAGATCTTTCACTTCCTTAGTTAGAGTCACACTAAGGTGTTTTATATTATTTGTGGCTATTGAGAAGGGTGTTGTTTCTCTAATTTCTTTCTCATCCTGTTTATATTTGTGTAGAGAAAGGCCATTGACTTGTTTGAGTTAATTTTATATCCAGCTACTTCACCAAAGCTGTTTATCAGGTTTAGGAGTTCTCTGGTGGAATTTTTAGGGTCACTTATATATACTATCATATCATCTTCAAACAGTGATATTTTTACTTCTTTTCCAATTTTCATCACCTTGATCTCCTTTTGTTGCTAATTGCTCTGGCTAGGATTTCAAGTACTATATTGAAGATGTAGGGAGAAAGTGGGCAGCCTTGTCTAGTCCCTGATTTTAGTGGGATTGCTTCCAGCTTCTCTTCATTTACTTTGATGTTGGCTACTGGTTTGCTGTAGATCTCTTTTATTATGTTTAGGTATGGGCCTTGAATTCCTGATCTTTCCATGAATTTTATCATGAAGGGGTGTTGGATTTTGTCAAATGATTTCTCAGCATCTAAGGAGATGATCATGTGATTTTTGTCTTTGAGTTTGTTTATATAGTGGAATACGTTGATGAATTTCCATATATTAAACTATCCCTGCATCCCTGGGATGAAGCCTACTTGGTCATGATGGATGATAGCTTTGATGTGTTCTTGGATTCGGTTTGTGATGATTTTATTGAGTATTTTTGCATTGATATTCATAAGGAAATTGGTCTGAAGTTCTCTTTCTTTGTTGGATCTTTGTGTGGTTTAGGTATCAGAGTAATTGTGGTTTCATAGAATGAATTGGGTTGAGTAGCTTCTGTTTCTATTTTGTGGAATAGTTTGAGTAGAGTCGGAATTTGGTCTTCTTTGAAGGTCTGATAGAACTCTGCACTAAACCCATCTGGTCCTGGGCTTTTTTTGTTTGGGAAACTATTAATGACTGCTTCTATTTCTTAAGGGAAGATGGGACTGTTAAATTCATTAATCCGATCCTGCTTTAACTTTGGTACCTGGTATCTGTCTAGGAAGTTGTCCATTTCATCCAAGTTTTCCAGTTTTGTTGAGTATAGCCTTTTGTAGTAGGATCTGATGATGTTTTTGATTTCTGTTGTTATGTCTCCTTTTTCATTTCTGATTTTGTTAATTAGGATACTGTCCCTATGCCCTCTAGTTAGTCTGGCTAGGGATTTATCTATCTTTTTGATTTTCTCAAAGTACCAGCTCCTGGTTTGGTTGCTTATTTTAATAGTTCTTTTTGTTTCGATTTGGTTGATTTCAGCCCTAAGTTTGATTATTTCCTTACCTCTACTCCTCTTGCATGAATTTGCTTCCTTTAGTTCTAGAGCTTCTAGCTGTGCTGACAGACTGCTAGTGTATGCTCTCTCTACTTTCTCTTTGGAGGCACTCAGAGCTATGAGTTTTCCTCTTAGGACTGCTTTCATTGTGTCCCATAAGGTTGGGTATGTTGTGGTTTCATTTTCATTAAACCCTAAAAAGTCTTTAATTTCTTTCTTTATTTCTTCCTTGACCAAGGTATCATTGAGTAAAGTGTTCAGTTTCCACGTGAATGTTGACTTTCAATAAAAAAATGCTGTTATTGAAGATTAGCCTTTGTCCATGGTGATCTGATAGGATGTATGGGACAATTTCAATATTTTTGTATCTGTGGAGGCCTGTTTTGTGACCAATTATATGGTCATTTTTGGAGGAGGTACCATGAGGTGCTGAGAAGAACTTATATCCTTTTGGTTTTGGTAAAATGTTCTGTAGATATCTGTTAGATCCATTTGTTTCATAACATCTGTTAGTGTCCATGTGTCTCTGTTTAGTTTCTGTTTCCAGGATCTGTCCATTGATGAGAGTGGTGTGTTGAAGTCTCCCAGGATTATTGTGTGAGGTGCGATGTGTGCTTTGAGCTTTACTAAAGTTTCTTTAATGTGGCTGCCCTTGCATTTGGAGCATAGATATTCAGAATTGAGAGTTCATCTTAGTAGATTTTACCTTTGATGAATATGACATGTCCCTCTTTTCTTTGTTTTTTTCTTTTCTTTTCTTTTTTTTGTATATAACTTTGGGTTAGAAGTCAATTTAATCGATATTAGAATGGCTACTCCAGCTTGTTTCTTTGAACCATTTGCTTGGAAAACTTTTTTTCCAGCCTTTTTCTCTGAGGTACTTTCTGTCTTTTTCCCTGATAAAGTGGGTTTCCTGTAAGCAGCAAAATTTTGGGTCCTGTCTGTGTAACCAGTTTATTAGTCTATGTCTTTTTATTGGGGAATTGAGTCCATTGATGTTAAGATAAATCAAAGAAAAATAATTGGTGTTTCCTGTCATTTTTGTTGTTAAAGTTGGGAATCTGTTCTTGTATCTATCTTCTTTTAGTTTTGTTAAAGGATTAATTTCTTGCTTTTTCTAGGGTGTAATTTCCATCTTTGTGTTGGTGTTTTCCCTTTATTATCCTTTGAATGGCTGGATTCGTGGAAAGATATTGTGTGAATTTGGTTTTGTCATGGGATACTTTGGTCCATCTATGGAAATTGAGAGTTTTGCTGGGTATAGTAGTCTGGGTTGGCATTTGTATTCTCTTAATGTCTGTATAACATCTGTCCGTGATCTTCTGGCCTTCATAATCTCTGGTGAGAAGTCTTGTGTAATTCTAATAGATCAGCCTTTATATGTTATTTGACGTTTTTCCCTTACTGATTTTAATACTTTGTCTTTATTTAGTGCATTTGTTGTTCTGATTATTATGTATTGGGAGGAATTTCTTTTCTTGTCTAGTCTATTTGGAGTTCTGTAGGCTTCTTATATGTTCATGGGCATTTCTTTCTTTAGGTATGGGAAGTTTTCATCTATAATTTTGTTGAAGATATTTGATGGCCCTTTAAGTTGAAAATCTTCATTCTCATCTACTCCTATTATCCATAGGTTTGGTCTTCTCATTGTGTCCTGGATTTTCTGGATGTTTTGATTTAGGATCTTTTTGCATTTTATGATTGTTGTATCCATGTTCCCTATGGAACCTTCTCTGCCCTGGCATTCCCCTATAACTGGGGCATATGATCTTCTCAAGACCAAGGGTCTCTCCTCCCATTGATAGCTGACTAGGCCATCCTCTGCTACATATGCAACTAGAGACACAGCTCTGGGGGATACTGGTTAGTTCATATTGTTGTCCCTCCTATACAGTTGCAGACCCCTTTGGATGGGTTATTTGGTGTTTTGGCGTCTAACTTCTTGAGTTCTTTGTATATTTTGGATATTATCAGATGTAGACTGAGTGACTATCAATTATAGACTGCCATTTCATCCTATTGACAGTATCCTGTGGTTTACAGAATCTTTACAATTTCATGAGGTTTAATTTATCAATTAGTGGTCTTAGAGCCTGAGCCATTGGTATTCTGTTCAGGAAAGTTTCTCCTGTCTCAATCTTTTCAACAGTACTTCATACTTTGTCGATTAGATTCAGTGCATCTGCTTTTATGTTGAGGTCTTTGATCCACTTGGATTTTAGCTTTGTGTAAGGTGACACCTATGGATCTGTTTTTATTCTTCTACATCTAGAAAGCCAGTTAGATGAGTACCATATGTTGAAAATGCTTTCTTTTTTTTCCAGAGAACTCCTATAGCTTACAAACAACCTCAGCAAGGCATATACAATGATGTGTCTAGGCATCTTAGTTATACATTGGTTCTTGATAAATTGCTTCCAAAGTTAATGATTTTATACAGAATTCCCACACATAACTGAAACTCAATAATTTGTGTGTGGCTTTTAACATCACTCTGGCCCCAATATGAATGCTTTGATGAAATCAGTTAAGTTGTCATTGACAAGCTTCAGAAATTTTCCCTGAGAAGCCTCATGTGGGGTGGCTCATGCCTTTACAGCTAGCTTTTGCAGGCTAAAGAATTTTAGAAATAGCAGAAACAAATTCGGCAACTGAAAGCAGAAAATTGTACTGATTTACTGCATGGATACTAGAAGTCTATAAGCAAGTTGTAGGATGCTGCCTGTTCACTAAGGATACTTGAAAAGAATCTCCAACCTCTGTTAAGCTCTACCTTTTGTTGATTGTTGTCAAGTCCTGGGAGTTTTCATGGTCATGTCCTGGGACTCTGTTCATATTTTCCTCCATTTATAAAGACACAAGATAACTTGAGTCTGACTAATAGAACTGATTTTGGCTCATGTACAGTACTACAAACTTCCTTGTCTACTACAGACACCAAGGAGAGAGAAAACAGGCATAAGTATGCACTCTGAAGGTATGAGGATTAGAAGGATCTGGAGGTAAAATATAAAGTCAGATTATGATTTATATCAAAGTTAAGCTAATGTCATATTCTTAGAGTTGGAAAACAAAATTGATTAAGAGAGCAAATGCTCAGATTTTGTTTTTTGAGACCCAGTGAACTGGCAGTTATTTAGGCTATGTGATCAGATCCAAACACTTACCCTCAAATGAATTGTTTGCATGAATAATCTGCTCATTATTGCACTAGGTACTTTTCTGTTGCTAGTTTGACTGATTGATCCCAGATCAAACACCACAATTGAGGCATGTAGAGCAGGAATGTATTACTTTGGCTATCCTTCTAGAGGGATCTTTGTCCATCAAGGTGGGGGGCATGACAGCAAGTAGAAGACATGTGACAAAAAGCAGAAAACAGAGCACACACAGCTTCAAACCTAAGCACAGACTGGGAGTAGGACAAAGCTTCATCAACTCAACCCCTTACTCTCCTGCCCTTATCAAAACTACTCTACCAAAGCCTCCACAAACAGCACCCTGTACCAGAAACCAGGTATTTGAATACTATGAAAAATATTCTCATTCAACCACCAAAATTATGACCAAAGGTTATGTTTTTGTTTTCATAATAAACACCAATCAATTGTCAATTAAATTTGTATTATTTCATTAATGTTGGTTTAATTGCAGGTAAATTTAACCTATCAAATACTCAAGAAAAACATTCTATTTTGTCATGTGCTTTTTGATGGCAGAATTTCTGACATCAAATTCTGCAGAAAAATATGGCTCTTTCATAACAGGAAATGAACTATATTCCAAGCCAATTAGATGAGAATGAAATTTTATATATTTTCCTGTACCCTTATCAAATTTTTCTATGCATCAATTTCTAAAGTTAAGAATTTCAAATGTTTCATAATATAAAGTGCACACTGGACTAAATCCTGTACCTATAGGAACTTCTCTTAGATTTTACATTAGCATTGGCAGCAATTTCCTTTCATCTTTGGGAAAGCATCAAATTAGTTTATTTTAATGTTGAATCCTATCTCTCTAAGCATGCTGGTTCTATTCTGGGGCAACTCAGAGGTTATGAAGAGGGTCTTTTTTAATGTAGATAACTTTCTGAGGATGTGTATCCACTGATTCCAGAGGAGTAGAGAAATAAAATCAATAGGATTCTGGTTCTAGGGTGTAGGGTTTTGTTAGTGCTCATGATGATTAAGTGCAACAAAGATGCAACAACCAAGTTATTTTTCTGCTTTTGATAAGTTGCCTCTTAAAGACAGAAGTAAAATGGCTCAAAGGCAGACCAAAACATTTTCCAATCAGAAAGTTATCATCTGTAGAGCAGATATTGAAAGCAATCAAAACAAGACAGATGGGCACCAATGGGCTTATACATCCTACCTAAAATATCAAACAGGACAAGGGTAGATTGACAGGCTATCTTTTAATGGATCATTCCTTTTGAGAAAAGACAAAATTTGCCAGATACATTGTTTTGAAGCACAGTCAATTTGGGGCATATATGTAGGAATGTAGCTCCTAATAATAGGTTATAAACACTGAGAAAAATATAAATAGGAACACACTGCAAACTGGTGAATTTTGAACACAAAATTAGAGGATGAGCACAATTTGACATCATCTATTTACTTCTCAGCTGTAGCAGGCAATGTGCTAAAATAGGGCAGATTTCTTTCTAGCTCTGGCTGTGCTCAATCTTCTGGTGATGCAGCATTGATTCTATTGCTCCCTAACTTCTATTCAAAGCTTGGACACAGCCACCCACGATCAGGGCTAATAAAGCAGGTGGTGATGAAAAAGGGAAAAGTAGGCTGGTACAGAAAATACAGGTGACAGAATAGGTCAGCAGAACATCTAGCACAAAAATGGAACTAGTGATGACCCACACCCCTCTCAGCTCTACATTTCCTTGTCTTGGGAGGTATTTTTCAGTTTCCCAGTGGACCTAACTTTGCATTCACACTTCAGTATTGAATATTACTCCAATAGGCAAATACTCAGCAATTCTGTCTACCTAGGACAGTCTGTAGACAGGTCTCTCAAGTCCACTTGCTCTCACTACTCCTGCAAGTATGTTCATAGTTATGTTATGTTATGCTCCTATATAATCTGAATATGGAGGCCCAGAGAAGAACATATGGCAAAAAGGGGGTGACATTCATAGAATTGACACAGGATTCAGTGTTGGTAGACTGTGGTGTCCAGAAGCCTTCTAGGAATGATACCTGTTTTTAAGAAATCAGTATGAAGTCTCCCTTATGTCAGAAAATTTGAATAGGGAGGACTTGGTTAAGACAAATTGAAAGAAGGCAGAAAATTAATCTGATAATAAGACTATGAAAACCAAGACCAATGATACATTCTTATAGTTTATAACATGTAAATTATTTTTGTTTTTTCGCCCATTAAATTCTTTTATCAATAAGGTGATAACCTCTGCCAAGTTCTTGAGTGTTTTTTTAGTGAGAGAGCAGATATCAAAATAGACATTTATAGTTTATGAACTTTATTTATTATTTATTATGTAATAAATGCCTTCCCCCAAATATACATCATTTAACATTATCAAGTTATTAACCTAACTATTGCACACAAACATGGTAGAGTCAAGAGCAGAAGAGATGTGCAGGAAGAAGCAGAGTCAAGAGCCAACCTCACATTGCCCAAGCTCTGCCATAATGTTTAAGAGTTACTGTCTTCTTCAGTGTGGAGGACAGCTTGCCCAGTTCCAGACTTTAGAAACTGCTACTTGAGCATCCCATCCTCCATGCTGCTGATTTTGACATCACAGATATACACTTGCCTGGAGAATGAGTATTCTGGCTAGTATTATGTAAACTTGCTGAGTAACCCAGTCACAAATGAACACACAGGGTATGTACTCACTGAGAAGTGGATATTAGGCAAAGAGCATGGAATACCCATGATACAACTCACAGACCACATGGAATTCACAAAATAGGAAGAATGAAGTATGGATGCTTCAGTCCTATGTAGAAGGAGGGGGGGGACAATATAATCAAGTAAAGTAGAGGAGGGGCAGGGAATTGGGAGGAGAAGGAGAAAAAGAAGGGCCAAATTAGGTATGGGAAGAGATGAAGGAGATGTACAGAGGGTCAGAAAATTGAACAGAGTTGTGTAGCAATGGGGGATGGGGAACTGTGGGTAGCAACTAGAAAGTCCCAGATGCTAGGAACACAAGAGCCTCCCAGGACTCCACAGGGATGACATTAGCTGAAATACTCTACAAAGGGGAGGGTATGTTGAGACCATATCCAGAGGTTAGGCATAGCCCCCTGCTTGAGGGATGGGGCCACCCACCCATCTCCAAAATTTTAACCCAGGATAGCTCTTGTCTAAAAGAAATACAGGGACAAAGAGTGGAACAGAGACTGAAGGAAAGGCCGCCCCACCTGGGGATCCATCCCACATGCAGACACCAAACCCAGATACTATTGCTGATGCCAAGAAGTATCTGCTGACAGGAGCATGATACATGCTGTCTCCTGAGAGGCTCTGCCAGATCCTGACTAACACAGATGTGGATGCTTGCAGCCAACCATTGTACTGTGCACAGGGACCCAAAAGGAGGAGTTAGGCAAAGACTGAAGGAGTTGAAGGAAATGGAAGGGGAGGCCCTTGGTCCTGTGAAGGCTTGATACCCCAGTGTAGAGTAAAGCTAAGATGAAAGTGAGTGTATGAGTGGGAGAGAACCCTCATAGACGCAGGGTGAGGAGGAATGGGATATGGGGTTTGCAGAGGTGAAATCAGGAAAGAGGATAACATTTGAAATGTAAACAAATAAAATATCCAAATAAAAAATAACCAGCAAAAGAGAAACATCAAAAGTGATATTTGTTTGGAAAAAATGTTATAACCAAACCTAACCATTGGTAGGCCAATACAAATAAAGTTGTTTATTTGTTTAGACAAAATAAAAGCTGGGTTCTGTTTACATATCTAGTCTTTTTATTGAGGAATTGACTCAATTGATGTTAAGAGATATTAAGGAAAAGAGATTGTTGTTTCCTGTTATTTTTGTTGTTAGAGATGGAAAGATGTTTGAGTGGATATATTCTTTTGGGTTTGTTGAAAGATTAGTTTCTTGCATTTTCTAGGGTGTAGTTTCTTTCCTTGTGTTGAAGTTTTCCATCTATTATCCTTTGTAGGGCTTGATGTGTGGGAAAATATTGTATAAATTTGTTTTTGTCATGGAATATCTTGTTTTTTCCATCTATGGTAATTGAGAGTATTGCTGGGTATAGTAGCCTGGACTGGCATTTGTATTCTCTTAGGGTCTGTATGACATCTGCCCAGGATCTTCTAGCTTTTATAGTCTCTGGTAAAAAGACTGGTGTAATTCTGATAGGTCTGCCTTTATATGTCACTTGACCTTTTCCCCTTACTGCTTTTAATATTCTTTCTTTTTTATGTTCATTTGGTGTTTTGATTATTATGTGACTGGAGGAATTTCTTTTTTTTTTTTTTTTTTTTTTTTTTGGTCCAGTCTGTGGAGTTCTATAGGTTGCTTGTATGTTCATGGGCATCTCTTTCTTTAGGTTAGAAAAGTTTTCTTCTATAATCTGTCAAAGTTATTTACTGGTCCTTTAAGTTGGGAATCTTTGCTCTCTTATATACCTATTATCCTTAGGTTTGGTCTCATTGTGTCCTGGATTTCCTGGATGTTTTGGGTTAGGAGCTTTTTGAATTTTGCATTTTCTTTGACTGTTGTGTTAATACTTTCTATGGTATATTCTGCACTTGAGATTCTCTCTTCTATCTTTTGTATTCTGTTGGTGATGCTTGCATCTATGACTCTTGGTCTCTTCCCTTGGTTTTCTATCTCCAGTTTTATCTCCCTTTGTGCTTTGTTTGTTGTTTCCATTTCCATTTTTAGATCCTGGATAATTTTGTTCAATTCCTTCACCTGTTTGGTTGTGTTTTCCTGTAATTCTTTAAGGGATTTTTGTGTTTCCTCTTTAAGGGCTTCTACCTGTTCAGCTGAGTTCTTTATTTCTTTAAGGGAGTTATTTATATCATTCTAAAAGTCCTTTATCATCAGCATGAGAGGTGATTTTAAATCAGAATCTTGCTCTTCTGGTGTGTTGTGGTATCTAGAACTTAATGTTGTGGGAGAACTGGGTTCTGACGATGCCAAGTAACCTTAGTTTCTGTTTCTTAGGTTCTCTTGAGCTTGCCTCTCATCATATGATTATTTTTCTATTAGTTGGTCTTGGTGTCTCTGACTGGAGACTGCCCCTACTGTGATCCTGTGAGCCTGTGATTCTAGGTTGTCAGCACTCCTGGGAGACCAGCTCTCTCTAAGCAGGATTCGGGTCTGGAGAGCTGTGCCACAGGGTTAATTTTGGGATTCAGATGGAGATCAGAAGGATCTCTTTTCCCAGTTCCATGGTTACGAGCCCTGTGGTCTCCATCCAGCCAGTTCTCTCTCTGGTCAGTTATTGGAGTAAAAGTGGTCGTCTCACCTGTTAATTTAGGAAAGGCAGTGCTCTTGGATGACCAGCTCTCTTTCAGTGGGATTTCAGACCTGAGAGGTGTGCTACAGGGTTACTCTGGGACTCAGACGGAGACCAGAAGACCAGTATTTCTTCCTAAATATAACAGTTTTATTTATTCTTATTTTTAAAAGTTGAAATTGATTTTTTGAACCTTTGTGATTACATCTCCATTAACGCCATGATTCATCAGCAGCCAGTTCATCAAGATTACAAAGACTCAGTATATGTATGTATTTTTTTTATTTTGGAAAATCAAGCACCATTTCTTTTTTTTTTTTTTTTTCTTCCTTTTTTTTTTTTTTTTCAAGCACCATTTCTATTGGTGATAATGGGAGATTAAGAGTTTTCAACATTCTTAAGCAGGTATTATTACCATATACATTTCTTTTTGTTGTTGTTGCAATATGTTGAATTTTTATTGATTATTTTATTTAATTACATTTCAAATACCCTTTCCCTTTTTCCCCTCCAGAACCCCCCATCCCATCCTCCATCTCCCTGCTTCTATGATGGTGCTCCCCCACTCAACCACCCACTCTTGTCTCCCAGCCTTGGCATTCCCCTATATTGTGGCATCAAGCCTTTCCAGGACCCAGGGCTTCCCCACCTACTGATGTCTGATAAGGCATTCCCTGCCACATATGCTGCTGGAGCCATGGCTCACTCCCCTCAGTGTGTACTCTTTGGTTGGTGTTTTATTCCCTGGGAGCTCTGGGAGGTCTGGTTGGTTGATATTGTTGTTCTTCCTATGGGCTGCAAACACCTTTAGTTCCTTCAGTCCTTTCTCTAATTCCTCCATTGGGAACCTGGTGCTCAGTCCAACAGTTGGCTTCAAGCATCTGCCTCTATATTTGTCAGGTTCTGAAAGAGCCTCTCAGGAGACAGATATATCAGGCTTCTTTCAGCAATCATTTTGTAGCATCCAGAATAGTCTCTGGGTTTGATATCTGTACATGGGATGAATCCCCAGGTAGGCCAGTGTCTGCATGGCCCTTCTTTCGGTCTCTGTTCCATGACTTGCCTCTGATTTTCCTCCCTTGAGTGTTTTGTTCAACCTTCTAAGAAGCACTGAAGCACCCATACTTTGGTTTTCCTTCTTCTTGAGCTTCATGTGGTCTATGAATTGTATCTTGGGTATTCCAAATGTTTGGGCTAATATTCACTTATCTGTGAGTGCACAACATGTGTATTCTTTTGCTATTGGTTTACCTCACTCAGGATGATATTTTCTAATTCTATCCATTTGCCTAAGAATTTCATGTATTCACTGTTTTTAATAGCTGTGTAGTATCACATTGTGTAAATGTACCACATTTTCTGTATCCATTCTCTGTTGAAGGACATCTGGGTTCTTTCCAGCTTCTGGCTATTATAGATAAGGTTACTATAAACATAGGGGAGCATTTGTCCTTGTTATATGTTGGATCATCTTTTGGATATATGCCCAGGAGTAGTATAGCTGGTTCCTCAGGTAGTACTATGTTCAGTTTTCTGAGGAACCAGCAGACAAATTTCAAGACTGTTGTACCAGCTTGTAATCCCACCAACAATTAAGGAGTGTTCCTCTTTCTCCACATCCTTTCCAGCATCTGCTGTCACCTGAGTTTTTGATCTTAGCCATTCAGACTGGTGTAATGTGGAATCTCGGGGTCATTTTGATTTGCATTTCCCTGATGACTAAGGATGTTGAACATTTCTTTAGGTACTTCTCAGCCACTTGAGATTACTCAGTTAAGAATTCTTTGTTTAATTTTCTACCCCATTTTTAGTAGGGCTATTTGATTCTCTGGAGTCTAACTTTTTGAGTTCTTTGTATTCTTTGGATACTAGCACTCTCTTTGATATAGGGTTGGTAAAGATCTTTTCCCAATCTGTAGGTTGCTGTTTTGTCCTATTGATGGTGTCCTTTTCTTTACAGAAGCTTTTAAATTTTTTCAGATCTGATTTGTCAATTGTTGATCTTAGAGCTTGACTTACTGTTGCTCTAATCAGGAAATTTTTCCCTGTGCCAATGTGTACTTCAGTATTCTTTAGTACACAGTTTTAAACTAAGTATCTTATTTTTTCTCTTTAAATTTTATACTTACAAGGGAAATGCGTGTTTCTGGGCTGGTGTCCTAGACCTTCCAGTTCATCTGTTTTGTTTGTTTGTTTGTTTGTTTTGTTTTTGTTTTTTGTTTTTTTAATTAGTGAAATAGCATCATATATAGAACAATTGTCCTTTGTTGTTTTCACAAATTATTTTTATCTTTCTCTGTGTTTGTAGCCAAAATACTATTATGATTCATTATGTGAGAATGTAAACCTATGTCTTTACTCACTGGTATATCATTTTACAATGTTTTACATGTTTGTATGCCAAGAAAAACATTCCAAAAGTTTTTCATGAAAGGAATAAATGATATATGTCTTATCTTTGTTCTGTGTACACCAATTCTTGTTCACAGTCTCAATAAGTTACAGCATTTTGAAAATTCCTAAATAGTCAGCTTGAGACAACAGATGATTTCTGAGTTCAACAGACTAATATGGGCCAATCAAAGGTCTTTGAAACACTGAGGCCTCAGAAGGCTTCTACAGACAGCACAAAGTTAATCTTAGTTACACTAGCTTGATAATCAGGCATTTATTTACAAGTAGAATTGCTATGCAAAAATGGCAGTCAGTCATGTGGTTCTTTCTCTCAGCAGATAGAGATTAGCTAGCATTTCTGCCTCTGTAAGTATCCACAGCTCCATATGATCAACACTTTCACCTAAACAAAGGGCCTAGATCAAAGTGGAACATAACTGGTTAGTTCTTCCTTGTAAATCAAGAGAGAGTTCTCAGTGATAATGTAAAAGAATGTATGGTTCAAGATCCTCAGACTTTAATAAAGTTTCTTATTTATGCATATATTTTTTTTTAATTTCAAAGAAAAATTGCACTTATGCTTTGATCAAATATACCCATCTCCCTTCCCTCAAATTCCTTCTGTACCCAAAGTTATTTTCTCTTCCAACTTCATGTAGACATTTTATATTAAAAAATATCATTATATCATATATACACAGTACATATATACATAGTATATATAAGATGCATTGGTTGTAATGCGCTATAGACTAACAAAAATTTCATAAAAAGCATGCAAAATCTTTGAGATGTTGGGTTGTCCAAGTCACTCTCAAAACAACAGCAATTGCTTTTGGTCTTAGTTGAAACTCACAGGTTAGAGGTAAGTCTCTATTGCCCCCATACCTCACATCTGAAACACAATATTCATGAGATTTGAGCTGGAGCTAACCTGAAAGTTTCTATCCTGTGGTCTAATTTTTATTATACTGGAACTTCCTATGGAAGATGCCATGTGGGAGTAATCAATAGTCCTAGGCAACAGTGATGCTTATAACTGCAAAATGATTCACATAACATGATATCCCTAAATATACATTAATGACACTCATATCTTCATGGTAGCCTAAGCTAGTTGGACATAAGACCCACTGAACTAGATGGAAGTTGTGCTTGGTACTAGAAATGTAGCCAACTACCCAGGCCTAGTAAAGTCATGAATCTTAGAGGAGAACCTTCTACTTTAGTAGACCAGTATAATCCTTAATTTCATTCTAAAACATAGCTTTTAGTCACAGCTGTCATCGCAGTTACCCCTCATCAAAGAAGCTTCTCCTTGCAGGAAATGGAGACAATTTCAGAAAATTCTAAGTGGTGATAATGCAGAGATCAGGTGATTATCAGGAAGCCGTTTCTAATGTATGCATCTACAACACAAGCACTTGCTAGTTTAAGATAAAATTTCACAATTGTTGTAATTTGGAATTCTTGAATTGTTAAAGATGACAAACATCTTAGATATGTGTTAGCAATTTTTAAAAAAATTTTTATTGGATAGTTTCTTTATTTATATTTCAAATGTTATTCCCTTTCCCAGTCCCCTGCATAGAAACTCCCTATCCTATCCCCCTCCCCCTGCTCTATGAGGGTATTCACCTACCCACCCACTCCCACCTTTTATTTCTTCCATTGAGAGTGCTCTGTTCAGATAAGCCATTCATTTTTTAAATGAGACATTTGTTTTCTTGATTCTCTTTTAATTCATTATATATCCTGAGTGTTCTGTCAGAAATATATGCCGCAAAGATTTTCTTCAATTCTGACTGTTTCTTTTTTACTTGACTTCTTTTCTTTTAGCTGTACAGAAACATTTTTTTTATGAGATCCAGTTTACCAATTGGCCTTAATTCATCCAGCATCACTTATCTGCCACTGAACACTTTGAAGATGAAAGTGGCACTCAATCCTCATCAAAGCTTCAGAGAAATGATGACAGAACACTCTACTATCCTATTGCTCTATCACATTATATATCACTCAGTGGCAGTCTGCTCTGTATGCTGCCTGCATCTGAGGCAAGAGCTCGGCAAATTTTGAGATTCCTGCTCATTAATGATAATAATGGACACCAAGTTAAAATAAGTGCTGGAAAATGTATTGCCCCTCTGCACAGGGAACAACTAAGCAGGATAACAAAATTGTGACTTTAAAATAAGTATTTGGAAACAACCATCAGTTTTCAGCTACACTGTTCACACTGTATAGTAATGCAAACTTTGCTGTCAAGAGATCTGCATACAATAGTCATGGTGATCCATATCACATAGTGCACAGAATGCTTCAATTTACTGTGTGTATGATGTATGCCACACTCCATACTGGACCAAAAGCTACCTTAGTATTGACCTCACTGTTGGTAAAGGCACATTTTATTGACCCTACTCATGTCAGGTCACTCTCAACATTTCTAATTCTGCCACCCTTTAATACAGTTCCTCATGCTGTAGTGAGGAACTACATAAAATTATGTTTGTTGCTACTTCATAACTATAATTTTATTGTTATATATTGTAATGTCAATATTCTTGAAAGTAGAGGTTTGCCAAGTGGGCCAGGGCCCACAGGTTGAGAACCACTGAGGGCCATTCCGGAGGAACAACAAATGACTTTAGAACTCATTGAATGCGATCCACCAGTTAATACAGTGGCCATGAGTGTGTTTCAGACAGGCTTGGCTCTGAGTACGAATTGTCCTGAGGACTTTGTGCTGTTGAGGAGTTCTGCGCTGCTTGTTGCTCTTACATTCCTCTTAATCTAAGAATTGTATGAAAACTCTAAGGTGTCTTTCAACCCCTCAGTGTGGAATATCTTCAGCACTCACAATAATAGTGGTTGGCCTTTTTCAGGCATTGCTGTTGGTACAGATCAATGATTCATTCACCACCTTAGAAAAGAATTTAGAAATTTAGATTTTCAGCAACAACCATCACTTTTAGAAGGCATTTGAAAAAACAAAATTGTTAGTGAAGCTAGGTTAAGGTGTTTTTTTCTACTGTCTCTGATGTACAAAATCTTAGAGAACAATTTGAAGTTCAGAAAGGCACGCTTTTATCAGGTAAGGTAGGGATATTTTAAAGTCAGGGAACAAGATCAATGGCAGCTCTGAAATTGTGGGAACTAAAAAAGGGGGGCCTGGAGGAAGAGGGAGAGGGAAAAAAGGCCGACATCTCACCAGAGTTCCAACTATACTCTGGTCAGTCAGGCGTGGGAGATCTGCTACCTACCTTTTCCACTCATCCTTGGGTGGGCATTCTTCTATGCCTGGGGACCCCAGAGCTACCTTGCTAAAGCCCTGGGATTATAGGACAGGGGGATGAGGAAAGAGAGGTTCCCAACACTGACCAGAGAGCATAGCAGATATTGATGGAGCAGAGACTCTCTATGGTTTAAGAGCTTTATTATAGAAATGCAGGGAGAAAAAGAGAAGTGAGAGAGAGAGGGAGAGGGAGAGGGAGAGGGGGAAAGGGGAAGAGGGGGAAGAGGGGGAGAGGGGGAGAGGGGGAGAAGGGAGAGAGAGAGAAAGAGAGAGAAGACTCGAGAGAAAGAGAGTAAAAGGGAGAGAGGAGAGGAGAGAACAAAGAGAATGGAGAGAGGAGAGAAGACAAAGAGAGGGGTGAATGAGGGGTAAGAGGGAGATGAGAGTAAGCATTAAGAGGGCGAGGTGGGGCTGAACATCCCTTTTTATAGTCTTTACTGTTGCTAGGTAACTGGGAAGGAGTTTAGCCTGAAGGTCAGAAGCTTGGGTCATTGTCTAGGTGACTACTGACCATGCTTCTCTTGTGGGGGCTGTGGGGGGGGGGCAGTAACTTAGGCAGGAGCCAGAGTTCCAGGAGCATAAGGGAACGTCTATTGTGTCATGAAGGTGAATTATGACCATCGGGGTTCAGACCTCAGCTCAACTGGAGAGCAGCCTGCAATTTCCCACAGAAATCATTCTCACTGAGGCTGGATGGTTTATTTATTTATTTATTTATTTTTAAATTAATTTATTTTTTTGCACTCCATATTCCATTCCCTGTCTCCCTATCCACCTTCTGACTGCTCCAGATCCCACACCTCTTCCCCACACCCCATGGATGCCCCCACGCCCCACTACACCTGACCTTTAAATACCCTGTGTCCTCCATTATCTTGAGGGTTAGGTGCATCATCTCTGAATGATCACAGATTTGGAAGTCTTCTACTACAGTGTGTTGGGGGCCTCATACATCTGATGTATCTGTCTGTTTGGTGGTCCAGTGTTTGAGAGATCTCAGGGATCCAGATTAATTGAGACTGATAGTCCTCCTATAGGATAACCCTTCTTCCCACTTTCAACAACAGGGTTCAATTGCTTTAACCTTTGGTTGGGTGCAAATAACTGCATCTGATTCATTCAGAGGGGAACATGATCTGGTATTGGATCAGGAAAAATGTCTGAAGCCCTGAGGTTCAGCAGAAATAATGGAAACAGGCTACCTCAGGAAGTAGGAGGTTGGGGGGAACCTCCAGAATCTATCAGAGACCTGGGAGGTTAGAGATTTTCAGGACTCAAAGGGAGGGACCTTAGATGAAATACCTTACAGTAGAGAGAGGAAGTTTTAAAGTCAGCTTCCAACAGAAAGACAGGACTTCAAGTGAGGAATGGGGTTGTCATCCCATAGTCAAAACTCTGACCCACAATTGTTCTTGTCTGAAAGAACTGCAGGAATGGAAATGAAGAGGAGCCTAAGGAAAAGAAGGTCCAGAGAATGGCCCAACGTGGGATCCAGCTCAAGGGGAAGCCCTAAGGACTCTACTATGGAGGCCATGAACCATT
Source organism: Mus musculus (assembly GCF_000001635.26). Classification (NCBI taxonomy): domain Eukaryota; kingdom Metazoa; phylum Chordata; class Mammalia; order Rodentia; family Muridae; genus Mus; species Mus musculus. Next base: position 170,710 of record NW_004450263.1, on the reverse strand, counting down.
CACAAAAAGGGATCTATCAAGACTGCCCTACAGAAGACGTAACAAGCAGGTGTAAGAGTCAGATGTAGATGTTTGCATCTAACCAATGGACAGAAGCTGCTAGCCCCTATGGTTAAATTAGGGAAAAGCTGGAAGAAACTGAGGAGGGTGACCCTGTACAAAGAACAGCAGTCTCAATTAACCGAGTGCTCTCAAACACTAGACCACCAACCAGGAAGTATACACCAGCTGATATGAGGTCCCCAACACATATACAATTGAGGACTGCTGAGTCTGTGTTCAGTCAGAGAAGGTGCACCTAATCTTCAAGAGCCTAGAGGCCCCAGGGAGTTTAGAGGTCTTGTGGGGTGGATAGTGGATGGTGGGGACAACCTTGTGGAGACAGGGCATTGGGAGGAGTTATGGGATGTGGAAGAGGGTAGACTGGGAGGGGAATAAAATTTGGAGTGTAAATTAATTAATTAACTAATTAAAGATTTAAAAATATTCCCATATTTTCTTATTACCCGTGTTTCTCTCAGAATTCCTTTTACCATTAAATAAGTTGACAACTTCTTTCTTTTTATTGCCTAATAATGTTCCCTTGCATAGACAATCCTATAGTTTGTTAATGCGTCATCCTATTGATGGCCTTCATGAATACCTCTTTTGTTTGGGAGTGATTATGAATAAAAGTATACATATTTGAATACAGATTTTTGTACTGAATTATTCACTTCCCTTAAGTAAATAACAAGAACTTATTTGCTGGGTTATATGGCTTTTTAAAAAACAACAATGAGTCATCAATTATTGATACACCATTGTCTATTTTCTTTCTTTTTGTGGAATGGAAGGGATTATATATATTTTTTATTTTAAATTAATGTCCCATTTTCTAGCACAAAATAACCTGAAACTAAGCATTTTCCATTGACACCTGAGTGCTAACATAACAAATCAGCCAAGATATTTGCCTTTTTGGGTCTCTCTCTCTCTCTCTCTCTCTCTCTCTCTCTCTCTGTCCATGTCATACATTGTAACATTTTCCTTATTATTTTTCCCAAGGCATAACTTAACGTTTTCTGTAGGCCATGAGAAATACCATTTTATTTTATCTTTCATTGTGTGTGTGTGTGTGTATAATCATCATTCTTGGTATTATCAAAAATGTGCATATGGTCATTTAAAATTAGTTAAATATAATTTGGATTAGAATATACCCATATAGTATATCATGTAACTGGAACAAAAAGGAACGATACAGTTATTTGAAATTGTGCAAAGTTATTCTCAAGATATATTAATTGAAAGTAGTGGCTGAACAATGTATGATACCATGATAGGTAAGAAGGAGTCCTGGGTTTACCTTTGCCTCTGAAACCTCTGGAAACTGTGGAGGAAGCAGTAATGCCGCTGACCATCAGCAAAGGGAACAGAATGACCAAGCAACGGACATTTGCTGTGAAGTCTTTCAATCTTTTAAAACACAAACAGATATTCAATCTATATTTCCCAAATGAAGTTCAAACAACCCTGACATTAATGGATGAAAAAATTAGAGAAATGAAAACTGGAGGGCATATGAGGGCCCATTTATTTTCTCCAAAGCATGGCCCAATGCAACCTATTCCACCCACACCCCCATCACTCCTAGTGTGTGTGTGTTTGTGTGTGTGTGTAAAGGGGTCATTCTCATTCTATTATTTTTTTCCTATACTACGGAATGTGATGAAGTATTCCTAGTGTTAGGTACCATGGCTCAGCCTTTCTTGATGTGTACTGTGCACAGGGCACACAGTAAAATGTCTAATGATCTGTTTTGGTAATGAGGGAAGTCTTGTGGTTTGAGTGTTAATAACCATAGTTTCTGTAACAGGCTTTAAAGTTCCAGCCTCAATGCCTATGCTCAAATCAGTTTTTCTGCTCTTTGGGTCCATAAAATCCAAACATACTCATATTTTAAAAATATATGTTATAAAAAATGAAAGTGTAAATATATATGATTTTAAAATATGAAGCATTTCACAATCCATTCATCTGAATAAAGAGCATGTTCTAGCTACAAAATACGGTTTTGAGAAGGTTAAAGAGAAGGCAAAAAGATAGCTAATGTAATTTAAAGTTTTCCCTATACACCATAAACTTCAAACACCAGACAAATCTTTGTTTGAACACAAATTGCTAGTAATTCCAACAATTTTCTGAAATGTCTTTCTTAAAATATCTTCTCCACTTCCACTCTCCTTTTGAACAAGTCATATTCTCAGTTGAAGCACCATTTCATTTTCCAGTCAACTTACATAAATGATCCGGGGTTATATGTCTTTACAGTTTTCATCAGTGGAAGGGCGAATGTGCAGAAACTACTGAGTGTGAGTTATTTGTATAGACAAGCTGGCAAATTATACCTCTCTGGCTCACCAGTTTCAAATCACATTTATTCATCTGAAGAGAGAACATAAAATGCAAACAGCCTTGCCTATAACTATAGAATCACAAATTTCAATGTTTAATAGAATAGTAAGTTGCTGGTCTTTGCTGAAGTCTAGAGATATGCCTGGGTTTCAATGTCTCTTAAAGTTTTCAATAGGTACTTTTGAAGAACTAAGAATTTCATTTAAAGCACCAGGCCTGCCACTGAAGTCATTCTCACCCTCCATTCTGGTAGTGTGTATGGGCTCCCTCTACTCCAATGGCAGTAACAGGGTACCTATCTTCAGATTATAGCTATTTGCTCCTTTGTGTGGTGTGCTTTCTTTATTTGTGCTTTCTGTTCTAGAAGCAGTGGGACCTAGGAAAATGGAGCCTAAGAATGAATCGGAATAAAGCCACAAAATTGGCTTTATTCATAGCATCAGCCAATTTGAAATCTGAAGGTTAAGAAGAGTCAAACAAGTAAAGTGTACAATCACAAGGACAAGTTGCACATGGCAAAAACATGTTTCTTGATACAGACATAATTGAATAACATCAGCAAGCAATGATATGTGATCTCAGGAAAACTCACTCTTATTCACTCACTACACCCAAGAGATCCATGTAAACCCATTCCAAGGGCAATTCTGGGTTTTGAAGAAACAGGTCACAAGGCGCTTGCCTTATTTCCTCGGAGTGTTCTCACAAGCACTCAGAATTCTCACAAGACTCCATTCTTGAACCATCTTATGACGTTGTGAATAAAAACACAAGGTTTAGCTTTGACTGACCTTTCATGTTAAAGGAAAAGAGGCTTCTCCAACTCTCCGCTCATAAGTGAATTTAAGAAAGATTTTCCATGTGAAAGGACACAAGCCATGAAACAATGATGACCCTTTTTCTCATCGAGTGGGGCATGTTTAATCTAATGAGGGAGCCTAATGAACACAAACGTATGAGAATCGCCTGGAAGATGTTTCAGAGCACAATTGGCTCAGAATGTTGGAGAAAATGAAGCTTTAGAGAGCTTCAGTGTAGTATCCAGGACTCAGGTCATTATATCTCTGTATATTTTAATTTAGTATCAACACATACCATGTTTCCTGACTGTGGTGAGTTCACGTCATATTTTTCTGCTAATGTTTAAGATCTTTAAATAAGTTGAAAATTTCTTGGGAAATTCAAAGATGGAAATCAACAAAAGTCAAAAAAGTAAGGAGTCAAAAAAGTTTGAAAGGATTATCCTATCAAGAAGCGCTTACTGACAGGAGACTGACTGGAGCATGCTGTCCTCTGAGAGGTTCCACCCAGCAGCTGACTGATACGGATGCAGAAACCTACAGCCAAACATTGGATGGATTTTGGGAACTCTTATCAAAAGTTGGGGGAGAAGGATTGAGGACCAAGAAAGAGATAGGAATGCCACAGGAAAAAGAACAGAGTCAGCTAGCCTGGACCTTTGAGGCACTCAAAGACTGAACCACCAACCAAGAGCATACACAGTCGGGCTGGACATAGCCACCTACACACATATGTAGCAGATGTGCAGCTCTGTCTTCATGTGGGTTGGGAACTCTGAGAATGGAGGCTGTCCCTAAAGCTGTTGCTTGTCTGGCCTCACTGTAAAAAGACGCACCCAGCCCTGCAGAGACTTCATGTATCAGGGTGGTGGGAATACTCAGTGGGGGCCTCCACTCCCTTAGAGAAGAAGAGGAGAGGGAAATGTGGGGAGGAACTGTGGTAGAAAAAACAGTTATCAGGTTGTAAAGTGAATGAATAATAAATAATAAAAATTATTTAACAAAAAAGTCTTCAATCAAAGAGATCAAAGACCAGATTTGACATTCAGGGATAAGGGAAGGCAGGCAGCAAGATGTGACATTGGGGATCAGGGTCAGTGTTGAGAGAAGCAGATGGGTGTCAGCACTAGAAGGGCTGACCAGGGTCAGTGTTGATAGAAACCCATGGGGGCTGGTGTTGCTGGCAGCCAGCAATTAGAGAAATGACTCACAAGAATTTTATCTGAGGGAACAAAGCTTGATTCATTGGGGTTAGCACTCCTTGTGGCCAGCGAGAAATGCTAAACTCTGTTAATTCTTTGGGGCTGGTGGAAAAGAAAAGGAAAGAGAGAAAATCCATGTAGACACACATACACACACACTGAGTGGATGAAGCAAAAGTAGGATCTAATAACTTCATACCTATAGATGCATGCAGACATACATACATACATTCATATGTACATACATACATACATACATACATGCAGACAGACAAACATAAACTTACACATATACATATATGCTCATATACACATACACACATATACATATATACATATACACATGTATACATACATGCACATATGCATATATTCCAATACATAGTGGGTGAACAGGCTACAACACATCCTTTATTTTCCATAGCTTATATATACCAGCAAAATCTTTCAAGCAGTACAGAATTACAATATGTTTACATTCAATTTTTCTTCTAGTGAATGACTATGAAAAACAGTATGTTCCCTAATACCATAACATAAAAAAGCATTGCATAGTACAGGTAAATAAGACAAATTATTCCCAAGAATTCATGTATATTCATAACTAAGCAACTTGTTAGATACTAACAAAGTATAAACAAGCAAAGTAATTTTCTCAACCAGTATTTCTTACTGGCAAGCAGCAGTTTGTGGTTACAAAGAAATGATTATTATAGAAAATAATCTTATAAGAATCTTTTAAAATTGAAAAAATATATATTTATATAAAAAAACAATCAGTTATCTTTACTTAAAGTCCTCAGAATGTGTTATCTATTCATGGTAATTTTTATTAAATTATATCAGGAAGCTAAGGGCAAAACCAGGTACAAGACATAAACCATCCTACCCAGTTCTTGCTGCTAGGGCAGACCCCTAGTTGCTCTGCTCCTGTGAAGACTCCATATCCTGATCCATCCTAGAGGACCTGCTGCACCCAGAGCAGTTGGTAAGAACCCCACCGTACCACTGCATCCCGGAATTGTTCCTAGGAGCCTGGTGGACTCTGGACTCATCACTCACCGAATACCTGCCCTCCCAAATACTATTCCCCTTCCATCCCTTCCACCCCTTCTGCCTGGTCCTTGCTGGTGGGGCAGATCCCTAGTTGGTCTGCCCCTGTTGAGAATCCATATCCTGATCCATCCTAGAGGACTCGGTGCACTCAAAGCAATTGTCTGAAGAACTCCCAGGAGATCCACTGTAGCCAGGGCAACAGAACAGCAGCTTCTTTGCCCCTATGTAGAGCCCACAGTTGGAAGGCCCCACAGGTGGTCAGATATAGCCAGGGCTACAGGCCTACATGGAGACCTGAAGCAAACCAGGGACAAAAGAGACAGACTCCATATAGTTACCCAGAACAACAAACACCAGGGACAAACAGATGGTGAGAGGCAGTGCAAGAACATAAGCAACAGAAACCAAAATATATGAGCATCATCAGAACCCAGTTCTCCAACCACAGCAAGCCCTGGATATACCAACACATCTGAAAACCAGGAATCTGTTTTAAAATCCTATCTCATGAAGATAATAGAGTTCTTTAATGAGGATATCAAAAACTGACTGAAAGTATTATAGAAAAACACAGGTAAACAGATGAAGGAATTGAATAAAGGGATCTAAGACCTAAAAGTGGAAGTAGAAACAAAAAAGAAAAGACAGATGGAGGCAAACCTAGAAATTTAAAACCTAGGAAAGAGATCAGGAATTACAGATGTAAGTATTACCAACAGAATACAAGAGACAGAAGAAAGATTCTCAGGTGTAGAAGAAACAGTAGAAGATATTGACACAACTGTCAGAGAAAATTTAAAACATAAAAAACTCCTAACTTAAAGCATCCAGGAAATTCAAGACACAATGAAAAGAATAATTGGAATAGAGGGGAATGAATATTCACAGCTCAAAGGACCTGAATATGTCTTCAATAAAATCATAGAAGAAAACTTCCCCAACCTAAAGAAAGAGATGGACATAAAGGTACAAGAAGCCTATAGAACACCAAATAAATGGGACCAGAAAGGAAAATCTTCTAGTCACATAATTATCAAAACACTAAATGCACAAAAAAAAATAATATTAAAATCTTTAAGGCAAAAATGCCAAGTAACATACAAAAAGTTCTATTAGATTACACCAGACTTCTCAACAGAGAATATGAAACCCAGAAGAGCATGGTCAGAGATCATGCAGACTCTAAGAGAACACAAATGACAACCCAGGCTACTATACACAGCACAACTCTCAATCAACATACATGGAGAAACCAAAATATTCCAGTACAAAACCAAATTCAAACAGTATCTATTTACCAACCCAGGCCTACAAAGGATCCTAGAAGGAAAGCTCCAACACAGGAAAAATACCTGCACCAAAGAAAGGACAAGATATAAAGCATCTCGCAACAAAGTCAAAAGCAGAGAGCCACAAGCACATAAAGCCATCTACAAAAACAAACATCTAAAACCAATAGTCATCTCTCTTTAATATCTCTCAATATTAATAGACTCAACTCACCTATAAAAAGACATAAGCTAACAGACTGGATATGCAAACAAGATCCAGCATTTTGTTGCCTACAAGAAACACACCTCAATGACAAAGACAGGCACTATCTAACAGTAAAAATATGGAACACTGTCTTCTAAGCAAATGTCTCAGGAATAAAGCAGGAGTTGCCATCCTAATATCCAATAAAAGAGACTTTCAACCAAAAGTTATCAAGCATGATGAAGGACACTTCATATTTATCAAGGGGGTAATCCACCAAGAAAAAGTATCAATTCTGAACATCTATGCCCTAAATACAAGTGCACTCAAATTCATAAACAAAACTTTACTAAAACTCAAAACACACATTGAACATCACACAATAATAGTGGGAGATTTCAACACCCACTCTCACCAATGGACAGATCATTTAAACATAAACTAAATAGAGACACAGTGAAACTAAGAGAGGTTATGAACCAAATTAATTTAATTGATTTCCTGGAATTTAATGAAAATATTGATACATCATATCCAAATTTATGGGACACAATGAAAGCAGTGCTAAGAGGAAAGTTCATAGCATTAAGTGCCTTGGTAAAGAAACTGAAAGCCAGGCATGGTGGCGCATGCCTTTAATCCCAGCATTCGGGAGGCAGAGGCAGGAAGATTTCTGAGTTTGAGGCCAGCCTGGTCTACAAAGTGAGTTCCAGGACAGCCAGGGCTATACAAAGAAACCCTGTCTCAAAAAAACAAAAACAAAAGGAGAGAGAGAGAGAGAGAGAGAGAGAGAGAGAGAGAGAGAGAGAGAGAGAAAGGAAAGAAAGAAAGAAAGAAAGAAAGAAAGAAAGAAAGAAAGAAAGAAAGAAAAAAAAAAGAAACTGAAGAGATCTTACACTAACCAATTATCATCACACCTGGGAGCTCTACAACAAAAAGAAGCAAACTCACCCAAGAGGAGTAGAAGGCAGGAAAAAGTCAAACTCAGGGCTGAAATCAACCAAATAAAACAAAAGAATAAATAAAACAATAAAAAGAATTAGCAAAACCAAAAGCTGGTTCTTTAAAAGAATCAAGATAGATAAACTCCTAGCCAAACTAACTAAATGGCCAACAGGCAGTATCCAAATTAATAAAATCAGAAATGAAAAGGGAGACATAACAACAGAAAGAGTGGAAATTCAAAATATCATCAGATCCTACTATGAAAGTCTATACTCAACAAAACTGGAAAATCTAGATGAAACAAATGATTTTCTTTACATATGCCACATACCAAAGTTAAATCAAGAGCTGATGAACAATCTAAACAGGCCTGTATCACACAAGGAAATAGAAGAAGTCATCAAAAACCTCCCAAACAAACACCAGATGGTTTTAGTGCAGAATTCTAGCAGACATTCAAAGAAGCCCTGATACCAATTTTCCTCAAACTATTCTATAAAATAGAAACAGAAGGCACAGTACCTAACTCATTCTATGAAGCCACAATTACTTTTATATCTAAACCACCCAAGGACCCAACCAAAAAAGAGAACTTCAGAACTTCTCACTTATGAATACAGATGAAAAAATACTCAATAAATTTTTTTGCAAACCAAATCCAAGAACAAATTAAAACCATCATTCACCACAATCAAGTAGGCTTCATCCTAGGGATGCAAACTTGGCTTAATATATGAAAACCCATTAATGTAATCCATTATATAAAAAAAACCCAAAGGAAAAAAAAATCACACGACCATTTTCTTAGATGTAGAAAAAGCCTTTGACAAACAGAACACCCCTTGATGTTAAAGTATTGGAGAGATCCGGAATTCAAGGCCCATACCTAAATGTAATAAAAGCAATTTACTACAAACCAACAGCTAATATCAAATTAAATGGAGACATACTTGAAGCAATCCCACTGAAGTTGGGGACAAGACAAGGATGTCCACTCTCCCCATATCTCTTCAATATAGTACTCTAAGTGTTAGCTAGAATAATACGACAACAAAAAAGAGATCAGGGGAATACAAATTGGTAAAGAAGAAATAAAGATACCACTATTTGCAGATGATAGGATAGTATACATAAGCAACCCCAAAAATTCTACCAGAGAACTTCTTCAGCTGATAAACAACTTCAGCAAGGTGGCCAGATATAAAATTAACTCAAACAAATCAGTAGCCTTCCTTTACACAAATGATAAACAGGCTGAGAAAGAAATTAGGGAAACAATTCCTTTCACAATAGCCACAAATAATAAAAAAATATCTTGGGCTAACTCTAAGCAAACAAGTGGAAGTCCTATATGGCAATAACTTCAAGTCTCTTAAGAAAAACATTGTAGAAGATCTCAGAAAATGGAGAGATTTGCCATGCTCATGGATTGGCAGAATTAACATAATATAAATAGCCATCCTACCAGAGTCAATCTATAGATTCAATGCAATCCTCATCAAAATTCCAACACAATTCTTTAAAGACATGGAAAGAACAATTCTCAAATTCATCTGGAAAGACAAAAAAAAAAAAGAATAACAAAAAACAAAAACAAAAACAAAAAAAAACCCCAAAAAGCAAACAAAACAATTCTTAACAATAAAAGAACATTTGGAAGAATCACCATCCCTAACCTCAAGCTTTACTACAGAGCAATAGTGATAACAACTGCATAGTATTTGTACAGAGACAGACAAGTTGATCATTGCAATAGAATTGAAGACCCAGAAATAAAACCATACACTTACTGTTACTTGATCTTTGACAAAGACGCCAAAAATACACAATGGAATAAAGAAAGCATCATCAGTAAATGGTAATGGTCTAACTGGCTGTATGTAGAAGAATGAAAATAGACCCATATTTATCACTTCTACAAAGCACAATTCCAAGTGGATCAAGAACTTCAACATAAAACCAGATACACTGAATCTAATAGAAGAAAAAGTGGGAAAGAGCCTTGGCATAGGGGGAAATTTCCTAAACAGAACTCCAATGGCTCAAGCTCTAAGATCAAGATTCATATATGAGGCCTCATGAAACTGTTAAGCTTTTGTAAGGCAAAGGACATAGTCAATAAGACTAATCAGTAATTACAGATTGGGGAAAAAACTTCACTCCCTGAACATCTGATAGAGGGCTCATATCCAAAACATATAAAGAACTCAAGAAGCTAACCATCAAAAAATCCAAACAACCCAGTCAAGAAATGGGGTATAGAACTAAACTGAGAATTCACAATTGAGGAATCATGAATGTCTGAGAAACAACTAAAGAGTTCTTCAGTCCTTAGTGATCAGGGAAATGGAAATCAAACCGACCCTGAGATTCCACCTTACATCAATCAGAATGGCTAAGATCAAAACTTTATGTGACAACACATGGTGATGAGGATATGGAGAAAGAGGAACACTTCTCCATTGCTGGAGGGATTGCAAACTTGTATAACCACTCTGCAAATCAATCTGGAGGTTCCTCAGAAAAATGGTAGTAGGTCTACCTGAAGACCCAGCAATACTACTCCTGGGAATACACCAAAAGATGCCCCACCATGCCACAGAGGCATGCTGCATTATGTTCATAGTACCCTTATCTGTGATAGCCAGAAGTTGGAATCAACCCAGATGTCCCACAATTGAAGAATGGATAAAGAAAATGAGGTTCATGTACACAATGGAATATTACTCAGCTATTAAGAATGAGGACACCCTGAGTTATGCATGGAATATTTCTAAATGTGAGAAATGACCTCACTAAACTCTATGGGGAAAATGTTAATTATTTTTAAATCAAAGTGTGTCTGGTAAGGTATGGTGTCTCATGATGCTATTTTCCTTGGAGTTTCAAGTTTATCTTCATGCAATGTTATATATATATGAGAGTTGGGCATCTAAGTAAATGAGTAACCGTAGGATGTCTTAGTTCCTAAGCATTAAGATTTTGGTTTTTGTATGCCATTTGTGGTTAACGACCCTCTATCTTGTGTTTGTGGCTCTCACCTTCAACACCATTGTCTGCCGATTTTCTGTCATACTTCCCACCTTGATGATCACAGATGTCCCCTCTGACACTATATGTCCAAAACAAATTCCTTCTTTTATAAATTATCTTGGTCATTGTGTCTGATCCCAAAACTGAAAATCAACTAAAGCAGAACCTGGAGCTACTGAGAGCTGAGTAAAATCGCAGAAGCTGACATTGACTAAAATTTAAGGAAACTTGAAAAATGAACTGTTGTTGCCCTTAATGTACCTAGAGTAAATCATTCAGTATAATGCATACATGTGCCAGCCCCACATATATGAACAAGGGATTTAATATTCTTGGTCTTACAGTTTCAAAATTAAAAAAAAAAAACTCCTAAAATATTTGCAATTCCTATTCATAAAGCTCAAAGCCCCTGAAGGAAAATCATTAAAGGTCACAGATTAAAAGGTTAGGGAAAGAAAGATGAATGGTTATTTAACAAACTTTAGTCTCACACATTTTTGTGAGTTGCAAATTTTTTCAAAATTTCCTGTTTGTTCCAAGAGGGTGATTTTTAGGTCTCTATTCTCTCTGCAGCATGAACCATGTTTACTGAGTATCTTTTAATTAAAAGAAAAGTATTTATGCATTAAAGATGTATTTGTGGCTTCTACATCATGATGGCCTTGAAACTTTGTGGGTGCTACCTCTCTTTGATCACTTTCTGTGAGGAAGTCCTTTGAAGACGCCATATGATGGCAGAGGTTTCTGCCAAAAGTAATTTTCAGTGCTGATCAGCATCATTAGACAAGGTACCCTCAAATGCCTGAGGCTTAGCAACTGTGAGAGAAAATGGTATGGCGGTAGAGTGCTAATATAAACTGAAGTCTATTGTATCAAAGCAGAAACTTTTTTGAATTTTAAAATATTTTGTAGTGCAATTCAAATCCAGACCAAACTCCAGTATGGAGAGAGGAGTTAGGCACTCAATTCTACTTCTAGTGCTTTAGCTATTGGCAACTAACTGTATGCAGCTGGAAGAAGAGTTGGTGTTCTCTAAGAGTGTAGGCCCTTGTAAGCCTCCCAAAGTCCAGTTGAAGACCATACATTAAAGAATATTTTGGAAGTTCAAACTGGTCTTAAAAGATTGGAAGTAAAACAGAAAAGGGATAAGAAACTGGTTATTTCTAGAGAAACTGCTTGGCCTTTGAAATTCCCTTTGGTCATTAAATTGTAGCAGGAAAAAATAAAAACACTACAGCATTGGGGTACAATAAAGTAGTGTTGTAATCTTTTGTACCTAGGCAAGGTAAGTTTATATCCTGGGAATGCTTATAAATTTGCCTTGGTAATATACATACCCGTAATTTTTTCATGATGTTTGTGTATAAGTTGATTGCCATGTACTTGATCCAGAAAATAAATATTTAGGGCTAAAATTATAGCTGTATAAAGAAGTGGTATCTCTTTTCTGGATATTAGAATATATGTTTATAAAATAGTATCAAATTTATGATTGATTGCTGTTTTCAAAAAGCATTGACAGGTATGTTTAGAATGACTGCTAGTATTGTTCTTGTAATAATGAATAATTACATTATCAGATAACCTACAAGATATTTACTACATTAAATATAGTTATAGATTATCTGTAATAATTTGAGGTCAGATAATGTATCACCCTCATCAGTGGGTTATTTTTGTTTTGTTTAGCTTTTTTGTTTTTTGTTTTGTTTTGTTTTATTTTGTTTTGTTTTGTTTTTGCTATGGATGACTACCATATGACCAAGCTATAACATTTTAACTTAATTCTAAAAGATTCTTTTTCTACTCCAGAGATTTATGTTTGTTGTACATTTATATTTACTGATGGATTATTCACAGTATCAAGGAAGTAGGACTTACTACTATGGGATGGTCATCCACATATAATTATATATATATATATATATATATGTGTGTGTGTGTGTGTGTGTGTGTGTGTGTGTGTATACAATGGAATTTTATTCAGCTATAAATAGAAATGGCATTTGTAGAAAAATAAATCAGACTGGAAAGTATTATATTTAGTGACATATTAATAACTGACTCAGAAAGACAAAGACACATGTTTTCACTCACATATGACTATTAATTAGCTAGTAATATTTATGTATTTGTATATAAGAGAGGTAGTATGAGTATAAGAAACTAGAATGGAGAGTATAAGAAAAAAGGAACAGTTATTGAGGAAGGGTGAAATATGATAGAACACAACTGACAGGGAATGGGAGAGGAGGCTACTGGAGGTACAAGTGAATAACGCAAACTCAGGAAAATTTGTGAGAAAATGGAAGTGCAAGAGTCAGCAAAATAAATTGTTTAAAATACAAGGAACCTAATATTGTATGTATGCTAACTAAAAGTTTAATATTGAAGTTCTAAACATTATAGGTATGTACCTACTCTATAGCTACCTTGCTTATTCAGTCAATTTCCTAAGAGAGACACTAAAATGAGAACAATAAATGATTGGTCTAGCCAAATACACAGTCACAAAGTAATTTTTTTTGAGAGAGTGGAATGTAACCATTGAGTCTTTTTTTGCCTGCCCCACCCTAAATAATGACACAGATACTTATATTTAATAATTATCTTTGGGCCTACCTTACTCTTGTTCCCAACTAGCTCTTATATTAATCCATGTATATTAATTTAAGTTCTGCTTTGTGGTTTAGTAGTTACCTCTCCTTCAGTCCCAGTCACCTTCTTTGTTTCTGGCTGAGGAATCTCAGGTTCCTGACTCTCTCCCAGAGTTTCCATCTCTGTCCAAAGTCCTCCCTTTCCTCTCCTCCTTTGCTACAGGCCATTACCTTTTTATTGAACCAGTCAGAAGGTGAGAGAGGGAGTGTTTACAAAATACAGTGTAGCTGTATGAATAGCAATACAAAAGTCTGGTCTGCACACAACTGTGTGCCATAGAAATCACCATTTAAATAGTATATACACAAAATTTATATAGTGTCTTTATATAGTGTGCACAACAAGGTCACCTCAACATTGGAATGTTTTCCTTTCACTTACCATCCCTCACATAGCATACCTGCCTAGTTGGAGTTGGATATTTTCCTGAGTATTAAAATAAAAATCCTTTCAGGAAGATTTAACCCAGCTTAAATTCAGTAGTAGAAAAAGGCATAAAAATGTGGTCTATGTAGGATGTGGCCATAGCCTGCTCTCCTGCTAAAAGTGTTATTTTCCTCTCCTGATACGAGGCATGCAAAACAGTATACTTTCTGTTTCTCCATAGTAGTCATGTGGTTATAGTGACCAGGTCAGAAAGCTCATTACCATTTGTCTTTATTTGCTCTAGGTAAAATCACGACTACATCTGATTGCACTCTTCAAATGTCCATTTACAATATCACATGAACCAGTGAATATTCTTTAATTCTCAAAGTTTACTTTTTTGTTAATTTTTCTCTCTTTCATGTTTACTCCACAAAAATTTAGTTTCTTTCATTAGAAGAATAATTTTGATATAGTTATGAGTTCATTTCTTTCTGCCTTCCTCCTTCGGATGCCACTGGTGTATGAGTAACATCTAATACATAGAAGTCACTATTTCCATATTTGTAGGTTTAAAACAAAAATGAATTGGAAAGGCTAGTTACCGTATTTTATTCCATTTTCATCTTTATTTATAAATAGATACCTTTTTAAATGTATACTAATTTGAAAGACTAATTGACCTTGTCTTTTATTCCACTTTCATTTCCAAGTACTTAATACATAGATCAAGTATAATTTTTAGTAATGTATTCAATTCTGCATTTCAAAAAATTATTTCAGTGCAAACAACACCACATTTATCCCTAAGCCAATTAATTACAAATTAGCTACAACAATCTATTTTTTTCAAGATTCTTCTCAAAATACTTTGCAAAGAAACAGCTGTATTTTATATCAGAATATCATCTATTGTCATTTATTTGTACCTGATATCTATCTCTCTATCACATATAATTTCTCATATGAAGCTATGAGTTAGTCAAGTTCACATAGTAAGTTAACAAAGGCAATATATATATATATATATACATATATATGTATGTACATATATGGAATTTATACATTATAGATTTATAGATATATAGATATAGATAGATACAGATATAACATTACACTATAAAAATGTGGTGAAATGAAATATAAAAAAAATTAGAAACCTAAAATATAAAGAAAAGAACCTCAAAAATGATGCCATCAAATTCATTTTCTGTTGGCCATCTACTGCTGAACAAGTAGAGAAGAGTGTTATAGCTAGATCTTGAGGTAAATTGATTTCCATCTTTCTGATGAACCACCACACTGATTTTCACTATGAGTGGGCATATTTTCTTTTCTTTCTTTATTATTTATACAGCAGGCCAGAAGAGGGAACTGGATCTGGTTATAGGTGGTTGTGAGCCACACCATGTAGTTGCTGGGAATTGAACTCAAGACCTCTGGAAGAGCAGCCAGTGCTCTTAAGCTCTGAGCCATTTCTACAGCCTGTTTTCTTTTCTTTTTTATTTAATCTTTTCATTTTTTATTCCCTCTCTCTGTCTCTCTGTCTGTATGTCTTCCCCAACCCCTACAGTTCCCTTGTATATATATAATATATATATAATATATATATAGTATATATATATGTATATATATAATATTTATGCCTTCTCATTTTATGTTTTATGGGATTTTCAAGTGGGTTAATGCTTGTTCTCTTTTTATCATGTTGTATAGTATAATGAAGCACAGTACAGTATAGGCTAAGATAGGATAGTATATTTTTATTATTATCCCTTAGAAATATTTTTTGTTTTCTAATGAGAATGTGAAAAGGGAGTGGATCAAGATAGGAGGTGAGGTTGGGAAAAATCGGAGAAGAAACAGGAAGGGAAACTATAATCAGGTGCATAAAAGTACTTTTTTTCAATAAAAGAAAAAAAATAAAAATATTAGCTGAAAGAATGAACATAGTCAGCGAGTAAAGAACATTTCATGTCAGGCAAAGGCATTTAGATTTTATCCCAAAAGAAAAACCCAAGGATGTTTTTGCACAGAGAAAAGCAATATAATAATCTAGAAAGTTGTTTTCTAATTTGGATACAAGAATAATTAGAAGAAATGGTGTGGATGAAAATAATCCAGAAGTTATTACAATTCTTCAGTATGGAAGTGTAGACCCAAAAAGCGGCACATGCAAGGGGAATAAGGAGTAAATGCTGGTAGGCTTTTAAAATATGAATTGGAGAATTTTTAAGTAGCAAACTATTAACCACATAGAGTAAAGGAAGGAAAACTACTGGAAGCATTACACTGGAGGATGGAATACAGTGGCAGTGGTTTAGATAGTTGCACATGCAGTTGTACACCTCTCTGAGGCAGCTATGTTACCCACTTGCCTTTCTACATGTGTGGGGGAAAATGCATTTTAGTTCGTACTTTGAAATAACTTTATTTTGCTTTAAACAACTTAAATGTAAGACCCATAACATACTATTTTGGAATATTGGAAAAATGTGTTTCATATTAATTTAGGCATTACCACTTGTAAATATTTAGTAATCAAACTAGAAAAAAAAACTGTTCTCAGCCAGTATATTATAAAATATTGTCCATAGATTTGGTCATAAATTGAAGAAATATTGAAAAATAGTGCAAAGCATTTCCTTTCCCCAGAGTTAATATCATAATTTTATGGCTTGACTTTATCAATAGAGATAATGTTTAAGCTAGCATTTTCCAAATTAAATTTATTTAAGTAATGGTATTTTTCAAATTTCCTTTTTACACCAATTTATTATTGGTCTAAAATTATTCTACCAATAAAATATGCCCCTGCATTTTCCTTAATTAAATGAAATCTCTGCACAGAGAGAACAAACCACAGAAAGTCTGCATGGCTCTTTTAAGTGTGCCCATGTAAACTCAGAGGGCTCCTACCTCTCCTGTCTGTTATAATGCATGGAAGGGGAAGGGAAGACTATAAATAATGCACTTCAGTACTAACCTGATATTGCCTTTCCCCGAGTTTGTGTAGAAATACATTTATCTTACATGAAATATGGTAGAAATCCTTAGTCATGACTGAATATTTTCTGAATGACTAACTTCTCAGTACAAGTTGAAATGTAGATATTTTAATAATTTTTAAAAGGATGCTTTTATGATTAAAAAGAACAAAAAAGAAAGGAAGAAAAAAGAAAGAAAAAAGAAAGAAAGAAAGAAAGAAAGAAAGAAAGAAAGAAAGAAAGAAAGGAAGAAAGGAAGAAAGGAAGAAAGGAAGAAAGGAAGAAAGGAAGAAAGAAAGAAAGAAAGAAAGAAAGAAAGAAAGAAAGAAAGAAAGAAAGAAAGAAAGAAAGGAAAGGAAGAAAGGAAGAAAGGAAGAAAGGAAGAAAGAAAGAAAGAAAGAAAGAAAGAAAGAAAGAAAGAAAGAAAGAAAGAAAGAAAGAAAGAAAAGAAAGAAAGACAGGAGGGAGGGAGGGAGGGAGGGAGGGAGGGAGGGAGGGAGGGAGGGAGGGAGGGAGGAAGGAAGGAAGGAAGGAAGGAAGGAAGGAAGATAAGGTGTAGATCAGCATGTTTATGTGAATTCTCCAAGCCCATGATGCTTCCACAGAGGATCAGAGCTGTGGTCCCTCTTGCCCTTATCCTGAGAGGTGTTTTCACCCATCATAGAGGTCGCTTGAATGAATTGTTATATTTTAGGTATGAATGTTTACAAAGCATGGCTCTTATCAGGAGATCTTTGACAATGTTAGCTGCTCTCCAAGGGAACTTCAGAGACTGAAGTTCATACACATAGAGGAAAACCTCTATGTGAGGTTGAGAGATTGACCATAGGTAGCAATAATGATGTGCTTAAATTTAGAGGCTCTGCTTCATAGAACCCTTCTGTCATAGGAACCAGATTCATGAAGAGCAGACATAAAAAACTATAACTCTTGATGAGTAGATATTTGCAGGCAGAACACTAAACAACTCCTGAGAGTAATAGAATTTAATATCTGTCAGAGACAATTTATAGGTAGGCATCCTTCTTTCTATAAGTTTGTGTAAGTTTGTGTTTCAGCAAAATAGTTATGCTGAAAATCCTAACAACACAAGGCAACAATATGGATGGTGTTTGTTTGTTTGTTTGTGTGTGTGTTTTATTGTTTAATGATTAGTGCCTAAGCCTTTAGAATGTATTAGTATCTTTCTAAAAGATGCCACAAAGAGATTAGCCTGCTTTCTGCATTCTGTTCTCTCTTTTCCTCTCTTCATCTCTCCTCGCCTTTGTGAAGATACATCGGAAGTCTTTATGGTTGTAGTGTACAGCACCTTGGTTTTTGAATTGTTGTATGCTAGGACTCTGAGTCATATACTCTTGTTGTTTATTTACAACCTAGATTATGGCATTTGTTAGAAATATCTCAACAGACTAAGATGCTTGTAAGAGGGAATTCTCAGCTAACAGGAGAGAATATATACAGAGCAGTATTTTAAAATACTCAAATGTGGATCCTAAATTTGAATCTTTGGAGGTATATGTTTAAGAAGAAACATATACAAACAAGACAGAAAATTAATAAGAGTCCATGTATGTGAGATTTTGCTTCAAGAAGAGGGGATAGAAAGAACGTGCTATAGACAAGAAAAGGGAAGTCGTAGTACAGGAATAGTTTTATGTGTTGAAGTTGTGAAGATAAGAGAGAGTAGAGAATAAAGACTAAGCCAGGCAGTGGTGGCACAGGCCTTTAATTCCAGCACTCAGGAGGCAGAGGCAGGCAGATTCTGAGTTCGAGGCCAGCCTGGTCTACAGAGTGTCTCCAGGACAGCCAGGGCTACACAGAGAAACACTGTCTTGGAAAAAGAAGGAGGAGGAGGAGGAGAAGGAGGAGGAGGAGGAGGAGGAGGAGGAGGAGGAGGAAGAGGAAAAGGAGGAGGAGGAAGAAGAAGAAGAAGAAGAAGAAGAAGAAGAAGAAGAAGAAGAGAATAAAGACATTTGAAAAAGCTATCAAATAAACATCTAGTGCCAGCTATGGGTTGCCTCTTTTAGAGTGGTTTTCACAAATAGCCCCCTTCCCCCAGGCTATTGCCATTGCTCTTTGTTAATCTAGAGCTTGAAGGTAAGATGACATTTCTTAAGAAACACATACATAAGTCACAGAATATAGAAAAATCAAACTGGTACAAATCTAAAAGATTCATCACTAGTAGATAAATTTCATGGTACAATAGCTTTCTGTTTGTACTACTGAAGGATGAAATTATTTATTATTATTTAATACTAATATTATTTATTATTTGCTTTGCTGTTGCTGTAATAAAAATGATGACAGAAGCCAGTAATAGAAGAAAGTATTAATTTGACTTTAGTGGTTCAGAGAAGTAAACATCTATCATGGTGGGCCAGAAGAACAGCCAGTGCCACATCTTTACCAAAAACACAAAGCAGAGAGAATAAATTAGCAGTGGTTTGAGGCCATAAACTTTCAACTTCTCCTTGGTGACGCACTTCCCATAACAAGGCTATACTTTCCTATAACAATTTTGTACAGTGCCACCAACTGAAAACCAACTATTCAAATTCCTGAGTCTGTCAGGGACATTTTATCATTCAGCCACCACACTTATTCAGCTATTAATTCTGCAAGCCACAGTATCAACTGCTCTATGAAGATATTTCTACAAATATAATAGTGAGCCTAAGGTTGTCAAAGTAACCAAATACTTTCTGATTACATTTAAAGCCTATCTCAGAACTAATGGCTAGTAATGTTAACTAGACAGATGGCTAAGTCAAAATCCTTAGGGAGAGAATCTAAAAATATTACTCTGTTAAATGCACATAGAATTATACTAACCCATAAGTTCTTATCTTTATACCCATAAAAATAGTCCATATATCAACCATCTATACAAAAGCTTCCTTTTGTAGTAGATGGTGAGTAATACCAAGAACTACAACTGATCAACATGATGGGAATGAGAAATTATGGAGTGCTCATTTCTAAATGAGGCATCTACATCACATCTTCTGCTCCTGAGCCTCATAGATCATTGTGGAAGAAATGGTAATAGTATTAAAATACCCAGAAATGGGGCTGGTGAGATGGCTCAGTAGGTAAGAGCACCCGACTGCTCTTCCGAAGGTCAGGAGTTCAAATCCCAGCAACCACATGGTGGCTCACAACCATCTGTAACGAGATCTGACTGGAGTGTCTGAGGACAGCTATAGTGTACTTACATATAATAAATAAATAAATCTTTTTAAAAAAATACCCAGAAATGGTAGTATCTGCACCAAAATAGTACTTCCTGGACCTGATAGCCCAGTTATACCTATGTACCCATAGCAGTTGGGAATGTAACCAGAAGACTTGTACAATATCAAGCCAGCCAAAGTCCTAACATGAATGAAGAAATGGCTGACAAAATCCCATCCATAGCTGTGAAGCTATTCATAACTGATTATTACTGGAAGAGAGAGGAAATTTTCCTTTGGGATGCAGCCCATGGAAGGCTATGCATGCTCTAATATGTGGTCTTATAACCACGGAAATATAGGCAGTATTAACTATACTGAGTGGGTTAAAAAAAAAGAGAGAGAGAGAAAAGACATGAAGTTGGGAAGAAAAATGTAGGGAAGAAATTGGAGAAGTAATAAGGATAGATTTAATCAAAATGCATTATACTTGTGTATGAAATTCTCTAACAAGTAGAAAAAAGTCACATTAGTATCTATGCTTTCAGCATGGGCGCTTCTCTGACAAAGGAGAAAAATGCTATCAGTCACATGGCTCATCAGTGACTTTATCTAGAAATCCTGACTTCTCCCTAGTGTTTTCCTCATCCTATCTCATTTGGCTGGCTTACAGTAATACCAGATTACAGCTATAAATGGTGAGGCCCGTTCCCTTCAGCTTACATCTGGTTAAATACCAATGTCTGCATCTATGGACATTGTTCCTACTCTATTGTATGTAGATAATGAAAATTCATACCAGTGACCTCTGTGATTCTACCAATAGGTTCATGCAGAAGCCAATTTCCTTCCCTACTGCTGTGGAAAGTCCTTAACTTGTACTATTATTGCACTTGCTTTGAATCTGCTCCTCTTTCTGGTCAATCGTGCACATTCCTAAAATGTAACTACAGTATGGGTTGTTAGTAGCAGTCTGTGCCAGGGACCTCTGATAGAAGGTCATGGCCATGCTCCTGCCTATTGCATGCTTCTCTCTGTTCTCTATCTTGACTCCTTTTCTTTTAAAGTATAACTTTTAAAACTCTCGAGGTAGGTGTACAGAACAGACTATGTAGGTGCTTGAGTAAATGTCAGGGCATTTGTTTCCAAAAATATATGAACAACAATACATCTTAAGTCTGTTATACTCCAGAAAAACAGAAAAACAATGTAGCAGAGCAAAAGCCATATTACTTATGAAGACACAATGTCAAGTACTGTTTTACCGCAGCTGTTTTCTGAGCCAGTAAGGTTGCTTGAGGTCAGTGAAACACAATAACTCTCTGAGTTGGGTCAGTTCTGCTGCAGTCCTTTTGGATTCATGCTGTCATTTCTGCCAAAAATCACACACACACACACAGGTGTGTACATATCAGCCTCCTCAAGCAGGGTGTGGATGCATATTTCAAAGGTCCTGAATGTGAGAATTCACTGACTTCCTAAATGCAAAGAGACATTCTGTCTTCTCATTTTTGTCAGCCTTGGGCTGAAAACAATTGCACCTGACATCTTTCACCCAACCCTACTTAGCTATGCATTTATTTCTTTAGCAACAATCAGTGTAGCAACCAGATTCTCAGTAATCTTTTAATGTCCCCATTTGTTTTTCCACTGACAGCCAATAAAATTTCCAGTCCAGCGGAACTCAGCTGCCATTTGTCAATATTTCTGGGAAGGAAAGCCATCGGCAGAGAGAGTGCCTTGGTAAATAACTTGAGAAAACAATTTCTTGCTTTTGCTTACTGTAAGTTTTGCTGTCTGTCCATTCTGGGCATCATCTCATACACAGACCTCCATCAAATTCTGCCAGATACCCCGTATCTTAGGCTAAGAATAACAGTCCTAGATTCTAATTCTACATGCTTGCAAATAAGGACACAGGTATCCTGTCTGCTGTCTCCCTATCTCTTTCCTGCTGTACCAAAGGACTCTTATCTAGTGTGGATCCACTTCCTAGTTTTGAATAGTTTTTTTCTTGCAAGCAATTTGTTTGCAATATCTACCTGTTCATGATACAGTTTAAAAATATTTGCTAAGTCTAACTTTTAATCCTTATCTAAGCCTTGGCTTAGCATTCAGTCAGCGGAGATTAATAGTCCAAAAATTCATATAATAGCTTATTGAGAAATAATTAGCTGTGCAGGTGAATAATGTGAAAGAGGTAGATTGGCTCTTTATGAGGATGGAAATAGAGATGCCTTTATCCATGAAAATGAGAATGAGAAAAAACTAAAATTATTAAGAAAATAAATAGCCACAAAATAGAAGTCTTGATCAGTATGTAGCATACAGGTTAGCTGTAATGTATCCTTTCAAGTGTAAGTAGATTTAAATCTGATATGTGTACTAAGTAGATACATTATTTCAAAATGTATTCAGAAACTCAATCATTGGCTTTAAGTAAAGGTTATCCATATACCAAGAGGGTAAGGCTGTTTCCCTATAAAGGTAAGAATACTGGAGAATTTCTTGAGATATGTAAAGATAGGATTGGGTTGTTGTTTTTCTTCTTCTTTATCAAATCCATTAATCTATTCATATATAATAGGAATAATAATGGCTAACCTGCCAGTTAGTATAAATATATATACAGTTTGAAGCTGTAAAAAGAACACTATTCAAGTTAGAATATGTTTTTACCTTCCAGTGGTTAAACAAAATGTGTACTAAAAATATACATTTTTCATATTGAGAAAAAAAAAAGATGATGACCATGACACAGGGTTTTAATTCTAGCTCCAAGGAAGATCAAGTAGATGACTCCTGAGTTGAAGACTATCTTTGGCTACAAGAGTCAGTCTTTGTTTAGAAAAAAAATATTAAAGAAGACAGGGGAGGAAGAAAGGAAGGGAAGGGAAGGGAAGGGAAGGGAAGGGAAGGGAAGGGAAGGGAAGGGAAGGGAAGGGAAGGGAAGGGAAGGGAAGGGAAGGGAAGGGAAGGGAAGGGGAAAGGGGAAGGAAGGGGAAAGGGGAAGGAAGGGGAAAGGGGAAAGGGGGAAGGGGGAAAGAGGAAAGGGGGAAGGGGAAAGGGGGAAGGGGGAAAGGGGAAAGGGGGAAGGGGAAAGGGGGAAGGGGGAAAGGGGAAAGGGGGAAAGGGAAAAGGGGAAAGGGGGAAGGGGAAAGGGGGAAGGGGAAAAGGGAAAGGGGGAAGGGGAAAAGGGAAAGGGGGAAAGGGGAAAGGGGAAAGGGGGAAGGGGGAAGGGGAAAGGGGAAAGGAAGGAAAGGGGAAAGGAAAGGAAAGGGGAAAGGAAAGGAAAGGAAAGGAAAGGAAAGGAAAGGAAAGGAAAGGAAAGGAAAGGAAAGGAAAGGAAAGGAAAGGAAAGGGCAATAGAGGAAGGAAGCTAGGTGGAAGAGGGAAAGGACACAAGCAAGGGAGGAGGGGGATGAAATAAAGAAGAAAAATTAGTTCTTGTTTTAGATTTTTCTGCTTTTGTCTGAGAAACCCTTTATTCCTTGAGTAAAATCGCACCAGGGGAAAAGACGTCTTTTAGTTTCATTTCTATTGCTGTAAGAAATGCTCTGACAAAAAGCAACAAGGGAGAGGAAAAAGTTTATTTAACTTGAGATTTCAAGTTACAGCCTCTCTTTGGGAGAAGTTGAGCAGCTAGTCACATAATATCCACACTCAAGAGCAGATAGAATAGATACAACCGTGCTGGCTTCAATGCTTGCTTGCTTTCAGCTACTTTTGCTCTCATCCATATTGTTCAGGAAGCTGGAAATAGTGATGCCATAATAGATTGACTCCTGCTACACATTAAGTGCCCATTGGCATGCTTACAGGTTGACTTGATTTAAATGATTCCTGGTTAATATTCTTTCCAGGTCATTCTAGGTTGTGTCAAGTTGACAATTAAATCTAAGCAGAACAACAAGCAAAATAATAATGGAAATATACTTACAGACAGTATTGAACTACAGTACCAACCACTGCAGTGTTTCCTAGCCCTTCTGCCCATCAGGCTACTCTGCTGGAGGAGTACATCTTTCTTCCCAAGACCTATTACTATTCTTTCACAAAAGTTATACTGTAATTCTTTTTGGCCTGTGAGGCAAATGCCAGTATGCAAGATGCCTGTGTCTGTAGTTACCTTTCTGTTACTGTGAATCTCTGAGAATAGGTAGCCCCTTAACTCCAACAGGCATTTTTGTTACAAACTACAATCTCTGTCACTGTACATGTTACGTACCAGCTTTCTGGGAAACTGCAAAGAAAACACTGGGCCATTGGGGCCTTGAGAGGAGCCTGAGATTGAAATACTCAACACCTCTCCTGTGACCCAAGGACTGTTGTGGAGCTTTCATCTCCCTGAACATACTTTCTTTGCCCCGTAGTACTGTTCCCAGGG
The DNA here is from genome assembly GCF_000001635.26 of Mus musculus. NCBI lineage: Eukaryota > Metazoa > Chordata > Mammalia > Rodentia > Muridae > Mus > Mus musculus. Next base: position 146,227 of record NW_004450263.1, on the reverse strand, counting down.
ACAATATGGGTCATTTTGCTTAGGTTTATTGATCTCATCAAGCCCTGTCAAATACTAACCATTGTTTGGAAACAAAACATAAAAGCCCAATTGTTTCTCTGGTGTTTGGAGTTTTAGTGAACAGGTATTTTATCTTCTTTCCAAATTCATATGTTTAAGTACTGACTCCATTCCAGATGGCAAGTCTTTGCCATGGTAATCAAGTGACTGGAACATCATTTGTCACTTGTGTGAATGTTGATCCAATGTGACTTTAGTTTTTTTATAAGGAGGGGGGAGGCATTTGGATATCTATTCATGCTGAGGAAAATGACACAAAGGATCAAGAAGATGAACCCACAGTCCTAGAAAAGATACTTCCAAGATGTTCCTTTTCACCTTCAATACCAAGTAATCTCAATATACTGCTCTTGGATTCAAGCTCAAGAACTGAGAGGTACAAGTGTGCTGCTTAAGGAATGCATTTGGTGGTATTTTGCTGTGGCAGCATGAGCAAACACCTTAAAGTCAACAAGGGCACAATAATTAGGAACTATAATCATTCAGGATTTTATACAAGTAAACCATAGTTGGGTGTCAAAAGTTCTCATGTGATCTTTTTAGGTGATAGATGAGGCCATTAGGCATAATTATACAGACTATAGTACTTTAAAGTATGATCAAAGCACTCTAAATATTTAGAAGGAACATAATCTGAGACTGTCCAAGGAAGGCAGGAGGGCTGCCCATTCTATGTGGAAAATCATGGCACAGAAACAAAAGACTGACATCCTTTAGTTTTGTCTTCATTATATGCATTTATTTTAAACCCTGGTCAACCACCCTATATATTTTTCATCATAACATTTTGCTACTTCTATCCATGATGTTATATTTCCTTTTAATTTTTTAAAATTTTATTTAATCTTTTTTTTTACAATGCAGATTTTATCCCCCTCCTGGTCCACCCTCTGACTGTTCCATATCCCATACCTCCTCACTCCTTCGCTCATGGTTGTCCCCTTCCTCCCACCCTCAACCCTCACCCCACCAAGACCTCACTATTCCCTGGAGTTTCCAGTCTCTTGAGGGTTAGGTGCATCTTCTCTGACTGAGTCCAGACCTGGCAGTCCTCTGTTGGGGGTTTCATATTAGCTGATTTATGCTACCTGGTTGGTGGTCCAGTGTCTGAGGGATCTCAGAAGTCCAGGTTAACTGAGACTGCTGGTCCTCCTATAAGGTTGTCCTTCTCAGCTTCTGCCAGCTTTTCTCTAATTCAACCACAGGGGTCAGCAGCTTCTGTCCATTGGTTGGATGTAAATATCTGTATCTGACTTTTTCAGCTGTTTGGTGGGCCTTTTAGAGGGCAGTCAGGATAGGCCCCTGTTTATGAGCACTCCATAGCCTTAGCAATAGTGTCAGATCTTAGGGCCTCCGCTTGAGCTGGATCCCACTTTGGGCATGATGCTATACCTCCTTTCTCTCAGACTCTTCTCTATTTTTATCCCTGCAGTTCTTTCAGACAGGAATAATTATGTGTCAGAGTTTTTGACTGTGGGATGACAACCTCATTCCTCACTTGATGCCCTCACTTTCTGCTGGAGGTGGGCTCTATAAATTCCCTCTCCCCACTGTGGGGCATGTCATCTAGGGTCTCTCCCTTTGAGTCCTGAGAGTCTCTCACCTCCTAGGCCTCTGGGACATTTGTGAGTGTTCCCCCCATCTCCCCCACCCCATCGCACCTACTATCTCTCATGGTTTCCTGTTTCCATTCTTTCTGCTGGCCCTCAGGGCTTCAGTCCTATTATCCCCACCCAATACCTGATCATGTTCCCCCTTCTCCCTTCCTGTCTCCTTTCCTATCCATGTCTCTTCCTCCCTTCACCCTCCTGTGATTGCTTTCTTCACCCTTTCAAGTAAGATTGAGGCATCCTTACTTGGACCCTTCAGTCTGTTAAACTTTTTGATTTCTGTGGATTGTATGGATTATATCCTGGGTATTCTGTAGTTTTTTTTTGTTGTTGTTGTTGTTGTTGTTGTTGGTTGTTTTTTTTTTTTTTAGCTAATATCCACTTACTAATGAGTACATGTTGTGCATGTCCTTTTGAGTCTGAATTACCACACAGAATTGTACCAGACCTTCAAAGAAGCCTAATACCAATATCCCTCAATCTATTCCATAAAATAGAAACAGAAGGAACACTACTTAATTCATTCTATGAAACCACAATTACTCTGATGCCTAAACCACACAAGGATGCGACAACAACAACAAAAGAGGTTCAGACCAATTTTGCTTATGAATATTGATGCAAAAATACTTAATAAAATCCTTGCAAACCAAATCTAAGAGCACATCAAAACCATCATTCACCACGATCAAGTAAACTTCATTCCTGGAATGCAAGGTAGGTTCAATATATGAAAATCCATTAACATAATCCACTATGTAACAAACTTAAAGAAAAATAACATGATCATCTCCCTATATCCTGAAAAAGCCTTTGATAAAATACAACACCCCTTCATATTACAAGTATTGGAGAAATCAGGAATTCAAGGTCCATTCCTAAACATAATAAAAGCAATATACAGCAAACCAACAGCCAATATCAAATTAAATGGATACTTGAAGCAATCCAACTTAAATCAGGAACAAGACAAAGAAGCCCATTCTATTTATATCTATTTCCTTTAACTTTTAAAAACAAATTGTATGTGTATGATGTTGGAAAATGGGTGGCACACTTGTTATTTTTGTTTCTCTGTCTCTCTATCTCTCTGCCTCTTGGTCTGTCTGTCTCTCTATGTGTGTGTTTTTGTGTGTGTTAGGTACATACTTGCCACGGCTGTATGCATGTATGGTATGTATGTGTGTTTCTGTGTGTAGGCATATGCTTGCCATGACTGTGTACACGTATGAAATGTATGTGTCTCTCTGTGAAGGTGTTGGTGCATGAATGTGTACATATATGATATGTGTGCGTCTGCGTGTAGGTACTTGTTTTCTGTGGCTATGTGTACATATAGTACATGTGTGTCTCTCTATGTGAGTGCATACTTCCAACACATACATATGATGGTTATAGGAAGAGTTTCTAGAGTTCTACTCTTTACCTAGTATTATGGAACAGTTCTATTGTTTCTGCCCCTCTGTTTACTTTACATCCAGACCTTGTCAAAAATTATCTTTTACACCTTCCATATGACTATAAAAAAGCTAAGATTACTAATATGTGTAATTATTTTGACCTTTTTACATGGGTTCTGAGTATTCAACTCAGGCCAAGTGTGTTTATCCTCAGATATTTCATAGATCCTGTATATCTTTTTGACTAACAGACTCATGCTCCCAAGTATCTTCTAAGCCTAGTTTATTTGAAAAATAGTCTGTTAGTCTTTATTTAAATTTCTATTATTTTATATGTATGGATATTTCACCTGCATATATGTTCATGTACCAAATGCAAGTCTATTGTTCATGGCCACCAGAAGAGGAACTAGAGATACAGATGCATGTGAGCCACCATGTGTATGTTGGCAACTGATCTGGGTCATCTGGAAGACCAGCCAGTTCTGGTAATAGCTAACTCACTTCTTCAGTCCCCAGTCTACTATTCTCATTTCAGTTGCTAAACAAACAAAAGGACAGAATAGCAAAGTGCTTATAGTGTACATACAGAAATATTAAATATACAACAATCCTATGTAATTTAGTGTTTGGGTTTTTATAAAACAGTGAATTTATAGTTCTAGAGCATCTTGTCTGTACTTTTTTTCAAGAAATGAATATGGAAGTGTTGAATATAAACCTTAGCCTTGAAAGGAAGAATTATGCTTCATCTTATTGGATTATATATATTTAACATAATAATTTTTATATTAATTATTGTTTGGGTACTTTTGCTGTTACTGTTTTCAGAGATAAAAAGAGGAGAAAGAAAGATGAAGGAGAGAGAATGAGAGATGAGAATCTTCAAAAACAAGAGTGACAGATTTAAATCTCCAAAGACTTGAGATAATTTCCACAAACAGACTTCATATAAAATTATTACACTGTAAATATGTGAAAGAAAGTGGAATTACTTAAATTAGGAAACAATACAAGCCTCACAGCAGTAAATAGGCAGCTTTGAAAGAGAACCAACTTTTGCTTTCAAAAGTGAAAAGATACAACAATTCAAGTAAAACATACAAGGGTTAAAAAAAAAAAAAGCTGAAGAATTAGTGGCTCACTGGGAAATACAGGAACAAAGTCTTGGAGACCTAAGAGAGTATGGCAAATTTCTGAAGGCAGACTTCTTTGACAGTTACTCTATCAAATGAGACCCAGAATTTTCCCTGATCACTGCATGGACTTGTATACCCCACTGGGGATGTGTTACCTTTCAGTATTTTCTATCTTGGACCTCTGAGCTGTATGAAGAAGAGCTGGGATTTTGAATTTGAAGTGTCCATCAATAATCTGTAAGCAGCCAAATGTTGGATGTGCAACTTCTGACTCCACTTAGTTTAAGCTTTGCACACACCCCTCTTAACAATGCCCTTGGCAGCCTGGGATCCTTACCAGCATGCACTATGCATACACTCCTCTGAACAATGCACCTAACAACCTGTTAGCAATATACGATCCCTTCATGCATCCAGTTGTGTGCAGACCCCAGTTCCAAAAACAAAATAAGTTTCTTTTTCCATTAAGGACCATCAAATGGAGTCAGATTCTCTTCAATTGCACTCTACGTCCATCTGTTTACATTATTATGAAGGCAAACTATGCCCTTTAAGTAAACTTTGATAGAGAATCGATCCCCTTTATGCCAATGAATGATTGGGTGTTCACAAAATTAAAAGAAAATTCATTTGGGGAAGAGATATTCACTATGTGCTTCTGTGATGAAACTTATCCATCAAAATAGGATACAAATCAAACTTGGCCCTAGTAATCAAACATTTTGTTTTTTTTTCAAGTTTGGTAAAAGAAGCCCTTGATTATTGCCTAGGTACTGTCATTCACCAGTTCACTGTCACTCAGGCTAGGCTACTTTGGTGCTTTTACAAATCTGTATAAGTCATTTTTCCAGTGTTTGAATAAGAGGCTAAGGTCCTGAAAATAACTTGCCAAGTCCTTGGCCACCAGTGACACAATTACATAGGCTGACCTTCGTCACCCAAGTAAGTCAATCTGCTCCAGGATGAATGAATGACTTGGAAAAAGATAAAAATTCTGTAACTTCCTGGACTCTTAATCTTGAGCTTAGAGACTGTGGTTTCTATAAAGATAATTTGAAAACCCAAATTTTAAACTAAATCTCCAATTTGATTTGTTATATGCAGTCCATTTTGATAATTTTCCTGGTATATCCATCATCCACATTTCTATCTATCTCTCTCTCTATCTCTCTCTCTCTCTCTCTCTCTATCTATCTATCTATCTATCTACCTATCTATCTATCTACCTATCTATCTATCTACCTACCTATCATCTATCTATCCATTTGTTTATTGGTTTTTCGTAAAAGGATTTCTTTGTATAACAGCCCCGATTTTCCTGGAACTTGCTTTGTAGACCAGGCTAGCTTCAAACTCAGAGATCCTCCTGCTTCTGGTTTCTGAGTGCTAGGATTAAAGGTACATGTCACCACTGCCTGGATCACCATCTATATTTTAGAGAATTTATTGTTTTAAGCTTTATTTTGTTAAACCATAGAGTTTCTCACTATATAGTTGGTTTTAAACTCATGACATATTCCCATTTTGGCTCCCAGTGCTAAGAACGGAGGCATATACCATTTAAGTTTAGCTATCATGTTCCAATTTTAGGTTGCTTCAAAATAAAGCTAGCGTGATGGTCTTGGGAGAGTACAAAGCTTCTAACAGAGGTCTGCCAACCTGATTGTGCTACTAGTGTACTGTCTGCAGGTTTCAAAGAATTGAAAAATGGCAATACACATTTTTTTGAATATCAAGGCAACTTTATTCAAAGCAAATTGATAGAACAGATCAGACACACATGGTCCTTCTGTTCCTTCTTTGTGTTTAATGCACTTGACTTGCTCTTTAGTAGGTAGTAGTTTACATGAGATTATAATTCTTTTTAAAGAAGAATTTATCGTGGGCTTTTTTGACTTTAGTACTTGACATACACATTTCTATAATCCTAATACATTAGAAAAAGTACACATAGATACTTTTTGCTAAAAATACCTAATCAAATATAGCATTTTCCTTTTTACATGCCTTCTCTGGAGGAAGAAGATTTCGGGTCTTTTGAGCATTTGTCAGGATAATATGAGATGCTGTGCTTTTCTGCTCTTCCAAATCTCACTTCATTACCACCCAGAAGCAATAGAATATAGTACACCTGTAGTTCTCAATCTTCTTTTCCTAATGTTTTGACCTTTTAATATTCCTCATGTTTGGTGATCCCAAACCTTAAAATTATTTTCATTGCTACTGTTGTGAACTAACATAAATATCTGATACGTTATCCCTGTGAAAAGTTTGTTTGACCCAAAATATGTCACTGCTCACAGAACCTCTGCACTACAGGCATACATCCTACAAGGACCCAAAAGAAGCTCCTATAAGCTTACTATACACTGTTGAACTCTGGGATTTTTCTACCTTCTAGAACCTATCTCAATTTTAATATATTTAATGCTGTAAAGACAAGAATAAAGAATGAGTGCCTCAGATCATGTCTCTCAGCTACAAGTTGTTTAGAAAGAGGTGATCTGCACATGCATGCCTGTGTTCCTGTATGTGGAATAATCTTGAATTCTCCCCAAAAAGCCAGAACTCTCTGTTGACTTCCCTGGGTGTCCTGAGAACCTTGTACTTGATAACCTTCTCTGCTGCTTGGTGTTAGCTGTCTGAAAAATATTGCCAGCAAAATATAATTTTCACGAATAATGAATAGTTCCTTTTAAAGGGGGAGAGGTTTCTCAAATGGTCTCCAGAATATATTTTCCCCACAAAAGGGAACCTTATTCTTTATATACTTTAAACCTATGATATTCTTCTGCTGATGAAACAGATTATAGCAGTGGCCAGCATTCCACTAGAGGTGGGTCATAAGGATCAACTGTGTGAAACCAGACTTTACCTCTCCTCATCCCTTTTCTCTCCTACACCCCACTCTGCCCCACTCCTCTTTCTATCACTGCATTCCCTCCCCCTGTTCCTCACTCCTACACTTCTTCTCCTCTTCTGGCTTCCTTCCTCTCTTCTTCCATCTCCTCTCCCTTTCTTCCTTTGTTCAGCCTCCTTATCCAGCTAGTTCCTTTATATTGTCCATTTTCTTTTTCATTGGTTATTTTATTTATTTTTATTTCAAATGTTATCTGCCTTTCCTGTTTCCTCTCCACAAACCCCCCATCCCATCCTCCCTCCTCCCTGCTTCTATGAAGGTGCTCCTACACCCACTCACACACTCCCTCCTCAGGGCCCTAGTATTCCCCTACACTGGGACATCCATCCTCCACAGGACCAAGGGCCTCCCCTCCCATTGATGCCAGATAAGGCACTTCTCTGTTACATATGCAAGTAGAGCCATGGGTCCCTCCATGTATACACCTTGGTTTGTGGCATAGTCCCTGGGAGTTTTGGCGGATCTTTTTCATTTTTTTTAAATTTTTGTTCTTCCTCTGAGGTTGCAAATCCCTTCAGCTCCTTCAGTCCTCCTCCTAACTCCTCCTTTGGGGTCCCCATGCTCAGTCTGATGGTTGGCTGCAAGTATAAGCATCTGTATTGGTGAGGCTTATTTCCTGTCATTTTCCAGTGCATGGAAAATAACATGGGTAAAATGACTCTCAAAATGTTTGGAAAACTAAATTAGTAACAATAAAGGGAAACTATATACAGGATAGCACAAGCTCATGGAAAAAACCCCAAACCAATAATAAGGCTGTTAAAGTGCAGGTGACATGTGTAGGTATAGGTCTTGGATCTGTAACAGCAATTAGATGGGGGGAGTCTCCAGGGCTGTATGCTGTGCAGCCTTTACGTCAAGGTTGTAAACAATCTGTTTCTTAAATACTATAAAAGACAGGATTTCCAAGGCTGTAAAAGGTCTCTATATACAAATAATGTGGATAATCCATCTATGGAAGCAGCATCCCAGGCCATTCACACACAAGCTGACCAGATGCCCTGAGCATATTATCCCTGAGCAGTGACTTACAATTTCTCATTTCACTTCAGTAATTGTAGTGGTTTTGATGACAGGTTGCAATGCTTAAGCATAAAGATGCTTTGTTTATATTAGACATGTTTACCCTATGATCAGATTTCCCTGAAAGTTTTAAAAATAAAAATCATTTAACAGACCTAACTATGGGTAGTAAAATAGACACAGCTAAAGTCTCTGAACACATGATTAGTTAAAAACCTATACACTCTGAGCTAAGAAACCTGGATTACTGACTAAGATTACAGGACAAAAGCTATTTTTCTAGGAAAAATGAGAATGGGTTATATAAAATCATGGTCAAAACACGACGGTAAATGTTGTTGGGCAAGCAGATCCATCAGCTTGGGACATGGGTGGGAAGTATGACCTCTGAGCCATGAGAATAAAGTGGGAGTTTCTAGAATGTAGAAATGCACACCTTATCTACATTGTCAACTCAGATCATCAGATGTAAAATGAGCAGAGAAAAGAGAAATTAGTCAATATCAGAGCAAAAAAGTCTATGAACTATGTGCATTACAGACCAGACTGTTCTAGGACAGTGTCTGTACATGGCATCCATGCCTCTGAGCTCTGGATTGATGTGGTATGCTAGTCTCTTGAGGAAATGCACACCATTTAAATTTTAAAAGTTTAAAAAATCTTATGAACTCTACAAAGGAGTCTTAACAGAAGAATTTTCAAAAGTTCTTCACTCTACTAAGAAAAGTGAAAAGTTATTTATGGATGCTCTGTTAGATTTAGGAAGAACTGGTTTGCAGGTTGTTAATTAGCCATCATCTGTGGCAAGCTATTGCAGAGAGCAGTATCCTGCAACACCAGAGGATACTGTTTGAAACCTTCATCTTACACACTTTCACATGCCTTTCACAGAGTGCTGAGGGAGCAATTATCATCTGAGAATATAATGTCAAGCAGCTGTTTTTCTGTTGTGATTTTAAAAATACCTCTGTCTCTCTCTGTGTCTCTCTGAGTGACTGTGTCTGTGTCTCTTTCCTCCTCTCTCTGTTTTTTTATCCTTGTGTGTCTGTCTCTGTCTCTGTTTCTGTCCCTCTTGTTTCCACTCCCCACCTCTGTTCATTCACATCTTCCCTGTGCTGAACTCTATATTCAAACACGTGAAGCAAAGGGAAACCTTATGTTTTATCTATGCACATATGGGTGCCAACAACATGGAAGAGGGCTTGGGGTGCAACTGCAGATAGGACTCAGATGGATTTGCTGCTTTTCATCTGCTGCAATGGCACTCACTGTACCCTTCCAAAACCTGACCCTAGGGATTTGGTTGATAGTATAGGAAAAGTAACACTTTTCTTTAGCCACTGAGAAGATATCATAGTCATAACACAGATAAATTTCCATTTTAGAGTTTCATTTGGAATAGGGTAGACAATTAAAATGGTGAACTTAACTTTTGAATAATTTTTCCAGCCCTAAGAGTTATTAAGTGCTACTCAAACTAAAAAGGCATTTCTTTCAGCTGTTTATCTTGATATCACAGACTCTGAAAGGTAGCATTCTTTTTGAAAGTTTTCCTTTCAGCTGTGTCTAGAGAGACCTATAAAGATAAAACATTAAATTATACTTAATTATCCTCAAACCTGTCTCCCATGCTTGATCCACAAACTGACACCATAAATGCAGGGTGCTTCTGTAGTCATTATATGTAACAAAACAAACCTGCATTAGATATTCCAAGTTATTCCAAGTCTTTATATCCTTTGAAAGACCTATGTGAGTATATTTATAATACTTTCTGCCACAAGACTTAGTCAAACTCTAAATCTGCTTTCAGAGATCTTGGTAAAATACAGGGGACAAAATCTGAGCATAATATGTAGACAGTGGTTCAACCTTCCTAATACTGTGACCACTTAACACAGCTCCTTATGTTTAGGCAAACCCTAGCCATAAAATTATTTTTGTTGCTACTTCATAATAGTGATTTTTCTAACTGTTATTTATGACAGAATACATGTTTTTGTTTTCCAGTGGTCTTAGGTGACTCCTCTGAAAGGGTCAGTCAAAAGCCAAAGTGTTTGCAACCCACAGGTGAACATTGGCTTCTCTGTGATAGCCTCAGTACTATCAATTACATGAACTTTGCATAGGAATAAATAACATGAGCCTTTATATTGCAGTTGTCTACTTCTAGATCTACCTGAGTGTTGTGCTACTCATGTGGTCAATGTCTTGCTGCAAAGGCCAGACTCTTGCCATTTTCAGATATGCTCAGCAGCAAAACGCACTATAGAAAGTTGTAGTTATTTGAGTAGTTTATAGTAATTTTATATCTGTTGAATCTAATAAAAATGACCCTCATTCATTGGATTTAATTTATTTTCAATAATATACTACACATACACACACACACACACACACACACAAACTGGAGGGTTTTTCAAAACCATTCTTAAGCATCTGTAACTTAACATTATCCTCTATACAGACCACTTTTACTTTTTTTTAAAACTAGAGATGAGAAAGAAACATCTTTTAAATAAATAGTGAATTATAGTTCAGAAGGAGCATCCAAGTCAGTAATAGCAGTAGGATTTATAATTGAGCCTAAGCTTGTTCTTTTGTTGGAGCTATGCAAAAATAAAACTGATGAAGATCATACTTTACAAGCATCTATAATTAATATTTTCATTTGCATGAAACTAGTTAAATATTTAAGACCACAGAGGCTATAGGGAAGAGATAAGAGTAGCCCAGTTTCAGTTTTGAAGTTAGAAAACTTAAATCGAGCTGCAGCCAGATGACTTCCTTCAGGGTTTATCTAGACACTGTCTGTACCAACACTATTTTATGATCTAACTCAGACTTCAACAGCATCAGATCAAAACACAAACTCAAAAATGCACTATGTGCTAACTCAAGCTTATCTTATCCAACTCATTAGATCAGGATTCTCCAATATCCACAGGACTAATCCAGGTAGATCATACCTCTTCCTTTTTTAGTCCTGTGGAGTACCATGATTAATATGCTGCTAAACTCCAGAGTGATTTATTCACTGAAGGGAAAAAAACATAGATAATATTATCTCCCATCCTTCTTTTCCTTTCTGTTCTTCCTTTGGTGTTTGTAGGGAAGCAAACAATTTTGATGTACCGAGTTATCCAGTACTGAGCTACATCTGTAGTTTCCATTTGTCATTTTGAAACTAACTATTTACTATCATTTAAAAACACTGTATCTGCCATGTTAAGTTTCTATTTTTAATAATAGGTACTTAAAAATGAAAGAAACTTTTTCTTTCTTTTAAGTGTAATTTATTTAAAACAACACATTGATTTTTACTTATATTTTTATGAAATCAAAATATAACTACAGAATGTCCCCCTTTCCTTCCTCTAAGTTCTACCACTCACCACTCCCTATTTGAGCATTAAAAGGAATAAGTAGCTCCATAGAAATACTTTACCTGGGTCAATTATGATTCTTGGTATCCACAGGGGGCCTGGAGGACACTTCAGGGCCCCCTGGAGGACACTTCAGGGCCCCCCTGGAGGGAGCCAAGTGGACTCCACTCCTTTTGGAAACAGCAAGATAGTATAGGTAGGAGCCAAGTCTTGCTATAACCTGGTTTATCTGTTTTCTGCTGTACTAGCAGGGGCACCTGGTTTGTCTCAATGTGGCTGGAGCCGGCCAAGCAACTCTGCTCTAGATACTTGGAAGGGATGAACAGTCTGTAACAACAAGACAAACTGTGTTGATTGTCTTTCTCTGTGTTTGTTGGTCTTGGCTATATTATTCTATTTTCTTAGACTTGAACTGATGACATTTTTAGACATTGCACAAACTGAATCTACCCTGTTAAACATCCTAGTTAACACTGGAGGGGAGTTAGGAAAAGAGAATAGCAAGTTCCCTTTGTTCCTCTGAATGGCTCACTTTCAGAGTAGGGTGGCCACCTGTAGGGACCTTTGAGTTACAGGTGATTAAAGCAGTAGAGGAAAGAGTCTTTAGGCCAGGATCCCTCAGACACTCAGACCAAGTGCCCTATATAATTTATCTGGAAGAATCTAGTGAGCACCCCCCCCACCCCCAATTAATGGATAAAAGCTTTTTTCCCAAGACCTATCTCACAGGTTCTGGCCATCAGGAAGAAGAAAGTGGGAGAGGAGGGATCCTTACCTGAGAAGAAGTCAATTCTCCAAGACCGTTCATCAGCGGACCAAGACCCTCCTACTCCATATCCCCCTACCCTTGCCACCATGGACAAACCAGTGCCAGCACTCGTCTCAGGATCCTCAGCCCATATAGGACCTGGGCCATTGAATCCCACTTTTAATGGGAGGAGGAGCAGGACGAGACTCCCAACTTTCCAGTCCAGCCATAGGGCTCCGAAATCTGAGAGCCACCTCCTGTAATACTACATTGGCTTTCCTGCTGAGGGCATATGGGCCTCTAGTAAAGGGCAATCAGGCTATACAATATTGGCTCTTCTCTTTGACTGACTTGTACAACTTCAAGGCCCAATACCCCCACCCGTCTTTTCCAAGGGGCTGGTTAATCTCTTTGAGACTGTTTTATTTATAATGCAGGAATCTAGAAAGAATGCCCCCTCTGACACAGGGGCACCATAGATTGACCAGGTTGTTGTTGACAGTGGGCTTCATCTGACTACACCTGACTGGGACTTTAATATTGCAGAAGGTAAGGAGCATCAGAAGGTCTGCTGCCAGATTCTATTGGTAGGTCTCATGAGGGCCACACAATGACCCACACATTTGACCAAGGTACGTGAGGTTAGACAGGGACCAGATGAGTCACCCACAGCCTTTCTAGAGAAGCTCATGGAGACACTCCATAAGTATACACCCTATGACCCCAGGAGCAAGGAGCGCAAAGAAAGTTACTGTGACTATGGCTTTTATAGACCAAGCTAATAGAGATATCAGGAAAAAGATTCAGAGGCTAGAGGGACTACAGGATTAAACCATTGAGGGATTTAGAGCAGGTTGCTGATAAAGTCTACCATAACAGGGAAAACCACTCCACGTCCTGACTCTCAGGGTAGAGGATGAATACAAGTTGTTTGAGACCTCAGACATGGCATTTCAGAACTTAGACTAGTGGCTTGAGGCCTTTCCTCAGGCCTGGGCTGAGATGGCAGGGATGGGAAGGGCCACCAACCAGCCCCCTATCCGTGTGGAGCTCAGGAGCCCAAGCCTCCCTTGTGTCTGTGCACTAATATCTAATGTTGAAGGAGGTCCAGGATGGAATCAGGCACCATATTACCACACTCCTAGAACAAGGGATCCTGTGGAAGTGTCAATCAGCTTGGAATATTCCCCTCCTGGCTGTGAAGAAACCTGAGACCCAAGACTAAGGAGGACTGTCTAGTGCGGACTAAACACCTTTTGGGGTAGCTGGGAGGATTGTGATACAGAGCCTCAGCCAAGAAGGCCCAAATCTGCCACAGAAACATCAGTTATTTGGGTTACCTGCTGAAATACAGCCAATGCTGACTCTCCAGTGCTGGAAAGGACATCATCTTGCAGAACCCCAAACAGGTACAGGAATTCCTGGGCTTGGCTGGGCTGGCCAGTTGTGGATCCCAGGGTTTGCTGAATTGGCTGCCCCCCACCCCCTGACTAAAAATGGACAGCCCTTCCATTGGGTAAGAAGAGCAATAGACTTTTAGTGCAATTAAGCAGGCTCTGCTAGTGGTCCCTGCTCTAGAACTGCCTGATGATGCCAGTAAACCTTTCCACCTTTATGTGACTAAGAATAGGAGGATAGCCAAAGAGGTGCTCATTCCATGCCCAGGGTGGCAGTTCTAGTTAAAATTACTGATAAATTGACTCTGGGGCAGAACCTGACTGTGACAACTCCCCATGCCTTGGAAAGCATTGTTCTCCAGTCCCAGGATCAATGGCTGACCAATGCCCGAATGATTCATTATCAGCCTCTGTTGCTCAGTTCATATTGGGTAACCTTTATGTTACCAGTGGCCCTCAACGTGGTCACTCTGTTACTGACCCCAACCTCGACCCTCCAGTTCATGATTGCCAGCAGATTCTAGCTGAGGACCAGGGATGGCTGAAGGATCTGTTGGATCAGCTGCTCCCCAATGCCAAGGCAACTGGTTTACTGATGGTAGCAGCTACCTGGTGGAAGAACAACATAAGGCGGTGGTTGCGATTGTAGACAGGTGCCAGGTGATCTGAGAAGAACTGCATCCTCCTGAAACAACAGGCCAAAAGGCAGAGCTGAAAGCTCTGACCAAAGCCTTGGACCTGGGGCCAGGCAAAAAGATCAACATCTACACAGATAGCAGGTATGCCTTTGTCACAGCCCACATCCATGGGGATATATACCAAGAGAGAGTACTGCTTACATCAGAATGAAAAGAAATAAAAAACAAACAAACAAACAAACAGGAAATCTTGGATCTCTTGTATGCCCTGATGAAGTCAGCAACTCTAAGTGTTATTCATTGCCTAGGACATCATCAGAAGCGAAGAGACTCAGTGGCTCGGGGCAATAACCAGCCAGATCTAGTTTCTGGAAAAGTGGCTAGGCAGGAGCCTATCCTGGTTATGTACCTGCAAGAGACACCTGCTGGGAAATGGGACTGGACTAAGGGATGGCTTCACTTAGAATATACTGAAGAAGAAAGGACTCAGATTGTTAGCCAATCTACCAACTATTACTTAGAGAAGGAAGGGCAGTGGTACACACAAAAAGAAAAAAACTATACTCCCCAGAAAGCAAGCAAAAGACTTACTAGGTCAAATGCACAGGTGAACTTATTTAGAGGATAGAAATCTTGTCCAAGCAGTTAAGGGATCTAAAGTATATATAAAAGACTTCATATTTTGGGCCAGAGATATAGTACAACAGTGTAAAGTATGTCAGCAGGTGAATGCTTATGTGGCCAAGAGTAAACAGGGCAAAAGACCTAGGGAAGAATGGCCTAGAGTATATTGGTAGGTCAATTTTACAGATGTTAAGCCAGGTAAATATGGATACAAATACCTTATAGTGTTTGTAGATACTTTCTCTGGATGGGTTGAGGCTTTATTCACCAAGCAATAAACAGCTACCTTGGTAGCTAAGAAGATATTAGAAGATTTTCCAGAGATTCAGAGTACCCAAGGTAATTGGATCTGACAGTGATCTTGCTTTTGTCTCTAAGGTGAGTCAGGGATTGGCAGAAACATTGGGAAGTAATTGGAAACTACATTGTGTGTACCATCCCTAAAGCTCATAAAAGGTAGAGAGAATAAATAAATTTACCTTGAGTAAATTGACCTTGGAGACTGGCTCAGACTGGGTGGTACTCCATCCCTTGGCCCTGTTCTAAGCCTGGAACACCTCCTACCATTTTAACCTGACCCCTTTTGAGATCCTGCTTGATACCGCAACTCCCTTGGTGTCCACTGGGTCCTCCCTGGAGGTACTGGAGGTATCCCAACTCACTGATAGGAACCTCTTCTTGAGGATACAAGCCATTCTGTCAATACCACATGATATTCAGCCCAAAATGACTACCTTAAATTCTTCCTGGATTCCAGAGAGACACTTCACCACTTCCAGACTGATGACTGGATCTATGTAAGGAGGCATTGGGCAAAGTTGCTGGAACCCTGGTGGAAGGGACCCTTCCTGCCACTGCTAGCTACACCCACAGCCCTCAAGGTGAGCAGTATTTTGGCCTGGGTGCAGGATTTCCATGTGAAACCTGTAGATGCCCCACTTCCAAGAGACCCCTGCTGGATAGTACAGAAGATGGATAATCTGTTCAAGCTCAAGATCACTCGACCTTGATCATGACCACCTGGTGGTACCTTCAGATTTTGGTTTGTTCCCCCATCATATGTACCCATCCATCAAATCTGTTACAGAACTCACTGTCTCCTTTCTGTTGAGGTTGGGAGAGGCCAGGGCAGCCTCCAAGACCTCTGATTTGGTCTTACTATCTGAGGGAAGTCATTTATTTAGATACAGAGAGAATAGAAACTTCCATCAGTCACCTTAAAGAATCAATGACTTCATTATCAGAAATAATACTAAAGAATAAGAGGGGATTAGACTTAACTTTTTCTCCAGCAAGGAGGGCTATGTGCTGCCTTAGTTGAAGAGTGCTGCTTTTATATAGACCATTCTGGAGTTGTTACAGATTCAAAGGCCAAGATGAGAGAAGAGATAGCCAAGCAGGAGAGAGAGAGAGAGAGAGAGAGAGAGAGAGAGAGAGAGAGAGAGAGAGAACAGAGTCAGGGCTGGCTGGTTCAGGTCTTGGTTTAACTCTTCCCCTTGGTTAAACACCCTCATATCCACCTGTTATGACCCCTAATTGTTCTCCTGCTATTCTTGACTTTAGGCCCCTGCATTTTGAACTACTTGGTCACTTTTGTTAATGAGTGTATAAGTATAGTACAGCTAATGATCTTAAAGCAGAGATACAAAGAATTAAATACAGAAGACCAGGACTATGTGCTATCAGAATACCAGCAATAGTTTCAGGATTGAATCATAAACAAAGAAAAGGTGGAATAAAGAGGTCAGCTCACAGCTGTTGGAAAATTCCACCAGGCAGCCCCCACTTTCTGGAAGAGAAAGGTCAGAGAGCACATAGACCTGAAGGAGAGGCTAAGCCCATACTACCTCATTTCCTAAAGACCAATCAGTTTAAATGGCATACTGTTCTGCCAATCATATTGTTCCTAGTTGCTGATATATTCTGCCCCTGGAAACTATAAAAAAAAATGTCAAATGGACCTCCCAGGATCACTGCCTCTTCTTTTGGTACAGGAGGATTACACCAGCATGTTGAATTATAAATTCCTCTTGCTTTTGCATTGACCTTCAGCTCCGCATTGTTCAGGGCTGGGGGTGAGGCATCCCTGGTAAGCTAAGACTTGTCAGAGTCTTAAACATTTACAGACCCAGGAAAGCTCAAGCAGAACCAAATCCAGAATGCAGACAGGACTTAGAATAAAGTCCCATCAATAGTTGGGCTTTTAGGAATTGGTAGCTGCTGGGATATGAAGAGACAGTTTCTGTAAGAATAAAGTCCCCTGGAACATTGATTGTACTTCAGTGGAAGATTGCACAGTAAATAATGTTTGGGCAGTACAAATTGGTCTTGATAGGTTTACAAAAATGAGGAAGCACAGTATTGAGTGGAAAGGGAAGAGGCAACAGAGCTGTTAAGTCTTTGAGGCTTGTGGTTTCCATTGATTCCTGGGAGCTGACCCTGTGCCACAGCTCTCTGCACTCCAATCCTGCCTGGAGAGAAATAGTTCACCTGGAGTGCTGATTCACCTAGGCTCACCCGTGAGACCACCACTACTGCCCCAATAACTGGCCCATTCGACACATTCCCAGGGCACTGAGGAGCCAGGAACCTCAGTGAAGCCATGGACAAGATCCTTCTAGTTACCATTTGTACCCAGGAGCTGACACTGTGCCATAGCTCTCCACACCCCAATTCCAACATGTGATAACTTGTCCCCCAGGAGAACCAACACACCCAAGCTCACAGGACCACAAGCTCATGGGTAAGACCATCTCTAGTCAAAGAACAAGACCAGCTAACATGAGAGATAACCAGAAGGCAAGATGCAAGCACAAGAACATAAGAAAGAGAAGCCAAGTTTGCTTGGCATCAACAGAACCCAGTTCTCTCACCACAGCTAGCTTTGGATACCCCAACACACCTGAAAAGAAAGATTCTGATCTAGAATCACATCTCATGATGATGATAGAGGACCTTAAGAAGGACATAAATAACTCCCTTAAATAAATACAGAAGAACACAGGTGAACTGGTAAAAGCCTTAAGGAGGAAACACAAAAATCCTTTAAAGAAATAAAGGAAAACAGAACCAAACAGGTAAAGGAATTGAATAAAATGATCCAGGATCTAAAAATAGAAATAGAAGCAATAAAGAAATCACAAACAGAGACAACCCTTGAGATAGAAAACCTAGGAAAGAGATCAGTAGTCATAGATGCAAGCATCACCAACAGAATACAAGAGCTAGAAGAATCTCAGGTGTAGAAGATACCATAGAAAACATAAACACAACAGTCAAAAAATGCAAAATGCAAAAAGCTCCTAACCCAAAAGAACCAGGAAATCCAGAATATAATGAAAAGAACAAACCTAAGAATAATAGATATAAAAGAAAGCAAAGATTTCCAACTCAAAGGACCAGTAAATATTTTCAACAAAATCATAGAAGAAAAATACCTTAAGCTAAAGAAAGAGATACCCATAAACATACAATAAGACTGCAGAACCACAAATAGATTGAACCAGAGAAGAAACTGCCCTCCATCACATATTAATCAAAACACCAAGTTCTCAGATAAAAGAATATTAAAAGTGATAAGGGAAAATGGTTAAGTACCATATAAAGATAGACCTATCAGAATTACACCAGACATCTCAACAGAGACACTAAAATCCAGAAGATTGTAAGCAGATGCCATACAGACTATAAGGGAACAAAAATAGCAGGCCAGGCATATATATCCAGCAAAACACTCAATTATCCTAGATGGAGAAACCAAGATATTCCATGACAAAAACAAATTTAAACAATATGTTTCTGCCAATCAAGTCTGACAAAGATAAAAGATGGAAATGATCAACACAAGGAAAGAAATGGCATTCAAAAAAAAGCAAGAAATTAATTTTCTTACAAAGACAAAAGATAGCCACACAAACATAATTCTACCTCTAACAACAAAAATAACAGGAAGTAGCAACCACTGGTCTCTAATATCTCTTGTCATCAATGAATCCAATTCCCAAATTAAAAGAAATAGACTAAAGTGTGGATACTTCTTTCCTTCTTAGAATGGGAGCAAAATACCCTTGAAAGGAGTTATAGAGATAAAGTTCAGAGCTGAGATAGAAGGAAGGAACATCCAGAGACTGCCCCACCCAGGGATCCATCCCATAAACAACCACCAAACCCAGACACTATTGCCTATGCCAGCAAGATTTTACTGACAGGACCCTGATATAGCTTTCTTGTGTGAGGCTATGCCAGTGCCTGGCAAATATAGAAGTAGATACTCATAGTCATCTATTGGATGGAACACAGGGCCCCCAATGAAGGAGATAGAGAAAGTACCCAAGGAGCTAATGGGGTCTGCAACCCTATAGGAGGAACAACAATATGAACTAACCAGCACCCCTTCCCCCCCAGAGCTTGTGTCTCTAGTTGCATATGTAGCAGAGGATGGCCTAGTTGGTCATCAATGGGATGAGAGGCCCTTGGTCTTTCGAAGATTATATGCCTGAGTACAGGGGAATGCCAGGGCCAGGAAGCTGAAATAGGTGGGTTGAGGAGCAGGGCAGGGGGAGGGTAGAGGGGACTTTCAAAGGCGATAGCATTTGAAATGTAAATGAAGGAAATATCTAATTAAAAAAATAACAAAATAAAAGACATAGACTAACAGACTTGATATGTAAATAGAACACAGTCTTTTGGTGCAAAAAGGAAATACAATTCAGTGACAAAGACAGATACTACCTCAGAGTTGAAGGCTGAAAAAAAATTTCCAAGCAAATGGTCTCAAGAAACAAGCTTGAGTTACCATTCTAATATCAAATAAAATTTACTTTCAACCAAAAGTTATCAAAAAAGAATAGAAGTACACTCCATACTCATCAAAGAAAAACTCTACCAAGAAGGTTTCTCAGTTCTGAACATCTGTGCCCCCAAACCAAGGGTACCCACATTTGAAAAACGAAAAGCATTCCTAAATATCAAATTACATATTGAACTTCACACAAAAATAGCGGGAGACTTTAACACCCCACTCTTAACAATGGGCAGATCATGAAAAGAGAAACTAAACAGAGACACAGTGAAGCTAACAGAAGCTATGAACCAAATGGATTTATCAGATTTCTACAGAACATTCCACCATAAAACAAAAGAATATACCTTCTTCTCAGCATCTCATGGTACCTTCTCCAAAACTGGCCATAAAGTTGGTCACAAAACAGACCGCAACAGATACAAGAAGACTGAAATAATCCCATGCATACTATCAATTCACCACAGACTAAGGCTGGTCTTTAATAACAACAAAAACAACAGAAAACCCACATATATATGGAAGCTGAACAACACTCTACTCAATGATAACTTAGTCAAGGAAGGAAGGGAGAGAGAGAGAGAGAGAGAGAGAGAGAGAGAGAGAGAGAGAGAGGGAGAGAGAGAGAGAGAGAGAGAGAAACTAAGAAAGAAAGAACTTAAAGACTTTTTAGAATTTAATGAAAATGAAGCTACAGCATACCCAAAATTATGGGACACAATGAAAGCAGTGCTGAAAGGCAAACTCATAGCTCTGAGTGCCTCCATAAAGAAACAGAAGAGCACACCCTAGCAGGTTTAGAGCACATCTCACAGGTCTAGAACAAAAAGAAGGAAATACACACAAGAGGAATAGATGACAGGAAATAAACAAATTCAGGGCTGAAATCAACCAAATAGAAACAAAAAGAACTACACAAAGAATCACCAAAACCAGGAGTGGGTTCTTTGAGAAAATCAACGAGATAGATAAACCCTTAGCCAGAATAACCAGTGGGCACAGAGACAGTATACAAATTTTAAAAATCAGAAATGAAAAGGGAGACATAACAATGGAAATCCAGGAATTTCAAAAAAAATCATCATATTCTATTACAACAGCATATATTCAACAAAACTGGAAAAATCTGAATAAAATGTACAATTTTCTAGACAGATATCAAATACCAAAGTTAAATCAGGATCAGATAAACCATCTAAACAATCTCATAACACCTAAAGAAATAGAATTGGTTATTACATGTCTCCCAAGCAGAAAAGCCCAGGACCAGATGGGTTCAATGCAGAATTCTATCTGACCTTCAACGATCTAATACCAATACTCTTCAAAAGAGAGTATAATACCAATACTCGCAAAAGAGAAACATAAACAACGCTACCTAATTTGATCTATGAAGCAACATCTAAGCTGATACCAAAACCATGCAAAGACCCAACAAATGAAAAGAACTTCAGAACAATTTTCCTTATGAATATTCATGCAAAAATACTCAATAAAATTCTCACAATCCAAATCCAGGAACATATCAAAAAGATCATGCACATGATCAAGTTGGCTTCATCACAGTGATGTAGGGATAGATCTACATATGGAAATACATCAATTTAATCCACTATATGAACAAACTCAAAAGAAAAAATAACACATGATCATCTCATTAGATGTTAAAAAAGCATTTGACAAAATTCAACCCAACTTAATTGTAAAAGTCCTGGCATAATCAAGAATTTAAAGCACATAACTAAACACAGTAAAGTAGTATACAGCAAACCAGTAGCCAACATCAAACTAAATGAAGAGAGACTTGAAGCAATCCCACTAAAATCAGGGACTAGGCAAGGCTTCCAACTCTATCCCTACCTATTCAATATAGTAAAGGAAGTTCTAGCCAGAGCAATTAGACAACAAAAGGAGTTCAAAGGGATCTAAATTGGAAAGGAATTCATTCTATGAAGCAACACCTAAGCTGACACCAAAGGAAAGAAAGAAGTCAAAATACCACTATTTGCAGATTATATGATAGTGTTCTTAAGTGACCTGAAATAGTCAACCAGAGAACTCATTCAGCAGATAAAAAACTTCAGCAAAGTGGCTGGATATAAAATTAACTCAAACAAATCAGTAGTCCTCTGTCTTAGTCAGGGTTTCTATTCCTGCACAAACATCATGACCAAGAAGCAAGTTGGGGAGGAAAGGGTTTATTTGGCTTATACTTCCATACTGCTGTTCATCACCAAAGAAAGTCAGGACTGGAACTCAAGCAGGTCAGGAAGCAGGAGCTGTTGCAGAGGCCATGGAGAGATGTTCTTTACTGGCTTGCCTCCCCTGGCTTGCTCAGTCTGCTCTCTTATAGAACCAAGACTACCAGCCCAGAGATGGTCCCACCCACAAGGAGCCCTCCCCCTTGATCACTAATTGAGAAAATGCCTTACAGTTAAATCTTATGGAGACATTTCCTCAACTGAAGCTCCTTTCTCTGTGATAACTCCAGCTGTGTCAAGTTGACACAAAACTAGCCGATACACCCTCCTTTACTCAAAGGATAAATGACCTGAGAAATAAATTAGGGAAATGACATCCTTCATAATAAACACAAATAATATAAAATACCTTAGTATGAATCTATCAAAGTACGTGATAGACCTGTATGACTAGACTTCAAGTCTCTGAAGAATTAAATTGAAAAAGAACTCAGAAGATGGAGAGATATCCCATGATCATGGATTATCAGGACTATTATAGTAAAAAAAAAAAAAAAAAAAAAAAAAAAAAAAGGCCATAATGCTCAAAGCAAGCTACAGATTCAATGCAGTCCCCATCAAAATTCCAACTCAGTTCTTCAGAGTTAGAAAGAGCAATTTGCAAATTCATTTAGAATAATAAAAAACCTAGGATAGCAAAAATCTATTCTTAACAATAACACAACTTCGGAAGGAAAACACTATCCCTGAACTTAAGCTGTACTAGAGATCAGTAGTAATTTAAAAACAAACAAACAAACAAACAAAATCCTGCATGATATTGGTACAGATACAGGCAGGTAGATCAATGGAATAGAAGTGAAGACACAAAAATAAACCCACACAGCTATGGTCACTTAATATTTGTCAAAGGAGCTAAAACCATCCAGTGGAAAAATGACAGCATTTTCAATAAATTGTGCTGATTCAACTGGTTTTGTAAATATAGAACAATGCAAATCAATACATTCTTATCCCCTTGAACAAAAATCAAGTCCAAGTGGATCAAGTACCTCCACATTAAACCAGATACACTGAAACAAATAGAAGAGACAGTAGGTAAGAGCCTCAAACACGTGGGCAAAGGGGACAATTTCCTGAACAGGTATCAATGGCTTATACTCTAAGATCAACAATCGACAAATGGAACCTCATAAAATTGCAAAGTTACTTTAAGGCAAAGGACACTCTCACTAGGACTGGATATGTGGAACGATATTGCATAAATTTTGTTTTGTCATGGAATATCTTAATTTCTCCATCTATGGTAATTGAGAGTTTTGATGGTTATGGTAGCCAGGGCTGGCATTGTATGACATCTGCCCAGGATCTTCTAGCTTTCATAGTCTCTGGTGAGAAGTCTGGTGTAAATTTGATAGGTCTGTCTTCATATGTTACTTGACATTTTTCCCTTACTGCTTTTAATATTCTTTCTTTTTTTTTGTGCATTTGGTGTTTGACTATTGTGTGATATTAGGAATGTGTTTTCAGGTCCAACATATTTGGAATTCTGTAGGCTTTTTGTATGTTTATAGGCATCTCTTTCTTTAGCTTAGGGAACTTTTCTTCTATAATTTTGTTGAAGATACTAACTGGCCCTTTAAGTTGGGAATCTTCACTCTCTTCTATACCTATTATCCTTAGGTTTGGTCTTCTCATTGTGTCCTCAATTTCCTGGATGTTTTGAGTTAGGAGCTTTTTGCAGTTTGCATTTACTTTGACTGTTAGATCAATGTTTTCTATGGTATCTCTTTTTATTCTGTTGTTAATTCTTGTATCTATGACTCATGAACTCCTTCCTAGGTTTTCTATCTCCAGGGTTGTCTCCATTTGTGATTTCATTATTGTTTCTATTTTTATTTTTAGATTCTGTATGGTTTTGTTCAATTCCTTCACCTGTTTGGTTGTGGTGTCCTGTAATTCTTTAAGGGACTTTTGTGTTTCCTCTTTAAGGATTTCTACCTGTTTACCTGTGTTCTCATTTATTTCTTTAAGGGAGTTATTTATGTCCTTCTTAAAGTCTTCTATCATCATTTTGAGATATGATTTTAAATCCAAATCTTCCTTTACCTGTTTGTTGGGGAATCCAGGACTTGCTGTTGTGGGAAAACTGGGTTCTGATGATGCCATGTGCCTTGGTTTCTGTTGCTTATGTTCTTATGCTTGCCTCTTGCCATCTGGTTATCTCTCTTGTTACCTGTCATTTCTGCTTCTGACTGGAACCAGTCCCTCCTGTGATCCTTGTGTCATAACTCCTTGGAGTCCATCTGTCTCTGTGATCCTTGCTCCTGAGATTCTGTTGTGTCAGAGTTCCTCGGAGTCAAACTTTCTCTGGGTTTTGTAAGAGTGGGTGGAGAGCCAGAGCCCGGATTTGCTCTGAGCACAGGGGCAAGCTGAAAAGAACCCGTGTCTCTGACTGAGCAGGGGTTTCTGTTTCCCTGGTTGCTGTGAGGGTTCAGTTTTGCTGAGTGTTAGATGTTGTGGCCTCAACTGTGATCTTGAGTGTGTCAGAGCTCCAGTGATCATTGTTTTTTCTTATCTCTTGGGAGTTGAGCATCCTCTGTGACCCTGTGCTCCTAGGCATGTCAGAGCACCTGTGATCCTGTGTTCCTGGGAGTCAGGCTCCCTCTTGGTGTTGTAGAAGTGTAAATCCAGCACGCCAGGTCTGCTCTGGGTGCAAGTTCATGCTGGAAAGAAACCGTGCCACTGGCTGGGTGGTGGTTCCCGCATCCCTGTGATTCTAATTGGGTTAGATCACCTGGGAGTCGAGCTTCCTCTGGGTCTCAGTGTTTCAGAGCACCTGGGGCAGTCAGGCTTTGTGTGGGTGTTGTAGGAGTGGGTACAGAGCTAGTGCCACAAGTCTGTTCTAGGTGCAGGTTCAAACCGGCTGTTTTTCTTAATTAGATAACCATTCTTATAATGAAAAATAAGTGAATAATAAATTTCTCTAGCTAGTGAAATAATATGAAAATATAAACTGTAGCATTTAATAATTACTTGAGCTGTTGCAGAGAAGTTGGTTGATTTGCATAAGTCTACAGCTAATGATGGTTCTGGAAGCAATTCCCAGCAGACACCTGAAGACAACAGCAGCCTTTAAATTTAAAACAGATTTAATATTTATTAACACCAGATTGTGGGTGATAGTGCCCCAGGAGAAGACCAGTATGGCATAGAAAATATGATTTGCTCCAAGACTCAAGCAAATCCCAAGAAGGTCATTGTGAAGAAATAAACCAAACAGCAGAAAAATCAATCTTAGAAATAAATGTTTTGTGTAACACCATGCATAGTAATAAATGAATTTTATCACAGTTATTCAGAAGCTGAGGCAGGAGAATGATGAGTTCCTGACTGATATGGGTGCTACTATCTCAGAATAAATAGAAATGATAATATACTTCAATGAGAGAATATTTGCCTAGTATGGACAAGACCTTTTCTGTGATCATTAGTATAGTATAAAAAAACAAACCTTTAATGTATTTAGAGTCCTGTATGTACTTACACATCTGGATTCAACCATCTTCTAGGAAACTTGTAGATGGTTAGCTCGATCATTGCATCTGAACGTTAGAGAAGCAACATCATGGTTTTAGCCCACACCATTCCAACCACCGCGAGGGAGAAGTTTATCAATAATTAATGTAGGTTTTATTTTAAGAGGTAGTGAAGGTGAACTTATATTTGATTAGTGGTGGTTTCAAGGGAAATACAAGGCTAAGTCAGCTGAGCCTCTTCTAATTTATATCTAGTGAAGGACTACTCTAATTCTAAGCATCCTATTAGACTGACAGTAAATGAGATAAAAGAGATCTGATTAAAACTGAGGGGTGGAAAACTATGACTTAAGAATCTACCCCAAAATATTTAGAGGAATTAATTCATCAGCTCAACTGGAAATTCAGAGCCTTAATGCTTAATTGTTTTAGACTCCAACTTTCATTGGTACAGTGGTCTACTCTAAGCCCAGTTTGGAAGCAGAAATGTAAGCAAAAATAACTATCTATGCAGATTTAGTTAAGCTTGTTTACAAATTTGAAGGTGGGAGAGCAGTGACATGGAAAGGAGAGGAATGAGCTAGCATGGGTGTAGCCTCTTTTCTGGTCTTTTGCTCACAACCAAGACAGGCAGGCAGTGCAATCACAGGCAGAGTCAGTGGGATTATGGAGAACGCCAGCGTGTTTGCTCCAGTCTGTGTTAAGTGGAGGATCTCATGTGTTATGATATATAGTCTGATGATGACCTTCTTGTTGATTTGACATCAGATGAATTCAGAATGTACATGTGCATATCACAAGTTATCAAGAAATGTGTCTTTACAACAGGGTTATCCTGACATACCTCAAAATGTAAATTTCCTTCCCTAAGAAATGAAGTATAATTACAGATTCTAAACATTATTATGTAATAGCAATAAACACTAACAGAATCATATAGCATGGAACAGAGGGACAAAAACAGTTATGTACATAATGTATATGGTGTTATTTGGAACATTTTCAACATGAGGACTAACTATCAAGTGTATGTAGGTAAACACAAATGGGTTCATAGCAAATTAAGGTATATGGCAATCAGCATTTTTGTTCCCAAAGTTATCCATGTTTGTAAACGATATTCCTACTTCTGCAATCCATACTGTACTTTGGCTTTAGTGTATAGTTTGTCTGTTCATGGTTTGTTACCTAGAAGAATGCCCCTAACCTTAGTTTCCAAAAGTTTAGGAGATGCACCTGGCCATCTTTATAAATTGGTTTGTGAAAATTCTCACTGATTTTAAACCTAAACCAAAGCAACATTGAACAAATTTCTAAGGGTCAGTTTCTTTTTTTTTTATTTTTTTTTCCATTTTTTATTAGGTATTTAGCTCATTTACATTTCCAATGCTATACCAAAAGTCCCCCATACCCACCAACCCCAACTCCCCTACCCACCCACTTCCCCTTTTTGGCCCTGGCGTTCCCCTGTACTGGGGCATATAAAGTTTGCATGTCCAATGGGCCTCTCTTTCCAGTGATGGCCGACTAGGCCATCTTTTGATACATATGCAGCTAGAGTCAAGAGCTCCGGGGTACTGGTTAGTTCATAATGTTGTTCCACCTATAGGGTTGCAGATCCCTTTAGCTCCTTGGGTACTTTCTCTAGCTCCTCCAATGGGAGCCCTGTGATCCATCCATTAGCTGACTGTGAGCATCCACTTCTGTTTTTGCTAGGCCCCGGCATAGTCTCACAAGAGACAGCTACATCTGGGTCCTTTCGATAAAATCTTGCTAGTGTATGCAATGGTGTCAGCATTTGGAAGCTGATTATGGGGTGGATCCCTGGATATGGCAGTCTCTACATGGTCCATCCTTTCATCTCAGCTCCAAACTTTGTCTCTGTAACTCCTTCCATAAGGGTCAGTTTCTTAAACAATGGGTCATGACTCCATGTGGGATAATAGAATTGAGTGTGGGGATCGTAAAATATTTGAAATGTGTACACAGTTTCTGAACAAACAATGTCTAAAAATTAATTCAAAATCAAACATATAATTAATTAAAGGTACTTCCATCAGTATTCCATCATGCTTGTTTGATCAAATGATCTCATTGCATACTTAGATCTTAACACACAACCGGCACACTTTGCAACACACACCATCATACCATAAAACATAGGGAAAATCAGACTGAAAATTTTAGCTAATGTAGTAGACTAGTGTGTGTCATGAGCTACAAGATTTGTTCTGTTAATAAACCTATGTTCTGCTGTTCCAGTAATAGACTTATAAGCACTATAGTTACAAAAATTGGTAATATTTTTCTGCCATTATTCCTCAGGGTATATCAAATTAGAAGGCCTTTAGATTATTTTTGTTTAAATGTTTGATATTTTAAAAACTACTGTTCAATTTGGTGGTTTGAGTTACAATAAACAATCCATAAATGAATATTTACTTTGGATAAGGAAAGAAGAGGCAATAATTTTTATAATGTCACTAAATGTAGTTCTGTTTTTAACTACATATATATTTGAATTGGTGCTCTGAACACTGATGGTCTTGGAGTAGAGAGTTGTTCAATTTGTAGGCTTTCTGTTCTTTCTTTTGTTGTTGAAGTCCAGCTTTAATCCATGATGATTTGATAAGATGCAAGGAGTTATTGCAATCTTCTCATATCTTCTGAGGCTTATTTTGTGACCACGTACATGGTTAATTTTGGAGAAGGTACCATGAGTTGCTGAGAAGTAAGTGTATTCTTTTGTGTTTGGGTGAAATGTTCTGTAAAATCAGTTAAGACCATTTGATTCATAACCTCTGTTAATTTCATTATTAATGTTTAGTTTCTGTTACAATGATCTGTTAACTAATTAGAGTGAGGTGAAGTCTTCTACTATTAAAGTATTGGGTTCAAGGTGTTTTTTTCTTTTTTAATATTTTTATTAGGTATTTTCCTCATTTACATTTCCAATGCTATCCCAAAAGTCCCCCATACCCTCCCCCCCACCATTCCCTACCCACCCACTCCCACTTTTTGGCCCTGGCATTCCCCTGTACTGGGGCATATAAAGTTTGCAAGTCAAATGGGCCTCTCTTTCCAGTGATGGCCCACTAGGCCATCTTTGGATACATATGCAACTAGAGTCAAGAGCTCAGGGGCACTGGTTAGTTCATAATGTTGTTCCACCTATAGGGTTGCAGTTCCCTTTAGTTCCTTGGGTACTTTCACTAGCTCCTCCACTGGGGGCCCTGTGATCCATCCAATAGCTGACTGTGACCATCCACTTCTGTGTTTGCTAGGCCCCAGAATAGTCTCAAAAGAGAGAGCTCTATCTAGGTCCTTCCAGCAAAATCTTGCTGGTTTGTGCAATGGTGTCAGCTTTTGGAAGCTGAATATGGGATGGATCCCCGGATATGGCAGTCTCTAGATGGTCCATCCTTTTGTCACAGCTCCAAACTTTGTCTCTGTAACTCCTTCCATGGGTGTTTTGTTCCCAATTCTAAGAAGGGGCAAAGTGTCCACACTTTGGTCTTCATTCTTCTTGAATTTCATGAGTTTAGCAAATTGTATCTTATATCTTGGGTATCCCAAGTTTCTGAACTAATATCCACTTATCAATGAGTACATATTATGTGAGTTCCTTTGTGATTGGGTTACCTCACTCAGGATGATGCCCTCCAGGTCCATCCATTTGCCTAGGAATTTCATAAATTCATTCTTTTTAATTGCTGAGTATTACTCCATTCTTCTGTTGAGGGGCATCTGGGTTCTTTCCAGCTTCTGGCTATTATAAATAAGGCTGCTATGAACATAGTGGAGCATGTGTCCTTCTTACCGGTTGGGACCTCTTCTGGATATATGCCCAAGAGAGGTATTTCAGGATCCTACGGTAGTACTATGTCCAATTTTCTGAGGAACCACCAGACTGATTTCCAGAGTAGTTGTACAAGCTTGCAATCCCACCAACAATGGGGGAGTGTTCCTCTTTCTCCACATCCTCTCCAGCATCTGCTGTCACCTGAATTTTTGATCTTAGCCATTCTGACTGGTGTGAGGTAGAATCTCAGGGTTGTTTTGACATGCATTTCTCTGATGATTAAGGATGTTGAGCATTTTTTTCAGGTGCTTCTCTGCCATTCGGTATTCCTCAGGTGAGAATTCTTTGTTCAGCTCTGAGCCCCATTTTTTAATGGGGTTATTTGATTTTCTGGAGCCCACCTTCTTGAGTTCTTTATATATATTGGATATTAGTCCCCTATCTGATTTAAGATAGGTAAAGATCCTTTCCCAATCTGTTGGTGATCTTTTTGTCTTGTTGACAGTGTCTTTTGTCTTGCAGAAGCTTTGCAACTTTATGAGGTCCCATTTATCGATTCTCGATCTTATGGCACAAGCCATTGCTGTTCTATTCAGGAACTTTTCCCCTGTACCCATATCTTTGAGGCTTTTCCCTACTTTCTCCTCTATAAGTTTCAGTGTCTCTGGTTTTATGTGGAGTTCCTTAATCCACTTGGATATGACCTTAGTACAAGGAGATAGGAATAGATCAATTCACATTCTTCTACATGATAACCACCAGTTGTGCCAGCACCATTTGTTGAAAATGCTGTCTTTTTTCCACTGGGTGGTTTTACCTCCCTTTTCAAAGATCAAGTGACCATAGGTGTGAGGGTTCATCTTCGGGTCTTCAATTGTGTTCCATTGGTCTACTTGTCTGTTGCTATACCAGTACTGTTTTAAGCTTTAGTGTTTGTGTTATAAATGTGGGTGCCCATACATTTTGAGAACAGATGTTCAGAATTAAGACTTCATCACGAGGGATTTTTCCTATGATGAATATAAAGTGTCCTTTCCCATCTCTTTATACTACTTTTGGCTGAAAGTATATATTATTAGATAGTAGTGTGGCTACTCCAGCTTGTTTCTAAGATCCATTTATTTGGAAACCACCTTCTCATCCCCTTACTCTGGGGTGGTGTCTATCTTTGTTTCTGAAATGTATTTCTTGTATACAACAGAATGATTTGTCCCTTTTACACAACCACTCTATGAGCTATGTCATTTTATTGGTGAACTAAGTCCATTATTATTGATAGATAATAATGACCAATAATTATTAGTTACTGTTATTTTGATGATGATGATGTTGTTGTTATTGGTGGTAATGTATGTGTGTGTGTATGTCTGTGTGTATGTGTCTGAGAGAGAGAGAGAGAGAGAGAGAGAGAGAGAGAGAGAGAGAGAGAGAGAGAGAGAGAAAGAGGAGATTCTCTTCTTATGGTTTTCCCGTGAAATTACCACTTCTTGTGGTAATTTCCCGTGAAATTACCACTTCTTGTTTTCTTGGGTGTAGTTACCCTGTTTGCCTTGGAATTTTCCTTCTAGTATTCTCAGTAGGGCTGTATTAGTGGAAGATATTGTTTAAGGTTGGTTTTGTCATGGAATATCTTGGATTTTTCTCTTTTTCCATCTATGGTGAGTTTTGCTGGTTATAGTAGTCTGGGCTGACACGTGTGGTCTGTAGGGTCTGCAAGGCATTTGCCCAGGCCCTTCTGGATTTTAGAGTCTCTATTGAGAAGTCAGGTATAATTCTGATAAGCCTCCATTTATTTGTTACTTGTCCTTTTTCCCTTGGACCTTTTAATATTCTTCCTTTGCTCGATACCATTAGTGTTTTGATTATTATGTGGCAAAAGGACTTTATATTCTGGTATAATTGGTGCTTTGTAAGCTTCTTGTATTATAGCCGTCTCTTTCTTTAGGTTAGGGACATTTCATTCTATGATTTTGTTGAAGATATTTCTGGTCCTTTAATCTGGGAAAATTCTCCTTCTTTTATTCCTATTATTCTTAGGTTTGTTGTTTTCATAGTGTCACAAATTTCTAGGATTTTTACGTAAGAAAATTTTTAGATTTGGCATTTTCATTGACTAATACATCAAATTCTTATTATTATGTCTTCTACATCTGAGATTCTCTCTCTATCTATCTCTTGTATTTTATTGGTGACACTTATGTCTGTAGTTCCTGTTCTCTTTCCTAGGGTTTCTGTTTCCTGGCTTGCATCCATTTGTGTTTTCTTTATTGCTTATATTTCCATTTTCAGATCTTGAACACTTTTATTCAATTACTTCAACTGTTTGATTCTATTTTCCTTTTATTCTTTCTTTCTTTCTTTCTTTCTTTCTTTCTTTCTTTCTTTCTTCCTTCCTTCCCTTCCCCTTCCTTCCTTCCTTCCTTCCTTCCTTCCTTTCTTTCTTTCTTTCTTTCTTTCTTTCTTTCTTTCTTTCCTTCTTTCTTTCTTCTTGAAAGACCTCTATCATCTTTGTAAGATGTGATTCAATGTCATTGTCTTGCTCTTCAGGTGAGTTAGGATATCCAGGGCTTGCTGTAGTTGGGAAGATGGGGACTAATTGTCCCATATTACCCCAGCTTTTGTTAATTTGTTATTGTACTGGCCTTTAGACATCTAATTGTCTCTGGTATTGACTGGCCTTGTAGTCCTTGAGGTAGCAGGCCTCTGAGACTGCAGGTAGAGATGGCAGTCCCTAATGATAGCAGTCTGCTCTTTACCTTTAGTTGCAGCAGGCATCCATGGAAGAAGACACATAGTTATTCAGGGTGGCCTCAGGCCTCCAGGGAGGCACTCTTGCTTGTGACTCGGGGAGTGGAGTGCAGATCCTGGACTGAAGGTATATGTTTGCATAGGAAGATGGATTCTAGAGGGGACAGGGCAGATCTCAAGGGTTCTGACATTGCTGGAATCCAAGCAGGCATGAGATTGAGGCATGGGGTCAGCAGGTCTCTAGGGAGGCAGGATGAGATTTGGCTTGGGGAGTGAAGTACAGATCCAGGATTTAAGTAGATGTGTTGACCAGAAGATTGCATAAATCCAAGTTTGTTCTCATTCATCATTTTGTTTGCTTGGAAACAATATAAACATTCCTAACTGAGCCACAGGAAGGGAAAAAAAAGTTCAAGATATTTCAGAATACAAGAGATGAGAGCACACTTGCAATGTTTCCTGGCAATTCAGAATAATGAAATTATAATATAATGACTTTTTGTCAAAATGATTAGATGTTCTGAACAAAGAATAACCATCTCCCATATTTCAACAGAAAACTGTTTTCATCATACACATCTGTGTGGCTTAATCATTTAGAACTGTGAGGAAATGACAATTTCAAGTTTACATTTTTTCAAATCTATTTTCCCCTGTAATGTTTCTTAGGAGGTCACTTAACTAACGTTATGCTTTCAAAAAAATCTCCCAATCAAGGCTTGGCCTGCAGCATGGTTCTGTTGACATGGGAACAATATACTACGGTAGCATCTTTGCTACAGCTTTGAAGGTAGAAAAGGCCATGTAGCATAGAAGGAAAATTACTAGGGTAGGGATGTCACAATAGAAGGGATCAGATGAAGTGAAAGGTGTTTTAATGAAACAGAATGTGAAAATTAGGAGCAGAGTTAAACTGTGTGGGTGAAAATAATAAGCATTCTCTCACTAGAAATAGAGGGAAATGCAGTGTTAAAAGATTTATAGTGCATAATTACTGTCAGTATTGATGTGCATGAAAACTGGTAATGGAGAATGGGATATGACTTTTGAAAAACTCACTCTAGATTGTGACATGATAAAGTGCACACCTATAACTGATAAGCTATGAAAGTTGAGAGTTGACTAGTCAATTAATTATTTACAAACAAGTTGTTAGGAAACTTATGTTTGCAATTTTTAAAATATGTTTTTTTTCCCTAAAAGTCAACATAAGCACTAGTGTTTATTGTGTTTAATGAACCCATCTTGGCACTGCTGTTACAAAAAAAGTATTCATTTGCTATGCAGTTAACTACAAAAATAATTCTAACAAGCATCTGATTAGTGGCAGTATCAAGGGTAGCATGTATTAGGTGTTTGCTGAGGTCCTAACTATTATCTGACATATTTCACTTAATGACTTTCTTTACTGTACTGTATAACACAATTAAATGACATGCTGGTTGTATTAGCTTAGAGTCATTCAATTTTTCTCCAGACTATGATGGTATTGTAAAGCAAAAGGAGACCAGAGATGTACAGTGTTCAGAACTGAGAAAGTTAACAGCAGATCAAAGAGGAAAAATGATTTCCTATGCATGTTTTAGAGGTGTGTTTGGTAATAAAATGTGATAGAAAAGTTTTCATTTTAATAATAAACATTTTGTAGTTTTAAGTACATTTGAATGATTTCACAAAACAGTTTAAAGTTTTAAGAAAAATAAATAAAAGTGCTTCTGGTATGCTTCCTCACTGGAGCCAGATCAGTAGCTTGATATCCTTAACAAGACGGTCCAAGATATAAAAATGGAAGTAACAATAAAGAAAAATGGGAGATCACCATGAAGATGGACGATTTAGAAAAGTGATTAAGAGCTACAGAAGCAAGCCTCACCTAAACAGTCCTATAACCCCTAAGGAAAGAGAAACAGTCATTAAAAACCTCCCAACTGAAAACAGCCCAGGGACAGATGGTTTCAGTGCAAACCTTCAAGGAAGAGCTAATACCAATACTCCTCAAACTGTTCCACAAACTAGAAACAGAAGGAACCCTACCTAATTCATTCTATAAAGTCAAAGTTACTCTGATACATAAACCGTACAAAGACCCAACAAAAAAGAGAACATCAGGGCAACGTCACTTCTGAATATCAATGTAAAAATACTCAATAAAATTCTCACAAACCAAATTTAAGAACACATCAAAACCATCATTCACCTAGATCAAGTAGGCTTCATCCCAGTAATGTAGGGATGGTATAATGATATGAAAATCTATCAATGACATACACTATGTAACAAAATACAAGAAAAAAGCCATGTGATCATTCTCATTAGATGCTGAAAAAGCATTCAACAAAATACAATACCTCTTCATATTAAAAGACTTGGAGAGATTCCCGAATTCAAGGTACATAACTAAACATAATAAAAATAATGTATAGCAAAGCAGTAGCTCTCATGAAATTAGTGGAGAGAAACTAGAAGCAGTCTTACTAAATTCAGGGACAAGACAAGTTTGCCCACTCTTTAGAGATTCAATATAGTATTCAAAGTTCTACCTAGAGTGATTAGACAACAAAAGGAGATCACAGGGATGCAAATTGTAAAGGAAGAAATATCACTATTTGCAGATGACATGTAGTATACATAATAGACCCCTAAAATTCCACCAGAGAATTTCTACAGCTAGTAAACAACTTCAGCAGAGTGGTGGAATATAAAATTAACTCAAACAAATCAGTAGCCTTCCTTTATACAAATGATAAGGAGGCTGAGAAAGAAGTTAGGGAAACAGTTCCCTTCACAATAGCCACAAATAGTATAACAAACATCGGGGAAACTCTTACCAAGCAAATGAAAGATGTGTATGACAAGAACTTCAAGTCCTTGGAAAAAAATTAAAGAAGACCTCAAAAGATGGAAATATCTCCCATGCTTATGGATTGGTAGAATTAGCATATGGAAAATGTCCATTTTACCAAAAGCAAGCAACAGATTCAGTGTAATCCTCATCAACATGCTAACATGATTCTTCACAAATATAGAAAGAGCAATTCTCAACTTCATAAGGAAAAACAAAAACCACAGATAGGCAAAATAATTCTCAAAAACAAAGAAACTCCTGGAGGGACTCTCTACCCCTGAATGCAAGCTGTACTAAAACGCAATAGTGATACAAACTGCATGGTATTAATACAGATACAGACAGGCCAATAAATTGAATAAAATCAAAGGCCCAGAAGTAAACCCACGCATCTATGGACACTTCATCTTTGATAAAGAAGCCAAAAACATACAATGGATAAAAGAATTTATCTTCAATAAATGGTGCTGGTCTAACTGGCAATCTGTATGTAGACAAATGAAAATAGAACTGTATTTATCTCCCTGAACAGAGCTCAAGTCCAAGTGGATCAAGGACCTCAACATAAAACCTGACAAACTGAATCTAATAGAAAAGAAATTGGGAAAGAGTCTCGAAGTCATTGGCACAGGGGCTAATTTCCTGAACAGAATACAAACAGCTCAGTCTCTAATATCAACAACTGATAAATGGGACCAAATGAAACTGCAAAGCTCTGTAAGGCAAAAGTTACATTCAATAGGACAAATCAGCAACCTACAGATTGGGGAGAAAGCTTCACTAATCCTAAATCCAACAGAGAGCTAATATCCAAAATATATAAAGAACTCAAGAAGCTAACCTCCAAAAAACCAAATACCCCAATTGAAAAATGGAATACAGAGATAAACAGAAAATTCATAACAGAAAAATATTGAATGGCCAAGAAGAACTTAAAGAAATGTTCACAGCCGTTAGTTTTCAGAGAAATGCAAATCAAAACCACCCTGAGATAACACCTCACACCAAAAGAATAGATACAGAAAATGTGGTTCATTTACACAATGGAATATTGTTCAGCTATTAAAAATGAGGAAATAATGAGTTTTGTAGTCAAATGGATGGAACTAGAAACTATCATCCTGAATGAGGTAACTCAGACCCCAAATTACATGCATTAGGTATGAACTCACTGAAAACTGGACATTAGCCAAAAAGTACAGAAGGTGGAGGCGGGGAGGGATCTGGGTGGAAGAGGAGAGGGACAGAGGAAAAGGAGAACAGAGTCAGATATGGAAGATGAACAGGAGAGAAGCCCAGAGGGCCAGGAGAATGAATAGACATAAGCAGCCGCAGGGGAAGGAGAGAAGGGGAACTCTCTATACAGTACCAGAGACCCGGGAAGTAAGAGTCTCTCAAGACTCAATGTGGGGTGAGCATAGACAAAATGCCCAACATTATGGAGAAGAAACTTGGAGAATCCACCCCAGTATATAGACAGGTCCTCAAGTGGAGGGACTGGGTTGCTAACCCACAATCAAACTTTCTGACCCAGAATTGTTCCTGTCTAAAAGTACTGCATGGACAAAAATCGATACGAGATAGAAGGAAAGGCATTCCAATGACTGACTCAACTTGGGATCCATCTCACTGGGGGGTCGGGGAAGGCTCCAAGACCTGCTACTTTTGCTGATGCTATGATGTGCTTATAGAAGGGAGCCAGGCATAGCTGTCTCTGAGAAGTACTACCAGCAGCTATCTGAAAGAGATGCAGGTACATACACCCAACCATTGGACTGAAGTCAGTGATGCCTATGGTTGAATTGGGGAAAGGATTGAAGAAGTTGAAGGAGAGGCTGACCCCATAGGAAAGCCAGCAGTCTCAACTAACCCAGACCCCAGGGATCTCCCAGAGACTGAGCTGCCAACCTGGAACATACCCGTATCGATACAAAGCCCATGGTACACACTTAGCAGTGGTCTTCCTGGTCTGGCTTCAGTGGAAGAAGATTCAATTTGCTTAATCCTGGAGAGACTTGAGGCCCCAGGGAAGGAGAAGGCCTGTTAGGGGGAAACACTCTCTCAGAGGCAAGGGAGAGGAGGAATGGGATTAGGAACTGTGGGGGTGGGGGGGGCACTAGCAAATTGGGCAACAACTGGAATATAAATAAATTTTAAAAACGTTTTAAAAAGCAACAGATGTTATAATTTAAGTCCACACAAATGTCAAATTTTAAGTCTACTCCAATGGTCTTCATTTTGTTTCCCATGTAGAGTTAGTGTTTTGATGGTGTGGTAGCCAGATGCCTTAGTACCTGAATGACATGGCAACAGTAATTTCCAAGGATGATCCTTCTCTATTTGGATATTGTACTTTGTCCCATTCTTAAGCCTATTGCCTAACTATAGACAACAAGTTCATGATTCATGCTACTAATAGGTCAGCATAATACATCTGAATGGTAATGTAAAGGGAAAGAATATACAACCTGAAAAGTTATTTAATAACCTTTCTATTCCTTGTTTTAATTTACCCAGTAGTTGTTTATTGCAAATACTGAGAAATATTTTGTTATTTTAAATCTTAAAGCTTATCAAGTATTCTTTTTCCCCCACCTCTCTCACTCTTTCTCTGTGTTTCTGTCTGTCTGTAGAGTGTGTGTGTGTGTGTGTGTGTGTGTGTGTGTGTGTTTGTGTGTGTGTGCTTAATAGAGTGCCTTGAATACAAAATACTAATCTTAATTACTGAACATGAAAATGCTTCATTTTTGTGATACCCAAGTACCATCCTGGCATAGTAGAATCTTTGTTCTTTAAGATTGATCTAGAGAATGCATTAATGCATTATATTGAGTTGATGTGACCCTTTAGCAGATACTGAACACACACACACACACACACACACACACACACACACACACACACACAGAGAGAGAGAGAGAGAGAGAGAGAGAGAGAGAGAGAGAACACTTGATAAGTTTTAGTCTCATATGATATTGAAATGTTAAAACAATGATATTCTTTTTTTTTCACTTCTTCCCAGTACACAATGCCCATGTCAGAACATTTCTCTTAGTGGGATACCATCATTCACTGCCACTGTCAAATGTAGAGCAGAAAACTTGCAAAGATAGAAGGCAGGCAGACTGACAAAAATTACGATAGACTTGATAGACAACATTATTCTCTTTGACAAGTCTTACTGAGACTCTGAACCTTGAGAGATGAATGAAAGCTGGGTAAACACCAGGATGTAAACTTCTCCAGCAAAGTCGGGTGATTGGATAATTAACTTCAACTAATTCATAACATTTTAATGCTCCAAATAAGGCAAATTTTGTATTAGAAACAAAAGAAACTAGTCATATGAACACAGAAATAAGAAGGAACTAGCAGGTTCAAGTAAGGAAAAAGACCTGAGAGGAAAAGAGTCAGGTAGCAGGTGACTGTTGAAGCTTGTGTTAATGTTCAGCATCACAGAACTTATCAGTACATTGGACACATTATTACACTACTGTGGATTCTTACAGAGATAATATCATATGTCTAGTTGAAATCAAGGCACCTGTGTCTACTACTATATCTAATAGCAGCAAGTAAAAGTTAAACTAAATAAAATCAAACCCTCCTTTCCTTTATGGTCTCTACCTAATGAAGCAAAATTTTGTTTTAAGGAGCCTGCATCAATCTTCCTTGGGAAAGAATCTATCTTCCCCAAGTCCCTAAAAAACATACTGGTCTATAGTTGACAAAATGTTTACTAAACTTTTTTAAAACTTAATAAGTAGCATTCTCAATTTCTTAATGGTCTTAGCTGTATGACTCACTTTAGTTTGCCTCAACATGTATGAAATAACCATTCGATAAAATAAATGTCCATGGTAATTGGATCTAGGGCCTCATACATCCTAAACAAGTCATGACCATTGAGGAATATTCCCTGAAATTGATGATAATTTTTGAAGCATCTATTAAACTTCTCATTACAATGTGGATACTGGTCATTTATTGGGGCCTAGGATTAGCATTTATTCATATGCAAAGAGTTACTGTCTCCCAAGACATGGTCATACTATCAGAGCACTGTTATAGGAAGGCAGATCAAGTTTGTAAAGAGGTCCAGGAATCATCTTATATGTTGTCTAACTTGTGTTATGCATTAATTCTAATATCTATGGGTGTGTGAATGGAAAACAGTATATTTGCCTACTGTTTTCATCTCTTAAATATTAGGGAACTAGTATAATCAAGAAAACTGGCCTTAGTAATTTTGCATTCATCTGTATAAAAACAAAATAAAACAATATATATATATAAGAAAATGGTTTCTATACTGCATAGGAGTATGGAACCTATCTTACCAGGCTTGTCAGCTATGTCAGTTGAATATTCTTTACAGGATTCACTATAAAAACTCAATCACCTCAACTAAAAACTTCTTCCTTAGAGCTTTAGTATCATCATATCCATCATATAAAAATGAAGAGTTTTCTTTACTAAAATCTCAAATGAAAACTGTGGCATTTCTTCTATACTGAGACCAGGGATCCTATGATGGTTTCTAGGGGAACTAAATCTGTAGTGACTAGAGAATCTTTCATGATAATTCACTAAAAATAACAAGTTTTTCTAATTAAAAACAAAGCACAAACTCACCTAACTGCCCAGCAAATAAAACCAAAGTGATTGACCATCTCCAGTTTATCAGAGGCAGAACGTGGTATCAGAATCAGATATTTTTCTCATGAGGTTAACTTTCTAAGGAGCATAGAATGTTTTCTGATTTTTATGAGTCCTGATACATATTATCATTGTGTAAAATCGATTGACTTAAAAGTCTGGCATTTCTCTCAAAATATTTAGTGCAACGATTCAGATGATGAATATAATGTGTCTTCTTTGGAAGCTTTGTTCTTTCCACATGAACGACCAGAGTTATTTGGAATCAGATAAGATGGAAAAAGACATTTCCTGCTAGCATATTTAATCAAGACAGAAATCTAGAAATGAAGATTTAAAAGAGATGAAAGCGCAGCCCATAGATCCAGAAGAATATGACACAGAGCCCAGCTCTCAGAGTGCACAGTGAGATTGTAATACATATCAGGCCACTAATAACCCAGCCATCCTGCTGTACTCTGTGTAACTCTGCATGGTGACACCTGAAACCTAATTATATGTGTTTAGTCTAATACTATTCACACTTATTTAATGCAATGATCTCTTTATACTAACCAGAAACACAAAACAAAAGCTGCATTGTGTCTGCCTGCAGTGTTTTTCTAACTTGTGTGATAAGTAGCTGAAGCCTTTTAGAAAGCTATAATTCTGGGAATAAAATATGTATTTCATAAATTGTATATAGTGATTTCAAAAGAAATTGTCCTTTTATACACTCACCACTTCCTCCAGTCTTGCTGGTCAAGTGAATTTACCTACTGGGCCATCTTTCCAGCCATTACTTATATTATTAATCTTAATGTATATCTTCTCTAACCAACCAACCTTGAAGTAAGGAATTTTTTACCCTCTCTTGTTTGTACCGGGGGTGGGGTGGGGGTAGGGGAGTGTCAAGAATAAAGGATGGCATAGTTCTGGCATCTGAAGGATCTGTGGCCAGAAAAAATGAATGTGGTACTGTGGGAAATTTGAATAGTGCGGTGGGTATATCCAATAGGCACAAGTTTATCTGTAAGAGTGCTCATGATTATTTACTGAAGATTATAGACACAAAGATGTATTCACTTCCTTTAAAGTGAGAATGAAAAGGATACTCACAAGCCATTGCAAGTATTTTTACAATACATTTATGATCATGGAAAATAAGTTATTACATTTTCTTTTCAGAATGAACCCTGCAATGTCGTAATGCCTACATCATTCATGCCCGTATTCAGCCTCCACTGAGAATCAGTTGATTCCATATTCCTACTTAGACAATGTAGACAGAAGTACCCTGATTGAGAAAAAATATGGTCTCAGTTAGCAAAGACTACAGTCTGACAAAAAAAATGATATAAACAAAGATACCAATAAATATATTAAATAACTAATAATTTATTACACCGAATCACTGATAGATTAAAAACAAGTGTGCCTACCAGCTTTTAATAAAATTTGACAGGAACCAAATTTTAAAAATTAATTCATTTTACGATCTTGAAAATTTTGAATTTTTTATATCATTTTCTTTGTCTGGAAGTGAAAATGTTAAACCAAATATTTCCTTCTTTCTCTAAATGTTTGATGTTTGGTTTCTGTGATAATATGACAGAATTCCCACTAGACATATATGCATGTCCAGAGAAGGAAGGAAAGCTTTGTGTGTGTGTGTATGTGTGTGTGTGTGTGTGTGTGTGTGTGTGTGTGTGTGTGTGTGAGTGTGTGTGTGTGTGTGTGTGTGTGTGTGTGTGTGTGTGTTTCATATAGGATTTAAATATTTTTCTTTTATCAAAACAAGTTAACAATCCTGTTTCTTGTATTCAGAGCTCTTGAAATT
The DNA here is from genome assembly GCF_000001635.26 of Mus musculus. Classification (NCBI taxonomy): domain Eukaryota; kingdom Metazoa; phylum Chordata; class Mammalia; order Rodentia; family Muridae; genus Mus; species Mus musculus. Next base: position 104,868 of record NW_004450263.1, on the reverse strand, counting down.
TTTTTCAGATTAAAAATTCTATGTGGCTGTTGCAGGAAGTGGTATACTTGACAAAGAACACCAAAAGCAATATAAGGATAGGAAGGGAATACCTGTAACTCTCACCAGACACTGGGTTCAGAATAATCATCTTGAAAAGTGGCTTTGGTAGAATATACTCTCATTCATTTTGTTTTCATTGCTTCTACTGCAGAGTGAAAGGCTTCTCTTACAGCAGCCGTTCTCTAACTAGCCACCTATAACTTGGTTCCCATGATTATTTTCTAAATTACAGTGTATTATATCATAAAAGAGAGAAACTTGGCAGTGTATTCTGGGTAATAGGAAGCTATATTAAGAGAGCTATGGGTAGCTTTGAAACTCAAAGCAGTAAGTATAGCTCCAATCAATGAGGTTTGCATCATGGATGGAATAGCACAAAGTACCTAGTCATTTATGAATGATTTTATTATTTTTGAGATACAGTTCTGATAGCTAAAATTTACTACTTTCTAGTTTAGAAGGCAGTGCTGTATAATATATTCACAATGTCATGCTACATTATATCTTTTTTAAATTCGATGCATTTTTAGCATTTCTTCTCCCTCACATTCATTAGTTGACATGGTGCATTTCTTCCTATAGCTTTTGATTTTCAACCTACTTTTATTATCACATCAAGAGCGGGTCTTCTGAATTTCATGAATAGCTGAATCTTGTTTCCTCTATTCTGTACTCTGTCTTTTAACAGGCACATTTAATCCGTGTCTGTTCTAGACAATAGCTGGTGAAACAGGAGGTTCTCTTTGTTACCTGTGCATTATTTCTGCTTCTTTTTTCTTTGGTTCCTTATATGTTATCACAGTATATACCCTTGTATATTACTCACATCAATAATGGTGCAATGTAGTGCACATTTGACTTTTAACCCCTATAGAAATGTGATTAACAAACCGAACATAGATCTTGCTATCCTTTTCATTATTTCATGGTCCTCTGCATCGTGCTTTTGACTTTACTTCAAGTGGATTCCGGTTGCTGCACTTTCTTTCACTCTTCTTAGTGAGTGTGTTTGTCAGGGAAATCGACTAAGGACAAATTCTGTGCATTGTTTGTTTGATATTGTTTAATCTTCATTGCTACAGGGCAGCTTTAATGAATACAGAGTTATTGACTGGTAGTATTGTAGTATTTTTCTTTTCTTCCACCTACCACTTTCAAAAAACCAATTCCTGTCTCTTTCCTTCATGGTTTCTGCCCGTAGATGAATGCATTGTCAGAGTCAAAATTTGTAGATTCTGAATTTTTTACTTCTCTTTTGTGTTCTTCATTCTTATTTTTTCATTATTGAGACTGCATCAATTGAGACCTAAAAAATGAAAATAAGTTCCTCAGTTTGCATAAATTCAGACCAGAATTGCATACCAAGGCATTATGAGACTTGAAAGAATTGTAAAAATACATTTCCTATCACCATCAGAGACTTTCAATATGTATTGGCAACTTTACATTCTAATATACTACAGTCCTAGTGTGTCTGGAGTCTGACTTTTATGAATCCATTTCACCTCCATGCAATTGTCTACTCAAGTTTTTCTAATATATCCTACTCCATCTGGGAAAATTTGACCAAATGTTCTATTATCTACAGATTTTATCTTATATTATATCTAGGTTTTCTCTCACAGTATCAAGAAGTATCAAAAGGTTCATGCTAAAACAGTTTGTTTTTAAGAACAAAACAAAACAATGAAAATACAACAACAACACTCCAAGTTTCAATATACTCTTCATGTTATTGTGAATTTAGTATTGAACCCTTTCTATTAAATGCTTATATTCATGTCTTTGTCCCTGAACTCTTATTGTTTATTCAGACTACATACTATCCTCTATGGTAGGGTATGACTGGATGGTGATTTGGTATGGTAATAACCTTGGTTTTTTGTTTGTTTGTTTGTTTTTGTTTTTTGACTGTGCGTATCAGTGTCTTGAAGCAAGAAAAGATAGCATATCGTAGGTGGTCAATAAATATTTGTTAATACAAGAACTAATAGTTTATTTAATTCTCTTAGTAATCACTTTGAGTCCACATCAGATGGTTTATTGTAAAAGGAAGAACACTGCCTGTCTGCATCATTAGTCTGGTTTCTTATTTGGTGGTGTAACCTTCAGCCACCATACAAAGCTCAGGAAGCCATTCATTTGTAAAACAACTGTGTAAGACAGAAGGAAGACTGCATGCTTCAGAAGTACAAAGTCAGCTACTATCCTGACCTTCACATTGCTATTATAGGGGCAAATCCTCTGTTGTGATCTGTCCTGATCAATCACCTTAACTATGTATATGCCTGTGCTTTGCAGATGCTACTGAGGACAGTGCATCCTTGAAGGAATGTAGGGGAATTCCAACACCCTAGGGCACAGATTTGCTTACAAAAAAACAAAAAGAACAACAACAACAAAAAAACAAGAATAGAAGCTTAAGAGCAATTCAAAATATATCTCAAACAGCCAGTTTTCATTTACAGTTTTATCCTCCAACATTCACGTATTTAATCAAATGTCAGAACAACCTCTGGCTCTATATGTGAAGATTTATCCTGAACATCTTTTGAGCTTCTGTCTTGGACTACATAAGCAGTAGAAAATGAGCTGAAGAGGAAAAATCATGGCCCTCTGCTTCTCAACTGTAGATTCAGTGAATTATATACTCTTAGACTTTGGACCAAAAATAAACACTTTATCCATTAAGTTGCATTCCTTGGGTATTTTATTAGAAAAATAGAAAAGTATGACTAAGAAATTCCTACCTTTTTCAAAGATTTGCCATTTAGCTTATAAATTTTTACTCTGATCCCTCTCATTTTCTAACTCTTTTCTCCATGGATAGATATGTTATAGGGCCCAAAGAACCCCCTACTATCATTTTCTAAATGAACATCATATTAAAACAACTAATAACTAATACTAATTACTTATTACTTATTATCTTATTTTTGATAGATTGGTCAACAATCATCAACAAAGCTTCTTTTTGCAGTAGATAAAGATTAACATAGATACTCATATATTCCCTAGATGGAATATCTATATCATACCCTCTACACCCAAGGTTGAATGATCATGGAAAAAAAGGAGTCGGAAATCCTGAAAAGGCCAGAGGTGCTGGATGATTACAACAAAATATTGTTTACCTCAACAGCAGGGCACTTGCACGTATGAACTCTCTGATGTGTTGACAGTATACACAAGAACCGCTCAAAACCTATCAAGGAAAAAAATCCAAGCATGGAGATGGAGGGTACACATAAATGCCCACCATTAGCTGAGTAGTTATTTGAAATTGACAGTGACTGGGTAAGGGTGTGTTCTATAATTTTCATGTGGAACACCACACAACAAAGCATTTATGGGCAGCAAATATAGGACTTGGTGTGTTTTATAAATAAAGAAGATATTACAAAGATGGCTGAGTAATGAAAGGGTATGAATGTGGGAGGAGTTAAAGAGAGCAGATGAGAATGTGATCAAATCAGATTGTAGAAAATTCTGATAAAGTTAATACAATACATATATGTATATATAATATTTTTATATATAATCATATATATGAATATGTATGCATATATTCTCCAACTTTGATTGCTACTATCCACATGTCTCTATCTAGTTTATTTATTCTAGGATATAAGAACCAGGGAAATCTCTAGAGGTGTCCAACAATGCTGGTAGATAAAGTAGTCTTTGAATCATTGTTTTTTCTCCATTAATTTATATATTTATTCACTTTATGTCCCTACTGCAATCTTGTCTCCTCCCATGCTCCTCTTCTTTTCTACTCTGAAGAGGGAGAAGCTCTTCCTGGGTAACTAGACACACTGGCATATAAAATCACTGCAGGAAGGGGTACATTCTCATGCTCTTAGGCCAGACAAGACACTAGTTAGAAGAAAAGGATTGCAGGCTGACAACAGATTAAAGGACAACTCTGTTCCAGTTTTTAGAGTATCCACATGAAGACTAAGCTGCAAATCTACTTCAAATATTAGGAGGGACAGGAGGCTAGGTCCAGACAATATATTTACTTTGTTTGGTAGTTCAGTTTCTGGGAGCTCCCAGGGGTCCATGTTAGTTGACTCTGATGGTTTTCCTGTGGAGCTGTAGTCTTCCAGCTCCCTTAATCCTACCCCCAACTCTTTAAACTGTGGGTCTCTCTATCTTTGAATTAACTGCTGGATAGATCCTACCAAAAGACACTTATGCTAGTCTCCTATCTGTAAGCATAACATATTTTTGTTAATGGTGTCATGGATTACTGCTTACCCATGGGATGAATCTCAAGTTGAGCCAGACATTGGTTGGCTATTCTCTCAGTCTCTGCTCCATCTTTGTTCTTCCACTTCTTGTAGGCAGGGCAAATTCTGGGTCAAATGTTTTGAGAGTGGATTATCATCCTTACCCCTCTACTGGGTGTCCTGCCTGACTACAAAAGGTGGCCATTTCCACCCTCTCTCCCAACCCTTTGTGCCCAGCTATCCACATTTTTTATTCCCCTCTGTCTTTTTTATCATCCCTACGCCCTCTCGCCTTTATGTTGGTCTGTAGATTGTAATGTGTCTTTCCTCTATGTTATGGCCAACAGCCACTAATTATAACTGAGTACGTACTTTGCATGCCCTTTGGGTTCTTGGTTACCTCACTCAGGACATCTCATAGTCCCATCCATTGCCTCCAGATTTAATGATGCCCTTATTTTAATAGCTCAGTAGTGTAAATGAAACTACCCATTGTATTAATGACACACATTTTCTTTATAAATTATTTTCTTGAGGGATATCTGGGTTGTTTTCACCTAGCTGCTATGAACACAGTGGAGCATGTTTCCTTGTGATATAGTGGAATCTATTTGGAGTGTATACCCAGGAGTGGTATAGCTGGGTTTTGGAGTAGAACTATTCCCAATTTTAAGAGGAACCACAAGAATTGATTTTCAGAGTAGTTGTATATAATGGCACTTCCACCAGTAGTGGAGAAGTGTGCCCTATTCTCCACATCTTCACCAGCATGTGCTGTCATTTGAGTTTTTAATCTTAACCATCCTGATGGGTAAAGGTAGAATCTAAGAGTCATAATTGATTTGCATTTCTCTGATGGCTAAAGATGTTGAACATTTCCTTAAGTATTCCTTGGCTGTTCAAGGTTCCCCTGTTGAGAATTCTCAGTTTAGTTCTGTACCCCATTTTGTATTGGGTTGTTTGGTGTTTTTTTGGTGTTTGACTTCTTGAGTTCTTTATATATTTTGAATATTTGCCCTCTGTCTGGTGTAGGGTTGGTGAAGTTCTTTTGCAAATTTGTAGGCTTCTATCTTGACCTATTGATGGCGTCCTTTGTTTTGTTTTGTTTTGTTTTGTTTTGTTTTTTGGTTTTTCGATACAGGGTTTCTCTGTGTAGCTCTGGCTGTCCTGGAACTCATTTTGTAGACCAGGCTGGCCTTGAAATCAGCATCCTTTGTTTTAAAGAAGCTTTTCAGTTTCATGAGTTAGCATTTATCAATTGTTAATCTTAGTGCCTGATCTATTGGTGTTCTATTCAGGAAGTTGTCTCCTATACCAAGGCATTGGAATCTATTCTCAACTTTCTCTTCTAGTAGATTTAATGTGCAGGTTTATGTTGAGGTCATCAATCTACTTGGACATGAGTTTTGTGCAATATAATAAATATGGATCTATATGCATTCTTCAGCACAAAGATATCCAGTTAGAATAGAAACATTTGTTAAAAATGCCATTTTTTCTTTGTCAAAAATCAAATAGCTGTAGTTGTATGGATTTATTTCTTTGATTCAATTCCACTGATCAACCTCTTTGTTTCTATACCAATACCATAAGGTTTTATTACTATGTTTCTGTAGGAGAGCTTAAGATAAGGGATAGTGATATCTCCAGAAATTCATTTATTGGTCAGGATTGTTTTAGTTATCCTGTGGTTTTTTTTTACATATGAAGTTAAAAATTGTTTTTTAAGGTCAGTAAAGAATTGTTTAGGAATTATTATGTTAATTGGTTGAAATTACAAATTGCTTTTGATAAGATGGCCATTTTTACTATGTTAATTCCATGAACACGGGAGATCTTTCCATTTTTTTTTTTTTTTTGATAATTGCTTCAATTTCTTTCAAAGACTTTTTTTCTGTTGCACAGGCATTTAACTTGTTTGGTTAAACTTTCATCAAGATATCTTATATTATTTGTGACTATTCTGAAGCCCAGATGCTCTCAGCCCATTTATTGTTTGTATAAGTGAAGGCTACTGATGGTTTTTGAGCAAATTCTGTATCCAGTTACTTTGCTGAAGGTATTTATGAGCTGTAGGAGTTCTTTCATATAATTTTGGGGTTCAGTTATCTATGCTATCATCTGTGAACATCACTGCTTTGACTTCTTCCTTTCCAATTAATATCTCTTCGATCTCCTTTTGTTCTCTAATGGCTCTAGCAAGAACTTCAGGTATTATATTAAAGAGGTAAAGAGAGAGAGAGAGAGAGAGAGAGAGAGAGAGAGAGAGAGAGAGAGAGAGAGAGAGAGAGAGAGAGAGAGAGAGAGAGAGAGAGAAGCCCTTGCCTTGTCCTTGATTTTACTGGAATTGCTTTAAGTTTCTCTCCGTTTAATTTGATGTTAACTATTGACTTGATGTATATTGCTTTTATTATATTTATGTATGTGCCTTGTATTCCTGCTCTCTCCAGGACTTTTAGCATGGAGTGTTGAATTTTATTACAGGTTTGAAGCATGTAATGAAATGATCATGAACTGTTTTTTTTTTTCCAAGTTTGTTTATATGGTAGATGACATTGGCTGATTTTCTTACATTGAACCATGCCTGCATCCCTGGGATAAAGCCTCCTTGATCCCGATGGATGATATTTTTGGTATGTCCCTGGATTTGGTTTGTGAGTATTTTTTGATTATTTTTGCAACAATATTCATTAGAGAAATTAGTCTGAAATATGCTTTGTTGAGTCCTTTTGTGGTTTAGATATCAGAGTGGTTGTGGTCCCATAGGATGAGTTTGGCAATATTCCCTCTGTTTCTATTTTGCAAGTATTAGTTCTTAGTTGCTACTCTTTAAAATTCTCATAGAATTCTGCTCTAAAAACCATCTGGCCCCAGTGCCATTTTTATGGTTGTTGTTTTGTTTTTTTGTTCTTCATTGTTTGTTTTTGTTTTGTTTTTTAGTTTACAGACTTCTAATTATTGCTTTTATTTCTTTAGGAGTTATAGGACCATTTATCTGATCATGATTTAACTTTGGCAGTTGTTATATATTGAGAAAATGATTTATTTTGTTTAGATTTTCCAATTTTGTGAAGTACAGGCTTTTGAAATAAGACCTAATGATTCTTTGTATTTCCTCAGAGTCTGTTGTTATGTCACCATTTTCATTTCTGATTTTGCTAATTTGGATACTGTTTCTCTGTGCTTTAGTTAACTTGGCTAAGGATTTTCCTATCTTGGTGATTTTCTCACAGTATGAGTTTTTGGTTTGTTGATTCTTTTATTGCTTCTATTGATTGATTTCAGCCCTAAGTTTGATTAATTTCTCCTGTCTGTTCCTTTTGGGTGTGTTTGTTTAATTTTTTTTCTGTAGTTTTAAGTGTGCTATTAAGTTTCTAATATAAGATGTCTCTAATTTCTTTATGAAGGTGCTTATGGCTGTGAACTTTCCTTGTAGCACTGCTTTTATTGTGCCTGGTAAGTTTTTGTATTTTGTGCCTGCAGTGGGAATTTCTGGTTTTGTTGGAGAGTCAGTCATGTGATGGGTTTCTGAAACTTGTCTTATGAGAAAATGTTTAGCTGAAGCAGACATATGAGAGGGTATTTTGCTGAGAACAGTCAGGGTGTTTTTCTGAAAGGTGTCTGGTGTTAGGGCAGGTGATGTTTTGCTGGAGTGGATGCTTGAGATGACTATTGATGTTTGGAAAGAGTATAAGTATAGCCCAACAGACAGTAGGCAAGGCTTTGGCATTGGTTTGCCTTGCTGGACTTTGCTGATACTGGTCTTTGCTGCTGACATAAATGTATTGGTTTGCCTTGCTTACTTCGATGATCTTTGCTTATCATGACTTCATAGAAAGAAATGCACCACAGGACTTCTGATGGTATTCTGGGTGCTTCTTGTCACGTCAGTGGATTCATCCAGTTTGGCATGCTTTTGTATGATAGCTAGATTCTGGTGGTACCATATTGCCCTAGCTTTTGTTGATTATGTTCTTGCACTGGACTTTAGATATCTAGTTGAACCTGAGTTGCCTGGCTTGGTATTCCCTGATATTAGCAATCCTCTAATTGTCCTGGGTAACAGGTTTCCAGGGAGGCAGGGACACTTGTAGCCTGGGAAATGGAGTGCAAAATTGGGATTGGAGGAAGAGGTTGGGAATGCACAGGGAATGGAGCATACCTCAAGGTTTTGGGCTTACTGGAAGACTCAAATGGCCATAGATTGGGGCATGAAGATCTTAACTGGTTGTCCTGGGTGGTAGCAGGCCTCCAGGGATTCAGGCAGTGTTGTAGCTTGGAAAATGGAGTGCAGATATGGGATTGCAGGTAAAGGTGTGAAGTAGAAGATGTAGTCCAGAGAGAAAGGGGCACACATTGGACATCCTGGGCCATTTTTTAATAAAGAATATATATATATATACATATATATGTATATATATGTATATATATATATATGTGGATTTGTATTTTTCTTTTTATAAATGATTATATATAAATTTATTTACTGGTGAAATTAGAAGTTATTTTCATACTATCACTAAAAACTTTGTGTTTTGGTTGCAAAACTCTTCTTATAAGTGTAAGATATGTAGCTCAAAGTTACTCTTTCAAAAATGATTAATCTCTGGGCTCATGAACATTTCCTCTTTGTTTAGCTTGTTATGATGAGGAAGATGATGGTGACACTACAGATGACAGTGACAGTGCTGATAAAACTTGTTTACTAGCAATGTACTTCAGGCCAGGATATTGACAGGTCAATTGAGACTCTACAAAATCAGCAGAAAATTATTGGAATGTATTTTGCTTCAACAAGGAAACAAAGAGCACATATTCTATTAAAACAAAGGAAGTATAGTATGAAGGATAATATTATTTCAGGAAGATATAAGGAAATTTAAAGGTAATTGGCCTAATTCATTCCTTTGACTGTAATACAATACTCTGACTTAAAGTAAAGTATTTTAGGGAAGAAAGGGTTTACTTCAGATTGAAATTCCAGGTTTTATTTCTGCATTGGGGGAAGTTAAGGCCGAAACTTCAAACAACTACTAATATATCCTCAGTAAAGGTCTGAGAGAAATTAAAGAAATTAATACATTCATACATACATGCATACATACATACATACATACATACATACATACATGATTATCGGCTTGCCTGTTTGTCCTTAACTCTATTTCTCTAGTCATATATGGTATAGAACTCTCTGCCTAGGGAATGATGCTACTCACAGTGAGCTGTGCCATTCCAAATCAATTAACTTAATTAGGTAAATGCCAGGAAATTATATTGGCCAGGTATTTAAAATGTTTGGAAAGTTAATACTAAGATGGATTCCATAGTGCCCCAGAAAGTCTGTCAAGTGCTCTTCTACATCTGATCTGTAGCTCCAGCCTAATATTTCCATTCTCTATAACTGATTATTTATTCAGAATAACAAAAAATTAGGAAATCCTTGGAAGCAAACTTGAGAATGCTAGAAGCTAATATCATATACTTTCTACAATAAACAGAGCCTCCCATTTGAAAGAAATAGAGCACTATTCTTTTAAACAACTGTGCAACCTAATATAGTTATAGACAGATAATTATATGCATAAAACATGCCAACAGACATTGAAAGTTAATAACTTTTACCAATACATGTTTTATGCTTATTAAATATTTGTTGAAAGAGAATAAAAGAACATTTTGGTTCTGATTAAATCATAGAAGGCCTTAAGGACCTTTCTAATCCAAAGACAATAAGGAGTCTTTAATCCAAAGACTCATTTTCTATGTATTTTGCTTTGGATACTTTTGCTTCTCTTTGCTTGGTGTGAATTTAGCATCATCTCATTTCTGATCCCTTTCTGTTTGCATTGTGTGAATCTTCTATTTCTCCTCGCCTAGTTCCACAGAGCACTGGCATATGTTTTTCACATGCTCATGTGTTTCTTTGAAGACTAAGTTATAGGATACAGAGTGATGTTTTATATAGGTAGAAACACTTGGAAACAACATGATAAAATTATGAAGGATTTAGTCAAAGACCCATGTTCAAGCCTCAATTCTGTCACTACTTCTTTATGTATTTTGTTGTCAATTCCTTGCTATAAATAGATATTTCTGTCTACTGAAAAACAAAATCAGCAACATTGCCTATTTGTTAAGGCTTAATTGAAAATGGTAAGAACTAATATACATATGAGTGAGGTGCTTATTTTGTTTCTATTGTTTGTAAAGCATAACAGAATCTTTCTAGATAATAGATAAAACAAAATTTAATAAAAAAGCTTATAAGGCTCCAAAGTCATTCCTTCTATGAGACTTTCATCTACTTTTCTATATGTAAAAAGAATTATTTACTGAATGTACTATAAATGAACAATAAGGTATGCAATAAGCTTTTCTAAGTGTTTATCTACTATAAAAACACATAAGACAAAAAAAAACCCTACAATTCTGAAAATGGTAGATAGGTATTGTTTAGAGAGGTAACTGTCTTAGTTACTTTGTAAGTAACTAAGATAAACCATCATCTTTTTCTATTATAAAACCTCATATCTAACAGTGATTTTATATAAGAAAGATAAATATTCCTTATATTTCCAGAGAAGTAAAAAATCATCATGATGAAGATGCATGCCAGCAAGTGGGAGGCATAGCACCTGGAACAGAAAACTGAAGGCTAATAGGTCAACCACAGGAAAATTTAAGAGAGAGAGAAAGAGAGAGAGAGAATATGAACTATATGTACTCTGTAGCTATATATACTCAAAACCTTCCCCAAGTGATATACTTCCTCCAGTTAATCCACTCTTCTTAAACTTCTCCATATAGTACCACCAACTGGAAGCAACTGTTCAAGTACCTAATCTATGGGGGACATTTCTCATTCAAATGACCACACATACTCAAACTGAAATGAAATCAATTCAAAATTTAAATTATCATGAATATTTGGGGAAGCACAAGGGTATTTCATGCCAGTACTATTATGAGTTTCAAATGCTTACCTAACAACAGATTGGTTAGGGAGACTGTAAACAATAGATGTCTGAAGATCACCTTTCATTTATCTTTATCAAAAGTTTTCATGTAACTTCAATATCCTATAATGGTGGAAAAGTTGTTGTATAAGGATCAGTGCCATCTGTTCTAACATTCTTTTTATTACTGTGATAAAATGCCCTAACCAAAGGCATCTTGGAAGGAGATACTTGGCTTATACTTCCAGGTTATAGTTTATCATTGAGAAAAATCAAGTCAGAAACTCAAGGAATAGAATTGAAGACCCAGAAATAAAAACACACACTTATGGATACTTGATCTTTGACAAAGATGCCAAAAATATACATCGGAAGAAAGAAAGCATCTTCAATAAATGGAGATGGTCTAGCTGGCCGTCTGTATGTAGAAAAAAGAAAATAGACTCATATTTGTCACCTTGCACCAAGCTCAACTCCAAGTGGATCAAGGACCTTAACATAAAACCAGATACACTGAATCTACAGAAGATAAAATGGGAAAGAGCCTTGAACTCATTGGCATAGGAGCAAATTTCCTAAACAGAACTCCAATGGCTTATGCTCTAAGATCAAGAATTGATAAATGGGACCTCATGAAACTGGAAAGCTTCTGTAAGGCAAAGGACATAGTCATAAGACAAATTGGTAACCCGAAGACTGGGGAAATATCTTCACTAACCCCTCATCTGATAGAGAGGTAATATTAAAAATATACAAAGAACTCAAGAAGCTAACCACCCAAAACCAACCACCCAAACAAACAACCACCCAAACAAAAAAAAAAAAAAAAAAAAAACACCCCAGTCAAAACTGTGGTATAGAACTAAATCAAAAAGTCACAACTTGAATGGCTGAGAAGTACCTAAAGAAATTTTCAAAGTCCTTAGTTATCAGAGAAATGCAAACCAAAAGGACTTAAAACAAATACCATGAAGGAATGCTACTTTCTTCTTGCTAGTAGGTATATACAACATACAATCTCCTGCTCTGGAAATGCTTATATGCACATTGGCATGAGGGATCCTATCAGTTAACATTGTTCTAAAGATATTCTCAAAGGCTAATATGGTCCAGAAGGCCCTTCAACTAGCATGTTCTTTTCAGGTGACACTAGGTTATATCAAGTTGTCAGTTGCAGTTGAATAGGTGTCATTCCTTACTCATACTTTCATTCTCAGTTCGATGCACACTCAGTGTGAGTAGGTTTAAGAGTACGTAGCATTCATGTCTTAGTATTGGCTATTTGAACTAAGCCTATTCTAGAACTTAATAAATACAATGTCATTGTAAGAAAAACAAAACCATATGTGATGATATGGATATGCTTGAGCCAGGGAGTGGTACTATTAGGAGGTATGGCCTTGTTGGAGTATGTATGCCACTGTGCGCGTGGGCATTAATCAACTTGTCCTAGCTGTCTGGAAGTTAGTCTTCTCTTAGAAGTGTACAGATGAAGTAAGTCTCTCAGCTCCTCCTGCACCATGACTGCCTGGATGCTGCCATGTGTCCACCTTGATACTGGACTGACCTTCTGAACTGTAAGCCACCTCCAACTAAATGTTTTCCTTATCATAGCAGTAATACCCTAAGACACCATCCAAGTAGCTCAGGAAGCAAAGTGGCAGATACAGTGGGATTTATTCTGTTTCCAGAACCCTGGAGTCTGAAGGAGGAAAATTACAAGTTCGATGTCAGCCTTACATATACATATACATGCATACATAGTATGTTCCAGGGTTAACTGGAATACCAAGTGATATTCTGTCTGAAGGAAATGGAAATACAGAGAAGAGAAAGCAAGGGAAGGGGAAAGAACCACTCTTCCTTACAGTTAGTTTAAAAACCTGTAAAAACTATAAATAACTTACAGTTGTAGCTAAAGACTCTAAACTATACTTAATATAAACAGCTTTATATCAACACAGACATGCCCTAAAACTGTTAAAGTCGGCCATCAGTGGAAAGAGAGGCCCATTGGTCGTGCAAACTTTATATGCCTCAGTACAGGGGAACGCCAGGGCCAAGAAGTAGGAGTGGGTGGGTAGGGGAGAGGGGGGGAGGGTATGGAGGACTTTTGGGATAGCATTGGAAATGTAAATGAGGAAAATACCTAATTAAAAAATAATAAAAAAAGAAATGTTAAAAGAATCAAGTAACACAAACTCACTCATGCTCTCACACATATGATGGTGGTTCTATTTGACTGTACAATAGCCTAGTTATGGGTGGGCTACATCATTTACAGCTCTCTGAGCACTGTGTGTGGTCATATAATAATGAAATTATCTGAGGAAAGAGTACTCAGCATATAGCCCTGTTGTTGTAAAACATATAAGTAAACTAAATGAAGAGGAGTGAGGGGCTGAGGGAGAAAGAGAGGACACAGAAAGTTAAATAACAATAGGATTCAAAGTATCTTTACATGTCACAATCAAAAACATGAAATAAAAATGTAAAAATGTGCAACTGTGTGATTAGAACACTACATACAGAATAATGTAATTTTTTTGCTTAAATAATGCTCAAACGAAAACTTCAATTTTAAAATACACCTGTTAAAAATTAAAGGTCATTAAAGAATGAACAAAGGTAGCTCCATGTGAAAGGATAGATGACCAAAACTAATTACATGCTAGCTAATGAGACACAGAAACTGAAAAACCTGTATCAGGTTAGCAATGCTGCTGTAACTTGCCTTTGAGGTTTCAAAAACCTACACCAGGTTAGTTCTTTCCTCCTCATTGTAAGCTCTCAGCTACTGCCCCATACATTTATATATAAATTGCCTTGGTCATTGTGTCTTGGCATAGCAATAAGAATATAACTTACATTCCTCCTCTCGATACCCAAACTATCAAGTGCTTTGGAAAACCAGAAGGGAAAGTTGCTGTGGATCTAGAAGCCATGCAGAACCAAAGCCTTTAACATCTGCTTGGGCAAAGAATCTAAGGAAAGTCCTAGCTATGGAATCCCAGTGAGCTACCGCAGTACTGCAAGGTTAGCAAATGAAATTAACACTTCGTCTTTAATGCAGCACCAAGCCCAAGAGAAAATTAAGAGTGAACTAAATTACACATCCCAACTCAACCCAGTTGTATGACAAACTCAATTCAAAAGGTACTTGATCTATATTCAATGGGAACAGTTCATACCCAACTCTGGTTCTATAGGTTTGATGTAGAATGGCAAATAACATCTATCCTTTCAGCACAATTTGGTACAGAAAATATTACAGGAAGAGAAAAATTTCAAAATCCATCTCACCAAGGAAAACATATTGCTTGAATGAGTTTTCAAAAGGTATTGAACGGCCAGCCCTTCACCACCTTGGACAAAAACTCAGGGGATGATCCCAAGGTCCCCAGAGGACTCTCCATGCCACAGGCACCTTAGCACACCCAGGATCTTAGGATCACGGAGAAGAGTCAGCCTCCAGAAAGGGCTCTGACCCTGGAACTCAAGTGAGAGTACCATCATGTGTACCCGAGTCTCTCAGAGACCAGACCATGCAGGAAAGCTAGTGGGGCACAGAAGCAACAGAGCTTCTTGGACAGGGTCTCTTTGGGCCTTCATCCTCAGCCAGGAGGCAGAGCTGAGACCTAGACTTCTGGGCACCTTCTTAACCAGAGGAGAGTCAGCCTGCAGGGAGGGCTCTGACCCCCAGACTCAGGTCAGAGTGCCATCTGGATCTCGGGAATCTCACAGACTAGTCCACACAGGAGAGCTTATGGGATGAAGAAGCAACAGAGCTTCTTAGACAGGGTACCTTCAGGTCTTCATCTTCACCCAAGATGTGGATCTGAGCTCCAGACCTCTGGGCACCTTCCCTGCAAGGGGAGAGCTGACCTGCAGAGAGTGCTCTGACCACTGGGACTCAGGAGAATTTGGACTCCCAGGAGTGCTGACAGAGGCTAACAGAATCACAGGAGGAACAAGTTCCAGTCAGAGATAGCTAGACTATCTAACACCAGAGATTACCAGATGGTGAAAGGCAAACTTAAGAATCTTACTAAAAGAAACCAAGATTATTTGGCATCATCAGAACCCAGTACACCCACCATAGCGAGTCCTGGATACCCCCTACACACCTGAAAGCAAGATTCAGATTTAAAATCATATCTAATGATACAGGTGGAGGATTTTTAAAAGGGTATTAATAACTCACTTAAAGAAATACAGGACAATACTGCTAAACAGGTAGAAGCCCTTAAAGAGGAAACACAAATATCCCTCAAAGAATTACAGGAAAACACTGTTAAACAGGTAGAAGAACTTAAAGAGGAAACACAAAAATCCCTTAAACAATTACAGGAAAACACAACTAAACAGGTGAAGGAATTGAACAAAACCATCCAAGATCTAAAAAAATGAAAGTAGAAACAATGAAGAAAACCCAAAGGGAGACAACTCTGGAGATAGAAACCCTAGGAAAGAAATCAGCTACCATAGATGTGAGCATCAGCAACAGAATACAAAAGATGGAAGAGAGAATCTCAGGTGCAGAAGATTCCACAGAAAACATGGACACAACAATCAAAGAAAATGCAAAATGCAAAAAGATCCTAACTCAAAACATGTAGGAAATCTAGGACACAATGAGAAGACCAAACCTAATGAAAATAGGTATAGATGAGAATGAAGATTTTCAATATAAACAGTCAGTAAATATCTTCAACAAAATTATAGAAGAAAATTTCCCTAACCTAAAGAAAGAGATGCCCATGAACATAGAAGAAGCCTATAGAACTCCAAATAGACTGGACCAGAAAAGAAATTCCTCCCGACACATAATAATCAGAACAACAAATGAACTAAATAAGTAAAGACAGAATATTAAAAGCAATAAGGAAAAAAGAGCAAGTAACATATAAAGGCAGACCTATTATAATTACACCAGACTTCTCATCAGAGACTATGAAAGCCAGAAGATCCTGGAAAGATGTTATACAGACCCTAAGAGAACACAAATCCCAGCCAAGGCTACTATACCCAGAAAAACTCTCAATTACCATCAATGGAGAAAACAAAGTATTCCATGACAAAGCCAAATTCACAGAGTATCTGTACTGGCTAATTTTGTGTCAACTTGACACAGCTGGCGTTATCACAGAGAAAGGAGCTTCAGTTGAGGAAATGCCTCCATGAGCTCCAACTGTAAGGCATTTTCTCAATTAGTGATCAAGGGGGAAAGGCCCCTTGTGGGTGGTGCCATTCCTGGGCTGGTAGTCTTGGGTTCTATAAGAGAGCAGGCTGAGCAAGCCAGGGGAGGCAAGCCAGTAAAGAACATCCCTCCATGGCATCTGCATCAGCTCCTGCTTTCTGACCTGCTTGAGTTCCAGTCCTGACTTCCTTTGGTGATGAACAGCAATGTGGAAGTGTAAGCTGAATAAACCCTTTCCTCCCCAACTTGGTTCTTGGTCGTGATGTTTGTGCAGGAATAGAAACCCTGACTAAGACAGCATCTTTCCAGGAATCCAGCCCTTCAAAGGATAATAAAGGGAAAACTCCAACACAAGGAGGGAAATTATGCCCTAAGAAAGTAATCTTTCAATAAACCTAAAAGAAGATAGCCAGAAGAACAGAATCCCAACTCTAACAACAAAAAATAACAGGAAACAACAATTATTTTTCCTTAATATCTCTTAATATCAGTGGAATCAGTTCTCCAATAAAAAGACATAGACTAAAAGACTGGCTAAATAGAAAGGACCCAAATTTGCTGCATACAGGAAACTCATCTCAGAGAAAAAGATAGACACAACCTCAGAGTAAAAGGCTGGAAAACAATTTTCCAAGCAAATGGTATGAAGAAACAAGCTGGAGTAGCCATTCTAATATCTAATAAAATTGACTTCGAACCCAAAGTCATCAAAAAAGAAAAGGAGGGGCACTACATACTCATCAAAGGTAAGACCTTCTAAGATGAACTCTCAAACCTGATTATCTATGCTCCAACTACAAGGGCATCCACATTCATTTAGGAAACGCAAGTAAAGATCCAACCACACATTGCACCTCACACAATAATAGTGGAACACTTTAACACCCCACTCTCATCAATGGACAGATCCTGGAAACAGAAACAAAACAGAGACACATTGAAACTAGCAGAAGTTATGAAACAAATGGATTTAACACATATCTACAGAACATTTTATCCTAAAACAAAAGGTGATACATTCTTCTCAGCACCTCATGGTACCTTCTCCAAAACTGACCATATAATTGGTCACAAAACAGGCCTCAACAGATACAAAAATATTGAAATTATTCCAAACATCCTGTCAGATCACCATGTCTTCAATAACAACATAAATAATAGAAAGCCAACATTCACATGGAAACTGAACAACACTCTACTCTGTGATACCTTGGTCAAGGAAGAAATAAAGAAAGAGATAAAAGACCTTTTAGAATTTAATTAAAATGAAGCAACAATATAAGCAAACTTTGGGACAAAGTGAAAACATTCTTAAGAGGAACATTCATCACTCTGAGTGCCTCCAAAAAAGAAACTAGAGAGAGTACACACTAGTAGCTTGACAGCACACCTATATGCTCTAGAACAAAAGGAAGCAAATTCACTCAAGAGAAGTAGACTGCAGGAAATAATCAAACTTAGGGCTGAAATCAACCAGGTGGAACCAAAAAGAACTATTAAAAGAAGCAACCAAACCAGGAGCTGGTTCTTTGAGAAAATCAACAAGATAGATAAACCCTTAGCCAGACTAACTAGAGGGCACAGGGACAGCATCCTAATTAACAAAATCAGAAATGAAAAAGGAGACATAACAACAAAACCTGAGGAAATCTAAAACATCATCAGATCCTACTATAAAAGGCTAAACTCAACAAAACTGGAAAACCTGGATGAAATGGACAATTTCCTAGACAGATACCAGGTACCACAGTTAAATCAGGATCAGATTAAACTGTCCCATTTCCCCTAAAGAAATAGAAGTGGTCATTAAATATCCCCCAACCGAAAAAGAAAAAAAAAAAAAAAAGCCCAGGACCAGATGGGTTTAGTAAAGAGTTTTATCAGGCCTTCAAAGAAGACCTAATTCCAATTCTCCTCCAACTACTCCACAAAATAGAAACAGAAGGTACTCTACCCAATTCATTCAATTTAGCCAGAATTACTCTGATACCTAAACCACTTAAAGACCCAACAAAGAATTCCCTTATGAATATCAATCCAAAAAATACTCAATTATATTTTCACAAACTGAATCCAAGAACACATCGAAACTATCATTCATCCTGATCAATCATCCCAGGGATTCATCCAAGGCTTCATCCCAGGGATTCAGGGATAATTTGATATATGGAAATCCATCAATGTAATCCACTATATAAAAAACACTCAAAGTCAAAAACAACATGATCATCTCAGATGCTGAGAAAGCATTTGACAATTTCCAACACCCATTTATGGTAAAAGTCTTGGAAATATCAGATTTCAAGGCCCATATCTAAACATAATAAAAGCAATATACATCAAACCAGAAGCCAACATCAAAATAAATGGAGAGAAACTTGAAGCATTCCCACTAAAAATAGGGACTAGATCAGGCTTCCCACTTTCTCCATACCTATTCAATATAGTACTTGAAGTCCTAGCCAGACCAATTAGATAACAAAAGGAGATCAAGGGAATACAAATTGGAAAGGAAGAAGTCAAAATATCACTATTGGCAGATGATTTGATAGTATATATAAGTAACCCTAAAAATTCTACCAGAGAACTCCTAAACCTGATAAACAGCTTTAGTGCCATAGCTGGATTTAAAATTAACTCAAAAAAATCAGTGGTCTTTTTCTACACAAAGTATAAACAGGCTGAGAAAGAAATTAGGTAAACAACACCTTTCACAATAGTCACAAATAATATAAAACACCTTAGTGTGACTCTACTTAGTGAAGTGAAAGGTCTGTATGATAAGAACTTCAAGTCTCTGAAGAAAGAAATCAAAGCAGATCTCAGAAGATGGAAAGATCTTCCATGCTCATGGATTGGCAGGATTAATAGAGTAAAAATGGCTATCTTGCTGAAAACAATCTATAGATTCAATCCAATCCCCATCAAAATTCCAACTCATTTTTTTCCACAGAATTAGAAAGGGCAATTTGCAAATTCATCTGGAATAACAAAACATAGGATAGCAAAAACTATTCTCAACAATAGAAGAATCTCTGGTGGAATCACCATGCCTTACCTCAAATTGTACTACAGAGCAATTGTGATAAAAAAAAAAAAAAAAAAAAAAAAAAAAAAACTTCATGGTACTGGTACAGGGACAGACAGATAGATCCATGGAATAGAACTGAAGACCCAGAAATGAACCCAACCACCTATGGTCAATTGATCTTTGACAAGGGAGCTAAAACCATCCAGTGGGGATAAAAAGACAGCATTTTCAACAAAAGGTGCTGGCTCAACTGGTGGTTATCATGTGGAAGAATTTGAATTGATCTATTCTTATCTCCTAGTACAAAGCTGAAGTCTAAGTGGATCAAGGAACTGCACACAAAACCAGAATCACTAAAACCGATAGAGGAGAAAGTGGGAAAAATCATGGAAGATATGGGCACAGAGGAAAATTACTGAACGGAACAGCAATGGCTTGTGTTGTAAGATCGAGAATTAACAAATGGGACCTCATAAATTTGCAAAAGCTTCTGTAGGGCCAAAGACACTGTCAATAAGACAAAACGGCCACCAAAATATTGGGAAAGGATCTTTACCAATCCTAAATCTGATAGAGGACTAATATCCAATATGTACAAATAGCTCAAGAAGCTGGACTCCAGAAAATCAAATAACCCCATTAAAAATGGGGTACAGAGCTAAATAAAGAATTTTCAACTGAGGAATACTGAATGGCTGAGAAGCATCTAAAGAAATGTTCAACATCCTAAATTATCAGGGAAATGCAAATCCAAACAACCCTGATATTCCACTTCCCACCAGTCAGAATGGCTAAGATCAAAAATTCAGGTGACAGCAGATGCTGGCAAGGATGTGGTGAAAGAGGAACACCCCTCCATTGCTGTTGGGATTGCAAGCTGTTACAACCTCTCTAGAAATCAGTCTAGCAGTTCCTCAGAAAATTGGACATAGTACTATCAGAGGATCCAGCAATACCTCTCCTGGGTATATACCCAGAAGATGTTCCAACCGGTAAGAAGGACACATATTTCACTATGTTCATAGCAGCCTTATTTATAGTAGCCAGAATCTGGAAAGAACCCAGATGTCCCTCAACAGAGGAATGGTTACAGAAAATGTGGTACATTTACACAATGGAGTACTACTCAGCTATTAAAAACAATGAATTTATGGGATTCTTAGGCAAATGGATGGATCTTGAGGATATCATCCTGAGTGAGCTAACCAAATCACAAAAGAACTCACATTATGTGCACTCACTAATAAGTGGACTTTAGCCCAGAAACTTAGAATACCCAAGGTACAATTCACAGACCATGTGAACTTCAAGAAGAACGAAGACCAAAGTGTGAATAATTCGTTCTTCCTTTGAATAGAGAACTAAATACCCCTGGAGGGAATTATAGAGAGGAAGTTTGGAGGTGAGATAAAACAAGTATCATCCAGAGGCTGCCCCACTCAGGGATCCATCCCATAAATAGCCACCAAACCCAGACACTATTGCATATGCTAACAAGATTTTGCTGACAGGACCCTGATATAGCTGTCTCTTGTGAGGCTATGCCAGTACCTGACAAATACAGAAGTGGATGCTCACAGCCATCTATTGGATGGAACACAAGGCCCCCAAAGGAGGAGCTTGAGAAAGTACCCAAGGAGCTGAAGGGATCTACAACCCTATAAGAGGAACAACAATATGAACTAACCAGTATCCCCAGAGCTTGTGTCTCTTGCTTCATATGTAGCAGAAGATGTCCTAGTTGGTCATCATTGGGAGGAGATACCCTTGGTCTTGTGAAAATTATATGCACCAGTACAGGGGAATATCAGGGCCAAGAAGTGGGAGTGGGTGGGTTGAGGAGCAGGGCAGGGGGAGAGTGTAGTTGACTTTTGGGATAGCATTTGAAATGTAAATGAAGAAAATACCTATTTAAAAAAGAAAAAATGTACTTTATCAAATGTTGTCTTCTTGGTGATTGTTAATTTATTTTGTTAAGTCAATTATTTTTTATCATTTTACAAACCTTTGTTGTAGAAATATCTTTTAAATATCTTTATAGTTTTCTTGGAGTTTATGATTTTTTTCTTTTTATATAGATTGACATTGTACACTCTCTCCTGTTCTTTCAATGCACAACTCATAATTTTTGTCTTATTCTGTTTCTTTTGTGTTAATGGACAGCACAGATTACTTATGCTAAGCAGTCATCCATGAAGATACTGCAGAATATATATTCTTCTCAGCAACTGTAGGACCATGAAAGGCAGTCTGATCCTGGTTGATCTAAGGCTAGAAAACTGTGTGACTCTAAAAGACAATAGTCATTGTGCCTGATCTCCAGACACCAGGCTCCTGGCCTGAGACCACAGACCTCCATAGATTTGTGGCCATCAGTCATGTAAGAGCAATGCCCCAAATCTCTCCACTTGTAGAGAATAGGACCTGTGGTCACATAGACACAATCAAGACAGATCTCCATTTTGATGAGGCACCTAAAGGCCTAGAGGCTTAGCCAATAAACACTCCTTCCTAGACTCTTCTCCCTACAAAAGGTATTTAACCTCAGGCTTGCCATGAGAAGTGGGATACGGTTTTACTCATCTACTTTCCATTATGACAATAAATGCCTCCAAACCATGGACTGTCTCTTTTCACAGGGATCCTCACTGGGGAGCCATGGTGGCCATTGCCTATAAAGCCAGAGTCTAATCTCTAGAAGGCCTCTCAGCACTCCCAACCCCAGCCATGACCAAGTCAAGCCAAGCCCAAGCCAACTGCCCACTGAAAAGCCATGGACTCCAGCCATAGGGGTCCCCTCTTCCCCCTGGTTCCAGGCTAGAACCAGCCCTCAGGGACCCCCACTCTGTTCTCAACTCTTCCACCACATCCAGTGGCATCTGAGTGTCTAAGATCCTGAGAACCAGAAGACTCAGCCTCTCAGCAGGCCCAGGGACCCGATGTCAGCTACAACAGTGTTACCTAGGACCTCAGACTGCCCTTCCCCCCACTCCCCAGCTGTATCCTTGGGGCTGCTCTACTGTCTGACACCTACTCTGTGACAGCATGGGGTAAATGTGGTCAACTTCATTAGTCCTGCCTTCCCGAGATATCTGAGCCCTATGGGGGAGGAAACACAAGAACACTATCCCTACAGTAACCCATAGAATATTCTTCAAGATAGGTTATAGAATAAAACACAAAGTAAACATCAACACATGCAATAGAATTGAAATAATCTCTTTTATCATATCTTATCACAATGGCATAAAGCTAGAAGCAACTAAAGAAACTGCAGAAAATGCACAAGTTCATGAAGATTCAGTAAAACATTAGATGATGAGTGGGTCATTGAAGACACCAAGAAATAAATTGCAAATTTCCTAAAATTAAATGAGAACAAAAATACAATATACCAGAAACTACTGGGTAAAATGAAAACAATCCTAAAATGAAAGGTCATAGCTAAAAATGCTTTCATTAAAGGATAAGATCCATGATCTTAGTTCAATAACTTACCAGTGTACCATAGAGTCTTGGAAAAAGAACAAGCCTAACCAAAACAAGTAGATGGAAAAAAAGAAAATCAAGATGCTTAAGAAATCACTTAATGAAATGCAAATGAAAAGAACTCAAATTTTAAAAAAAATATGGAATAATCAGTTCATTGGAAAGATAAGCAAGATCTAAAATCAAACTAAAACAAAGAGAAAAATTAAACTAAAAAGATGAGAGGCAAAAAGAAAATATTATGAAGATACAAGTGACACTTAGAAAATCAAACTTTAAGCACTTATGTTTCACTGAATTGGAAAATCTGTCAAATGGTAAATTCCAAACTTGTATGGTATGTTAAAATGAAGTAGATAACAAAAATGAAATAGATAACTTAAGCAGAGATATAACCATATGAGATTGAGCTGCATTTCTTTATAAAAATGCCAATTTAAGATTCCAGGTCTAAATAGGTACAGTGCTAACCTTTACAAAAGTAGCAGCTTCTCACGTTATTTTATAAAATAGGAATGGAAGGAATGTTCCCATAACTTTTATAAAGCCTGCATTATGTTGTTAACAAAACCAAATAATACCAAATATGCAAAAGTCCACCCACTTGGTTGACATTGATACAAACATAAATATTTAAATGTTCACAAACAGAATTCAAGGTCACAGCAATTAGAAAATTCCTCATGGTGAACTTTTATTTATTACAGAGACACAGAGGTAGTTTAACTTACCAAAATCAAAGATGACAGTACATCACAGCAATTGACTTGAAAGCAAAAATCATGTGACCAATAGAAGAAAAAAATGCTTTTGATGAAATCTATTATCCAGTCATAGTAAAACCCTGAAAATAACATAGAAATAGATTCAATAAATCTCAATTTGGTAAAGGTTCTGTATAACAAACCTATAGTCACAATTTTACAAAATAAAGAATATTAAAGTTTTCTAATAAAATCAGGAACAAGATAAGATTGTTTACTTACTAAACTGTTCTTTAATATAGCACTTGAAGTATCAGCTAAAGCAAAAAGATAAGATCTTAAAATAAAAGGGTTAAGGATATTACATGATAATTTCAAAACATCCTTTTTCACAGCAAGGATGATACATTTATATACTTAAGAGACTCTAGAAATTCAAATGCAAAACCCTTTCAATCTGATTCCTAATTTCAACACAGTAGCAGCAAACAAAATTAAATACAAGGACTAAAATGCTCCCTATTTACAAATGACAAACATTCTAGAAAGAACCAGGAAAATAATACATGTCAATAATTCCTCAAAACAAAACAAAACCAGGCCAAAAAAAAAAAACAAAAAAAAAACAAAAACAAAAAACAAAAAAAACAAAAACAAAGTAATAAAACACAAAACAAAACAAAACAAAACAAAACAAAACAAAACTTGAGATTAACCTTACCAAGGAAATGAAAGACCCCTACAAGTGATTAATGAAACAGAATACAAGACTTAGCTAAAAACACATGTACCTTGGATACCTTTTTTTTTTTTTTTTTTTTTTTTTTACAAATATGGTAAAATACATGCTAGAGATTATATGGCATCCTCCAGAAGTGGTGCTGGTAACACTGATTATATACATTTCAAAGAATAAAATAAGGTCTTTATCTGTCACATCATTATAAAAATAAACATGAAATGGCTCAAATTACAAAAGCTAAAATTACTGGAAAACACATTAATGTATAGATACAGGGAAATGCTTCCTGAATGGGACTCCTCTGCTTATTTCGTATTTCATAGAATCATCTGAGAAACTGGTAGTGTTTAGAGGATAACACTAAACCAATTTGAACCTGGACTCTTTTAACTTGGCATTAAAAATAAAAAAATCATTGCTCAACCTCATATGGTTATATTTCTGATTAAGTTGTCTGCCTCATCTTTTTTTAAGAATTGACAGATAGGATTCATGAGATTAAAAAAGGCCTTACAGTTGAAATACTGAATAAAAAGACCATTCATCCAATCAATGTGGCTATCTTTAAGCTGTCTTGTTCCTGGACTTTGAGTCTGCTGCTGCTGGAACAAACGGTTCATGGCCTAGTTTCTGAGTGGAGACAAAATAGGATTCAAAGGTCCCTTCAAGAGATCTCTCTGTTCATGTCCTGTTTGTGTATGTGTGTGTGTGTGTATGTGTGTATTTGTATGTGTGGTCATGCACACACATCTGTCTGATATCCAAGCAGTTCTCCTTTTTATCCCCCAAAAAATCCACTGGATAGCTCATCTCTTACAAAACACAGGTCCAGTCTTAAATCTTATGTATCAACCCAGTCATTTGCTCCAGGTTTCCTTTTGATTAACATATGAGTCAGCATCTGATGGCCCCAGCCCTTTGATTCTTAAGACAGCAAGGCTTCCAGGAAAGAGCTGGTATCCCAGGAGTGCTCTCACTCCCATGCTCAGAGGTAAGATCTCCATTTTCTCTTCAATATCTGTCCCAAGAAGGACCAGCCAGGAGCACACAGGACACAGGAGTAGTGAAGCAGCTGGGACAGGATACTTCCATTCATCTTCTGCATCTAGGATCTAAGGCTGTTCCACCAGAAGAGAGCTGGTCTCCTGAAAGTGCTGACACAGGCTTACAAGCCCACGGGAGGGACAAGCCACAACCAGAGACAGCAAGACCAACTAACACAATAGATAACAAGATGGCAAACGGCAAGCCCAAGAAACTTACCAACAGAAACCAAGGCTACATGGCATCATCAGAACCAAGTTCATGCACCATAACAAATCCTGGATAACCCAACATAGTGGAAGAGCAATATTTGGATTTAAACTCACATTTCATGATTCTGATAGAGCACTTTAAGAAGTTCTTAAAGAGGAAACACAAAAATCCCTTTAAAAATTATAGGAAAACACAACCAAACAGGTGAAGGAATTGAACAAAACCATCCAGAATCTAAAAGTGGAAGTAGAAACAATAACAAAATTACAAAGGGAGACACTCTGGAGATAGAAAACCTAGGAAAGAGATCAGGAGTCATAGATGCAAGTATCACCAACAGAGTAAAAGAGGTAGAAGAGAGAATTTCAGGTGCAGAAGATACCATAGAAAACATTGACACAACAGTCAAAGAAAATGGAAAATGCAAAATGCTGCTAAACCAAAACATCCAGGAAATTGAGGACAAAATGAGAACAACAAACCTAAGGTTAATAGGTATAGAAGAAAGTGAAGATTCCCAACTTAAAGGGCCAGTAAACATCTTCAACAAAATTATAGAAGAAAACTTCCCTAACCTAAAGAAAGAGATGCCCATGAGCATACAAGAAGCCTACACAACTCCAAATAAATTGGGACAGAAAATAAATTCCTCCTACCACATAATAATCATATACCACATGCACAAAACAATGAAAGAATATAAAAAGCAATAAGGGAAAAACATCAAGTAACATATGAAGACAGATCTATCAAAATTACACCAGACTTCTCACCAGAGACTTTAACAGCCAGTAGATCCTGACCAGATATCATACAGACCCTAAGAGACCACAAATGACAGCCTAGGCTACTATGCCTAACAAAACTCTCAATTACCATAGATGGAGAAAACAAGATATTCCATGAAAAAAACAAATTTATATAATATCTTTATATACATCAAGCCCTACAAATGATAATAGATGGAAAACTCCAACACAAAGAAAGAAGCTACAACCCAGAAAAAGCAAGAAAATACTCTTTTAACAAACCTAAAAGAAGATAGCCACATAAACATAATTCTACCTCTAACAACAAAAATAACAGGAAGCAACAATCACCTTTCCTTAATATCTCTTAATATCAAAGGATTCACTTCACCAATAAGAAGACATAGACTAACAGAATGGCTATGTAATCAGGCCCAAACATTTTGCTACACACAGAAAACCCATCTCAGTGACAAAGACACTACCTCAGAGTAAAAGTCTAAAAAACATTTTTCCAAGAAATAGTTCCAAGAAACAAGCGGAAGTAGCCATTCCAATATCAAATAAAATTGACTTTCAATGTAAAGTTATCAAAAAAAGACAAAGAATGACACTTCATACTCATCAAAGGAAAAAATTGCTAAGAAGAACTCTCAGTTCTGAACATCTAAGCTCCAAATGCAATGTCACACACATTTGTAAAAAGTTACTTTACTAAAGCTGAAAGCACACATTGCACCTTACACAATAATAGAGGAAGACCTCAACACCCCACTCTCATCAATGAGCAAATCACCAAAACAGAAACTAAATAGAGACACAGTGAAAATAAGAGAAGTTATCAACCAAATGAATTTAACAGATATCTATAGAACATTTTATCCTAAAACAGAAGAATGTACCTTTTTCTCGGAACCTCATGGTACCTTCTCCAAAATTGAGCATATAATCAGTCATAAAACAGGCCTCAATAGTTACAAGAAGACTAAAATAACCCTATCCATGCTATCAGATCACCACAGACTAAGGCTGATCTTCAATAACAACAAAAACAATAGATATCCCTTATACATGTTGAAGCTGAACAACACTCTACTCAATGATAATTTGGTCGAGGAAGATATAAAGAAATTAAAGACTTTTTAGAATTTAATGAAAATGAAGCCAAAATGTACCCCAAATTATGGGATACAATGAAAGCAGTACTAAGAGGAAAACTCATAGCTCTGAGTGCCTCCAAAAAGAAATTAGAAAGAGCATACACTAGCTGTTTGACAGCACACCTGAAAGCTCTAGAACCAAAAGAAGCAAATACACCCAAGAGGTGTATACAGCAGGAAGTAATCAAACTCAGGGCTGAAATCAACCAAGTAGAATCAAAAAGAACTATACAAAGAATCAACCAAACCATGAGCTGGTTCTTTGACAAAATCAACAAAAGAGGTAAAACCTTAGTCAGACTAATGAGACAGCACAGAGATAGAATCCACATGAACATAATCAGAAATGCAAAAGGAGACAAAACAGAAGAAACCAAGGAAATCCAAAAAATTATCAGATCTTACTACAAAAGCCTCTACTGAACAAAACTGGAAAATCTGGATGAAATGGCCAATGTTCTAGACAGGTACCAGGTACCAAATTTAAATGAGGATCAGATAAACTAAACAGTCACTTACCCCTAAAGAAATAGAAGCAGTCATTAATACTCTCCCAACCAAAAAAAAAAAAAAAAAAAAAAAAAAAAAAGCCCAGGACCAGATAGGTTTAGTGCAGAGTTCTACCAGATCTTCAAAGAAGACCTAATTTTAATACTCTTCAAACGATTCCATAAAATGGAAATAAAAGGAACACGTTCCAAATTATTCTATGAAGCCACAATAATTCTGATACTTAAACCAAAGACCCAACAAAGAAAAAGAACTTTAGACCAATTTCCCATATGAATATCAATGCAAAAATACTCAATAAATTTCTTGAAACCAAATCCAAGAACACATCAAAGTTATCATCCTTCATGATCAAGTAGGCTTCATCCCAGGGATGCAGGGATGGTTCAACATACCGAAATTCATCAACATAATCCACTATATAAACAAACTCAAAAAAATACATGATCTTCTTCTTAGATGCTGAGAAAGCATTTGATACAATCCAACACCCCTTCATGATAAAAGCCTTGAAAAGATCAGGAATTCAAGGCCCAAACATAAAAAGGGCAAAAGCAATATACAGCAAACCAGTAGCCAACCTCAAACTAAGTGGAGAAAAAATGTGAAGCAATCCCACTAAAATCGGGGCTGCTCACTCTCTCCCTACTTACTCAATATAGTATGCAAAGCCCTAGCTAGAGCAATTAGACAACAAAAGAAGGTCAAAGGGAAACAAATTGGAAAGGAAGAAATCAAAATATCACTATTTGCAGATGATATGATAGTATACCTAGGTGATCCCAAAAACTCCACCAGAGAACTCCTAAACCTGATAAACATCTTCAGCAAAGTGGCTAGACATAAAATTAACTCAAACAAAACAATGGCCTTCCTCTACTCAAAGGGCAAACAGGCTGAGAAAGAACTTAGGGAAACAGAACCCTTCACAATAGTCACAAATAATATAAAATACTTTGGTATGACTATAACTAAGCCAGTGAAAGATCTGTATGATAAGAACTTCAAGTCTCTGAAGAAAGAAATTGAGGAAGATTTCAGAAAATGAAAAGATCTGCCATGCTCATGGATGGGCAGGATTAATATAGTAAAAAATGTCCATCTTGCTAAATGCAATCTAAAGATTCAATGCAACCCCCATCAAAATTCCAACTCAATTCTTCACAGTGTTAGAAAGAGAAATTTGCAAATCCTTATGGAATAACAAAATATGAAGCTAGCAAAAACTATTCTCATCAATAAGAGAACTTTTGAGGGAATCAGCATCCCTGACCTCAAGCTGTACTACAGAGCAATCGGGAAAAACACTGCATGTTATTAGTACAGTGACAGGCAGGTAGATCAATGAAATAGAATTAAAGACCCATAAATGAACCAACACACCTATGGTCAGTTGATCCTTTGACAAAGGAGCTAAAACAATATAGTGGGGAAATGATAGTATTTTCAACAAATGGTGTTGGTTTAACTGGCAGTTAGCATGTAGAAGAATGCAAATAGATCCATTCTTACCTCCTTGTACAAAGGATGAGTCTAAGTGGATCAAGGAACTCCACATAAAGGCAGATACACTAAAAGTAATAGAAAGGAATGTGGAAGAATAGCCTAGAAAACATGGCCACGGGGCAAAATTTCCTGACCAGAACACCAATAGCTTATGCTCTAAGATCAAGAGTTTACAAATGGGACATCAGAAAATTGCAAAGCTTCTGTTAGGCAAAGGACAAAACTGTTGCGCGCGCTCAACTAGCCAGGAAGAACGACGCTGCTACAGGATCCTTCTGCACACATTTATTCAGTCCTGTTTCTTCTTTCTCCATATATCTCTCTTGTTTATATCTCCCTTGTTTATATCTCCCTTGTTTATATCTCCCCTGCTTATATATCTCCCTTGTTTTTATATCTCCCCCTTGTTTTTATATCTCTCCCCCTAACCCTGGGCCTCTCACTCTTTTCAGTTCCCATCCACGCACAGCAGGCCACGCCACCTCACCAGGCACGCAGCTTCAGCTAATCAGGGCAGCAGGGGCAAATCTCCACCAAATTGGATTCACCTGTATCCTGGTACACCTGCGCAGCACTCAAGATGTTTGTGTCTTATATGAGGAAGTCAGGTGCAAGTCATATGACTTAGCTACAGTCCCTGGCGCCTTTGGGACTGCTGCCACACCCGCTCCCCACAATTCCCCCTTTTTTCTTTTTTGGCAGAGAGAATGTCTGTAGATAGCCCCCCGCAGCCATGCCCCTTACCCGTCCTTGGGTGACAAACAGCATTGGTTTGATCCCTGTCTTAGGTTGGTGACATGCCCAGGGAGTCTTATCACTGACTACCTCTCAATCATGCCAAGCCACTCCTGGGGAGATTGTGTTTTGCTTGTGGCAGGTGCATCAAAAGGCCAGGATGTTAATTAACCTATGGCCAGATCTTAATTGCTGCAAGCAAGCCTCATGGGTGAAGGTAGAGGTCTGATCCCCAGTGTGCAAGCATAGGGGCCCTACACAAAACCATCCCTTAGGCTCATCACCCAGAGAGGTCTTGGCCAGCTCCCGTGTCGTTTTTCCTGGGGGAAGGGAACTAGGACACTGAACCTTCATGCAATCAGACGTGCCTTCCACAGGATGCCAACAGCAAGCTATCCTCTGTGCAGTGCTTAGCCTCGCACCCCACGGCATAACGCAGCATAATTTCTTTTAGAGCGGCAAACCGAATCTGAGGAGATTGTCCCGCCTCCACTGCAGCAAAAGCCTATGCTACCATGGCGAAAGTGCGGGCCGCACACTCTGCACCTAACACATGTGCCAAACACAAAACACACACACACTATAACAAGCATACATCCCAGGGCTCTCATCCCCGCTCATCTTCCCTAAAGCAAGGGATAGATAGCCAGAGGGGCTATATCTTTAAGGGGAATTCAGGGATCAAAAAGCGTGGAAAAATTTGAATGTCATGTTGAGCTGGTATTGGCTTCTGGAATACCGAAAGGATCTCCCATCTTGGCTCCATCGTTTGTGCTTGTGGGAATATCCACCACATCCACAGGGGCAACTGGATCAGGAGCCTCATTCTTGTAGCGTCTCACCAATCTCTCCGGCACCCAAAGAGGTTCCATCTGGTCCTGTGGAAACACACAAACAGACCCTCTCGCCCACGTCAACACTGATCTGGTCGATCCCAGGGGGATGGACACAATACCTCGTGGTGATGAGACCATAACCTCAATCACCTTGTGTCCATCTGGGGAGTCAATACGCCAAATCTCTGGACAGAAGGTCCACCTATAGGTGGCTGCTGAGGAGGCATAGGGAGGAGGCACAGAAGCTAATTCGCCTTTCTCCTCCACCTCGGCTCTTTTATTTTGTCCTTTCTGTCCACCTGATAACACTGTGTCTCCTTTCTTTTTCTTTTTTCTTTTTAAGCCCTTTTCCTCTTCTGACATACTTTCTTGTTGCTCTATAAGGATTTTCTGACCTGTCTTGACTGCCTCTACACACAGTTTCAAACAGTAACAGAGTCCATATATCAGAACAAACAAGACCAAAACTATCAGACCTACCCACAAAGGGTCAATGGGAGAAAAAAGCATAACTACACAGCGAGGATCTATTGATCACTACACTGAGGTTATCATAGTTCCTTAATCTGTCCTGAAACCGGGAACCTTAACTTATCCCAAAACCGGGAACGTATCGTTACTTTGTGCCTGCTTCCTGGCAACTTTATATTCCCCTCTATTTTATCCGAGGTCCTTCCCAAACTCCTGGGTTACTTTGTGCCTACTTCCTGGCAACTTTATGCTCACCTCTATTTTATCGAGGTCCTTCCCAAACTCCTGGGGTTGCAAGTTTCACTCACCATGAACTTACCCTGCCGGCAACCACTGACTGCTGAAAGTTCTGAACTCGGTGGGGGAGTCGGTTCCCCGTACGGGCCACCAGACCAGCAAGAACGACACAACCACCAGTCCTTCTAACAGCAGTTTATTCAGTCTTCATCTCTCTTCTTTCTCTTCATCAGTACCGTTCCCCAGCTGAAGAGTTCTGAATCCACGCCAGATCCTTCTCAACAGTCTGTTTCACAGGAACCTTTATTAACCCCTTCTTCCCCGTTATGCAGTTCTGAATCCTCCCTGTAGCAGGGGGTCTTCGCTCTTGCCTGAAGATGTTTCTTGTCCCGGGTTTCAGCACCACTTCATGCGCGCGCTCAACTAGCCAGGAAGAACGACGCTGCTACAGGATCCTTCTGCACACATTTATTCAGTCCTGTTTCTTCTTTCTCCATATATCTCTCTTGTTTATATCTCCCTTGTTTATATCTCCCCTGCTTATATATCTCCCTTGTTTTTATATCTCCCCCTTGTTTTTATATCTCTCCCCCTAACCCTGGGCCTCTCACTCTTTTATACTCTCAGTTCCCATCCACGCACAGCAGGCCACGCCACCTCACCAGGCACGCAGCTTCAGCTAATCAGGGCAGCAGGGGCAAATCTCCACCAAATTGGATTCACCTGTATCCTGGTACACCTGCGCAGCACTCAAGATGTTTGTGTCTTATATGAGGAAGTCAGGTGCAAGTCATATGACTTAGCTACAGTCCCTGGCGCCTTTGGGACTGCCGCCACACCCGCTCCCCACACAAAACAGAATCCAACAGATTGAAAAAAAGATCTTTATCAAGCCTACATCTGATAGAGGGCTAATATCCAATATATACAAAGAACTCAAAAAGTTAAAATCAAGAAAACCAAATAACCCTATTAAAAGTGGGGTACAGAGCTAAACAAAGAAATCTCAACTGAGGAATACTGAATGGCTGAAAAGCACCTAAAGAAATGTTCAACATCCTTAGTCATCAGGGAAATGCAAATCAAAACAACCCTGAGATTCCACCTCACACCAGTCAGAGTGGCTAAGATCAAAAACTTAGGTGACAGCAGATGCTGTAGAGGATGTGGAGAAATAGGAACACTCCTCCATTGATTGTGGGATTTCAAGATGGTACAGCCACTATGGAAGTCAGTTTGGCAGTTCCTCAAAATATTGGACATAGTATTACTGGAAGATCCAGCAATACCTCTCCTGGGCATATACCCAGAAGATGCTCCAACATGTAATAAGGACACATACTCCACTATGTTCATAGCAGCTTTATTTAGAATAGCCAAAAGTTGGAAAGAACCCAGACGTCCCTCAACAGAGGAATAGATACAGAAAATGTAATACATTTACACAATTAAATAGTACTAAGCTATTAAAAACAATGAATTCATGAAATTCTTAGGCAAATGTATGGATCTGGAGGATATCATTCTGAGTGAGTTTACCAATCACAAAAGAATACACATCATATGCATTCACTGATAACTGGATATTAGTGCAAAAGTTCAGAATATCCAAGGTACAATTCACAGACCATGTGAACTTCAAGAAGAAGGAAGATCGAAGTGTGGATGATTTGGTCCTTATTAGAAAGGGGAACAAAGCCAGGCAGTGGTGGCACACACCTTTAACACCAGCACTTGGGAGGCAGAGGCAGGTGTATTTCTGAGTTCGAGGCCAGCCTGGTCTACAGAATGAATTCCAGGACAGCCAAGGCTATACAAAAAGGGGATGGGGGGACAAAATACTCTCGGGTGGAAATATGGAGACAAAGTTTCAAAGTTTGGAGCAGAGACTTAAGGAAAGGCCATGTAAAGACTGCCCCACCTGGGGATCCATCCCATATACAATCACCACACACAGACACTATTGTGGATGCCAACAACTGCTTGCTGCCTGGAACCTGGTATAGCTGTTACCTGAGAGGCTCTGCCAGTGCCTGAAAAATACTTATGTGGATGCTGTCAGCCAACCATTAAACTGAGTACAGGGTCCCCAATGGAGGAGCTGGAGGAAGGATGAAAGGAGCTGAAGGGGTTTCCACCCCCATAGGAGGAAGAACAATATGAACCAACCAGTACCCCAGAGATTACAGGGCCTAAACCACCAACTCATTGTACACATGCAGGGACCCATGGCTCCAGCTGCATATGTAGCAGAGCATAGCCTTGTCAGACATTAATTGGAATAGAGGTCCTTGATCCTGTGAAGGCTCGATGTCCCAGTGTGAATGCCAGGACATGGAAGTAGGAGTGGGTGTGTTGATGAGCAGGGAGAAGTTGGATGGTATGGGGACTTTCGGAGGGGAAAGGAGGAAAGAACATAAAATTTGATATGTAAATAATGAAAATATCTAAAAAATAATTTTAAAAAGAGACAGCAAGCATACTCTTTTTTTTTTCTTCTTAACATTGCACAGAATTTAGAGACTCCAGTCTTACTTATGCACAGAGGATAATCTAGCTTGGTGGGACCCTGCCCTGAAATTACCATTTTACCACACCTGGGCAGAAATTATCATTTCTAACACTCCTTGTTGATTCCCAGATCAAACTTAAACTCAGGAATCTGCCTGCCATTGTATCTTTCTGACATGCGGGCTCATTAATCCAGGTGCCTTTGTTCTCTCAGATTCTTGAAGCCCCTCATAATTTCTATTTCATCTTTATATTTTCCAGGGGCAGTAACCATGTTTATCTTTCCCCACCATGCTGGCTCAGCAACTCCTGGAGCCTCACACAGGTGCCATGTTCCAGGGACAGAAACCACATCCCTGTGCCCAGAATGGCTGTGCCAGAGTTTGCAAACTGAGCTTCCAAATATAAGGAACTTACAAATCATAATTATTATCCTTACAGTAAGAAAAGATAATTGAAAATTTATTTATTAATACCTTCTTTTAGATTTACTGGAGAATTGGGGCATTTGTACATGTGGGGGAGGGGCTACATATTTAGAAACAAAAGTTGAATTGGTGTATGAAATAGAAAACAGTGAGTCTAGTAGCTGCTGGGAACACATGTGAAAATTCCGGTGAATTTATAAAGCCTGAATGTAGACTTTCTGGGATGCAGTTTTAGAGAGCTAGCCTTCTTCTTTTCTTGGTATTTTTCTCTAGTAGCTTCAAGTTTTACAGTGAATGCTGTAGGAAACAAAAAATGAAAGCAGGGAGCAAATAATTATTTGGAATTGGTCCAGAACATGTTATTCCATAAACCTATCTTGAGTAGTCTTCAACATGAAAATCGTCCTGCCTGTGCTTCCCACTGTTAGGATTTTAAGCTTTCACAACTATGTTCTGGTCAGATTAGTCTTTATAATGAAATTCTGCCTTATTAAATAATATGTCAACAGACCCTTATTTGACCAGGGAGATTACCGAATCCTCATCTTCCTGTGTGATGTAAAGACCGAGTTTAAAATGTCTAAGAAAACACTTCATATTTTCTATTTTGTTCCAACCTAGGGACACATATCTCACTTAGAAACCAAGAGAAAAATATAAAATAGAACTCTTCTTTGCATCACATCAACTGCTGGCTTAAAACTGAAAATGTTGTAAATCAGGAGCTCAATTTGAAACATTTTAAAATACAGGAATAGCATGGGCAGGAAATGAGGAAACTAGTAGAAGAAAGTAGACCATGCTATGCTGGAAATACCTTCCAGCACAACACTGTCTAGACAGGTTAATATAAAACCTGACCATAGAAACATCCCCAATGAATACTTGACCTGCTTGCTTTCTAACACATAGCCACTATAGGTAGACAGTTCCAGATTATGCCTCTAAACCCATACATCAACTGCCAAGAGCCCTTACTCTGATTCCTAAAGAGACTGGATTCTTACGAAAAAATAAACACCGGCCATACATGACACCTCCACCTGTCCACTCTCTTCTACAGATAGACAGCATAGCATAGTCTCATTAACAGCTAGACTCTTCTCCTGTAGATGACTGCTAATCTCTAGCAAGGGACACTAGAACACCAGACTCTCCATCCATATTTATTCCTTACCCAACACTTGCCTTCCACAACTACCTCATCATGATTCTTCCGGTAGATATCATATATATGTATTACCAATGTTACCAACACCTGTAGCCTGGGGGTAAGTCTTAAGAACCTCCTTTAGAAACCTCAAGTATTTCCTTTAGCTCGTGCTTAATGAGACTGAGCCATAAACCACATATAACTCCCAACATCCTGTGATGTTGGCATAACAGAGCTCCAAACTCAATGAAAGAGAGACAAGGAATACATAGTAAAAAGTAGTATACATAACCAAATTCCAGATGCCTATGCCCTATTCCAAATATGTAAACACATTACTCAAACATTTGTTCCTCCAAACCAATTCTCCCAGAGTCATGCTCCCCAAGAAAAGCAATGTCTTATTATTAGATGTTGACTTACTGTTCTATTGCTATGAAGAGACACATGACCAAGGCAACTGTACTGGCTGGTTTTGTGTCAACTTGACACAAGCTGGAGTTATCACAGAGAAAGGTGCTTCAGGTGAAGAAATGCTTCCATGAGATCCAGCTATAAGGCATTTTCTCAATTAGTGATCAAGGCACAGTGGCAGGGGTGCCTGTAGGTGGTACCATCCCTGGACAGGTAGTCTTGGGATGAAAGCAGGCTGAGCAAGCCAGGGGAAGCAAGCTAGTAACATCCCTCCATGGGCTTTGCATCAGCTCCTGTATCCTGACCTGCTTGAGTTCCAGTCCTGACCTCTTCTGGTGATGAAGAGCAATTTGGAATTGTTAACTGAATAAATACTTTCCTCCCCAACTTGCATCTTGGTCATGATGTTTTGTTCAGGAATAGAAACCCAGAATAGGATAGAAACATTTATAAAAGAAAGTGTGTTATTAATGACATCCTTATAGTTTAAGAGGGTTACTCCATTAACATTATTGTGGGGATAACACGGGCATGGTTTTGGAGCAATCACTGATTTAGATGTTTATCTGTAGGTAGCAGACAGAGGAAGACTACTAAGCCTGGTATGGGCTTTTGAAACCTCATATCTCATACCCAGTGACATACTTTCCCAACAATCCACACCTACTTTAACAAGACTACATCATCTAATCCTTTTGATCATTTCAACTAGAGAGTAATACACACACACACACACACACACACACACACACACACACACACTTACCTGTGATGGGTGTAGTAAGAGGATGCAATGGCTATCAAGAACCACAGTATGACCTATGACAACCAGTTATATGGCTAAACTAATCAGGGATAGTGGGACCTGGCGCTTCCTTGTGCTGTTCCAGGGATTGACCTGACTGGAGTAGCCATTACTTTCTTTTATAACTTCTTATTAAATTAGAGGGGGAAATAATCTCTGTTTTCAAGTTTACCAAAATTTCACATATAAACCAAGTCTTTAATTGTTTGGAAGGTTTTATGTCTTAAAGCTGGGTGAGGTTCTGGAACATTTTGCAAAAATCTCACTCAGCTTCAGTGTTCCCTCATTCATCATCCAAAAGCAAGGCTTGTCTAATTGGGATAAGGGAGTAGAGTTATTCCACTACAACCTTGAAACATCATCAGGCCAAATAATTACAAACCAGGGCTGCTGTGGTGTTGCAATGTACAAGTGTCAACTTATGAATAAACACTAAAACCTCTTAACTCATTGTGTCTAGCCACAAGAATATTTTCTGGAAGATACTAGCCTCCAACCCTGCCTCTATTCAAATCACAAAGGAAAGACTGAAAATTTGGCAAGAAAGAATTAAAACACATGGCTTCTTATTATAAATTGCTTATATTTTAAATACATTTATTAATCATACTTATTCCTATACATACTTAATGCAAAAGCAGACAAGACGATGGGTTTAAAAGAAAATTGCTCAGTGTCTACTACTTTAGCCTACATATTCACCTGTTTCTTTCTTGGGCTAGGAGAACAGATCATAGGTTGTACAGCTTCATTTCTATATTCTCACTATTTATCTTCCAATGAAGTGCTTGAAATGAAGATTTAACACACATTTCTTGAAAGACAAAATGAGTGTCTGTGGAGGGAGAAGGTTGGGCACAAGAGCAAGACACACTGCAGTTCTAATGTTAATCTGTGAGGATGCTAACCATATCATTCATGCAAAGAGGACAGAGGCTGCAACCATTGCACTAATGCAGACAATATACCATCAGGGCACCTTTGAAGTTTTAGGATTTTTTAATGATCTCTGTGTGATTTTTAAACTCAGATTCTAATTCTGATCCTTTGGATCACTGGATTTGCAAAAGATGCCTTTGGATCCCAGGATTAGCAAAAGCTGCAGACAGACGACTTTCTAGCTAAAAATAAAAACAATTAAAATGAAACCTGACAAGTTATGCAAATTGTAAAGGATTGTGGTAAGTGGGGGGCTGGGGAGATAAGGCAACTGAAAGGCAACAACAACTCCTGGGTGGAAAATTTGATTTGTGCCAAGACAACCCTGTGAGCTCAGGATGTTGACAAGGGAGTGAGTTCTTCTTCCAGAAAAGCAGCAGCAGCAGCAGCATTATGAGTCAGCAGGAGATGAGCAGCTGGCTTATAATCAACACCAAAACAGCTGGACCCAGATGCTGACAGTTGGGCCTGCGAAGCTCTATTTTCCATGCCCAACTGTATGTTCCAGGCCTGCACTGTAAAGAAGAACCCCAGATGGAGAATCATCTTTGCAGTAAAGGAAACCAACATTGTATCTCTCAGCTACCCTGAACAGCTCTGAGTTGCTTTTGGAGTGCAAAGGAGAGAAAGAGCACAGCATGACGTCAGCCCTTGACAATGGCAGGCAATTTGCTCCAAGAACTCTGAGAATACTTCACTTGTACTGTGAAAACTGGAGATGCTTGGATTAAAGTATAAAAATAAACAGATCTGGATTACTTGGGCTACTTAATTCAATGGAAATTGCTGAACAAATTATAATGTCTTGTTAGGCCAGTAGCAGTGACTTAAACAAATCTACACAGGCTCAGGACAGATGGTCTTTCCCAAGTTCTTTTTATATAAAGTTGGTTGAGTTCAAATACAAACTCTGGGCATGCAAACAGGACTACTGCACTTATGTTTCTGCTTAGCTGGGCTTTGATAAGTTTTCTGCTTCCACAGGAACATCTGTGTCTTTCTACATTCAGTGCCAGTAGATACTGAACAATTCTCTGACACCTACTATGACAGATGGTAGCAGTAGAGGCACCCCTGATAGATCATTTGTTATACCTTCCCCAAGAGTTACTGTCATCTCATAAAGAATGATCATGACTCCTTTTTTGGACCTCATCCTTGTTGCTTGTGTGAGACTCTGGCAACCTGCAGGCATCTCACTGCTCTATATAGGAATCCATCAAATCACATTATTTCTGGTGAGGCATGCTGAGTATGGAGGAAAGCTCTCACTTGGCCTACACCTAGATGTGTTCTATTGTGTAAATTCCACATAAATTGTTTGTCTTTGAAAATGGCAAAATTTTCTGAAAAATAATGTGGGTTAATCAGTGAGTTATTTATATTAAAATCTGTAAACCAAGTGAAACAAAATTATTTAGTTAAATAATAAAATAAGGTGGAGTATGCCATCTTTTAATATCTTTCTGTTTGCTCATATATATTTTCTTAATATATTAAAAACATATTAACCAGCAGGTTTAGAAATGACTACAATTGAAGCAGAATAGAGAACAAAGAATTTTATACCACTGCATTGGAGAGACCAGTCTGATGAAGGTATAATTGGCTTTCTTCAACAGGAAAACTATAAGCAATGACTATCTAGGAAGTAAACGAAACTTTCTTTTAAGGCTTAGTAGAAAGGATCTACTTTTCTATATCTGTCATAGATGCATTCACCTTGTTTTATAACTGTTTAAAAAATCCTGTGTCATTTCCTATATATTCTTAATATCTTTACATAAAAAAAAGATGAAAGAACAGAGAAATGTGAATTTTTTTCTCTTCCCTATGTCCAGCATATTAGGCCATTTGCGATTAGGTTAAAAACTAATTGAAAGAGACTTTGTCTACCAGTTAATAACTTCCATGCTGTAATGTTTAACAAAAAAGATTTAAACATTTGTCAGATTTCCATGGTGCTGAATTAGATTTGGAAAAAAAATAGGTAACTATTAAATACATTTAGTGTGTGATGTTAATTAAGTCTAACGTTTCTCTCTGTGTGATTCTGTCTGTGTTTTTGTCCAGATGAACTGGTCATTAGATAAAGGAGGATATTGGAATGAACTGTTACTAACAGAATGATGTTAATCTGTGTCTTAAAATCCAGTACTAGGGTTTGTTTGTTTGTTTGTTTGTTTGTTTGTTTGTTTGTTGGGCTTTATTTGATTGTTTGTTTTTAATGAAATTGAGAGTCCCAGAGATTAGTGCATATACACTTAGGATAGTCATATCGTTTTAGTTAACTGCTCCCTTGATTAGGCTGAAATGTTACTCGTTATCTCTTCTGATTAGCATTAGAGTGAAGTCTATTTTGTCAGAGTTTGTGAGTATTGGCACATACAATAATTTTGTGAGTATTGACAATATTGACAAATATTTGTCAGTATAGACACCTATTTGCTTCCTGGTCCTATTTAATTATAGTACTTTTGATCATCCTTTAAAGCAATGCCTATCTTTAAAGTTGTGCTTCTTATAGACAATAGGTCAATGGATATTATTTCTTAAAACATTAAGTCATCCTGTGTCTTTTGATCAGAGAACTGAGATCATTAATATATAAAGTTATTGAAGGATGTGTGTGTTAATTTTATGTTATTGTTTATATTCTTAGTGTTATTCTGTATTTAATAATTTTGCGTTCATATTTCTTTCCATACTCACTCAGCTTTGCTCATACCTTTCTTTAGCTACCATATTGCTTCCAGTATTTTCTTTCAGTTTGGTTTGCTGTATATAATTTTTTTCATTTGTTTATATCATGGCAAGTTTTTTTTTTCATGAATTGAAATAAATATTTTGCCTGTGTGTAATAGTGTAGGCTTCCTGTCATGGTTTTTTAGAACTTGAAATGCAAGCTCTTCAGGATTTCAAAGTTTCCATTGAAAAATAAAACCTTACTGTAATGGTCTTTCTTTTACATGTGACCTGTAGTTTTGGGTTTTTTTTGTTTGTTTGTTTGTTTTTTCCTCTTGCACCGTTCAGTACACGTTGTTTGTTCTGCATACTTAGTGGGGTGTTTGTTTGTTTTGTTTTAACTAAGACATACCAAGGAGATTTTCTTTTGTGGTCTTATCTATTTTATGTTTGATGTGCTCCTTTTATCTGTATTGGCTTATTTTTCCTTAAGAGTTTTCTTCTATAATCTTAATGAAGAATGTTTCTACTCTGCTGAGTTGGCATTATTATATATCATCTATGTCTATAATTTGAAGGTTTTTTTTTCATGGTGTTCCTCATTTCTTCTGTTTCCTTTCCTGTGTGTGTGTGTGTGTGTGTGTGTGTAACTTTACATATTTCTTGCTTACTTGGTCTGAATGCTCTATTTTATTTTTCAGTCCTAATATCCTATTTTCCGTTTGATTAATTCCACTTATCAGGCTTTCATTTGCATTTTCTTGTTGAGTTGTTCAGTTTTTAAATTCCATCTTCATTTCAGATTGATCCCTCTTCAATGTTTTCATAATCTTATTGAATTGCATTCTGAAGTGCTGTATTTTTTTAGTCTTATATTTATGGTTATTTTCCTTAAGTCAATAACCTCATTGTGTTGTGTCTTTGGGTTTTCCTTATATTCCTTATGATGAAGCTTCTGATTGTTCCTTTAACTTATTTGTCCTAAGGTTCATCTATGTAATTCTCATTGGCAATCATTTTTTACAGAATCGATAGCATTTGTAGATAAGACTCAGATTTGATCCATTACATTGTCGGCATTCTTGAGATTAGACTCGGGCATATGAACTTCTATTGTTACCTCTAAATCTGATATGGGCAGAGAAGGTTTGGGCAGAAGAGAGGATGTGTGGGTGGCTTCAGTCTATAGCTTGGAAATGACTTGGAAGAAATGAAGTCAGTTGGGAAGTGGATACTAGGATATTGTAAATGAGAACCTCTGAGTCCAAACCTAGTATGTGGGAGTAGATATGGCTGGGTGCAAAAGTTGAATGTAATATGGGAGAGGCTTATAAGTTATGGTTGGGCACAGGCAGTGTGGAAACAGGCAGAAGCCTAGAAGTAGGTTGAAGTGCACAGAGAGGTAGCCAGACTAGGCCAGGGACCTGGATGTGAGACATAAAGTAGGCCTGGTAGTTTGGGAAGTATTCTTAGATGGGAGAATTAGTGAAACTCACCATTCTAGAGCCTGCAAAAGAATGTGGAAGATCCTGTCCAGTTTTTAGAATTTTAATTATTCAGATATAGAAACTAGATTCACTCCATGGATGTTGCAGAGGAGACTCATGATAAAAGATCAGAAATTCAGGGAGATTTTAAATCAAATTCAGGAAGAGATCTTTTAAAATATAATCTTTGCCAATATATTTAACAGTTGTGAATTACAGATTATTCCTTGAAAATGTTTTTCCCTGAACCCATAACTTACTGTTACCATTAATAAAAGAAACTCATTTACTCTTCAGGCTCGTCCCTTGATTTTTAAGGACAGATTATTTTAAATTGGTGCTTCCTTTCAGTTTAAGTATCAGAACATGGGTCTTCACCTAAGGACAGATTTTCTTTTGTTTCTCATTTGAGAAAAACATATCATCCTGTGTTGGTTTTGATATCTTTACTAACTCAGTAATAACTGGATGGACTATTTTCTCAGAATCTGATTCAAGGTCATTTTGTATAGACTGTGAACTTCAGAAAGGTTTCTTTTGAGGGAACAGTTGTCAGTCTGTAGAAATCAGTTAAGCTTGAGGCTAAATTGAAGCAGAAAGTTAATGCTCAGATTCTTAGTATTTTGAACTTTATGACTCAGACCATGAGGATGTGACAAGGAAAAGCAGAACCAGTAATCGCAGAGAAACCCTCAGTGAGCACTTTTCTGGAACATGAATTTTTCCCAGTCATTAAGTCCTTATTGGGGAATAATATTAAACGGCCCAAGAATGTACCTTTATGTGAATCTGAGTAAGTTGAAGCTCAAAGCAAATTAAGAAATTAAGAAATAATGAGAAATAGTTTATTTGGGGTCATAAAAACTGATATCAAGTTCTTCTTCAGGTAATATCTTGAAAGAGAAACTGCAAACTATTCTACACAGCTACAGGGAGCATATAGTGGTTTACATAAAACCAGAGAATCCCAAGAAGAGGTCTTCAGAGAGATATGGAATAAATGTTCCACAGATTAGAGATGCTCTACAAAATTTACCCACAAATGCTACTGGTTCTTGCCAATTACCAAACTCAACTTTCCAAGGGGTTCTGAAAGAAAGGGGTCTAGGAGGAGCCACAAGAATGAGTCTAAGTCAAATCATGGATCCAAGCTGACAACCTGTGTTCTGCTTGATACTGCTTTTCCAGTCTGCTTCAGTGTATATTCTGCTTTCTCTCTGGAGATCTCACTGTCCATGTTCTGCTTGCTTGCTATTCTAAGAGATCTCTGTTTGTGTCCTGCTTTTTGTGAGTGTCCTCCAAGCAGTTTTTCTCCTTTTTCTCCTATAAAATTTTCTGGATAGCTCATCTTCTGCAGAACACAAATTCAGTTTTTTATTTTATATATCAATCCAGTCATTTACTCCAGGTTTCCTTTTGATTAGCCTATGAATCACCATCCTATAACCCCTCAGCCCCTTAATTCTTAGGAGAGAGCAAGTACACATTTCCTTTTAACATTGCAAAAGAATTCAGCGATCTGCCTGCCTTTTGTAAACACAGAGGATAATCTAGCTTGGTGGAACTCTGTCCTGAAGTTACCATTTCTACCACACCTGCCCCTAACCTTGCTGTGTCCCTGCTGACATTGAACTCAGGAATCTGCCTGCCTCTATATCTGCCTGGCTTTGTATCTTTCTGACAAGCTGGATCATAGTGTAACTAACTGTCTTTGTTCTTGTCCATTCACAAATCCCCTCATAATTCATATTGCATCCTTATTTTTTTGCATAGTTGAGAAATAATATATTTTAAAACTCATGTATTTAAATCCATGACATATGTATCTACAGGACATACCTTAACTTTGAGGTATGTCCTGAAGGTCCCAGTGTTTACCATTTTGCTGAGATATAGCCACGACCTTAACTCCTTGACCTAAGTCTTGTTTCTAATTATCATGGAATCGTCAATGTTAACAGGAAGGACATTCCTCAGATGGAAAGAGTACTCCATCGCTAGTGGGTCCAGGAAATATGTATATTTTTACACAAATAGGCCTTATGCCCATAGCAGCCGTCACTCCTAGAGGTTCACACTGGGACCCTGTTCCAGAGGAAGAAACCACGTCAATCTGTCCAAACCAGGGCCATACTAAGCTCAGCAGATTCTCAATGGAAAGGTAACAAAATATGAACATAACAATACAATGAACATAACAATAAAATGAAGTGCTTTTTTTTTGAATTGTCATGATAGTCTTCTTC
This sequence comes from Mus musculus, assembly GCF_000001635.26. NCBI lineage: Eukaryota > Metazoa > Chordata > Mammalia > Rodentia > Muridae > Mus > Mus musculus. The sequence continues at coordinate 60,337 of NW_004450263.1, read as the reverse complement.
CTGAGACTAGCATTCATGGTATCAGAAAGTGCATTCAACCTTCCAAAGGAGGGAAACAACTAATATTCATCCAGTTACAATGTGTATGAGCTACAATGACGAGCACGGTGAGATAAACCTAAGGATGCAGTGGGGACATGCATATCTCGGCAGTAACCAGTAGTTCTCTGATTGGACTTAAGAGGGCAATTATGCATCACACTAGAAACCTAGGTAATTATAAAGGACTAGTGAAGTCATGCATCATAGGCAATAACCTACAATAACCATTTTACAAAACTAGTATGATCACTAATTACACTCTTAAGTATTTCTTCTTATACACACAGATCAATGTAGTCCTCCCTCACCTTTCACCATGGAAACTTTTCTTTGCAAAAGCTAGAGTCCATGGTGGAAAACGATAACCAATTAAAATGCAGAGTTATGAAGCCTCATTCCAAAGACTAATCAACAAAATAACTAACTCCCTCATCTTAGGCTCAGGGTATATTTTGAAAGATTGTAAGAACCAGTGCAGTAGGGAGTTCGTGTCTCCTACTAATGTCAGAAGCTACACTCTTAAGAACAATAGACATGTCAAAGTGCACGTGGAAAGTACAGGAGGCCTCAGCACTACACACACAATGGCAAGCAAGTAAGGTACAGTGAGAGTGGGAAAAATAGTCTTACTCAGGGAAGAACGCATCAATTTTTATCACATACAAAATTGCCAATGCTGAACACGTGCTACAAATAACATTACAGGTATAAGGGTCCAAAAATCACTGAAGGAAGAAGTCAATTTTAGGTAATATGCAATAACAAGGAACATTTATTCTGCAGAAACATCCAACATGCAGGGGGTTAACCATTCTCCAAAATGGCAACCCCAGATAAAGGCACACAGGCCTACTTATAGGGAACTGGGGAAACTCTCTAGAATGATTATGTAATCTAAAACTTCATTGATGAGTGCTAGGGGGATTCACGGGTGATCAGTGGTCTGCATTCCTATGTCACAAACATTACACCATGTGATGAAATAGGGCTGTCCAGCTCAGATGGCCTATTCTGAGATAAGTTATTTCTCCATTTTGTGGTTATCCCCAGGCTGTTGTTTGGGAGAGGGTTTTATGCTCTTCTTCTGGATGTTCTGTTCCTTGAGCTGGTGTCTTATGACTTAGTTTCTGGGACTTATGGTCTATTCCTGAAGCTGATGTATATGGCCTTTTTGAAATCAGGCCTGGTCCTCAAAATGGAGACATATGGGATCCTAAAATGGAGGCAAATGGGGTTTATATTGCCTTTTCGCTCCCCTATTGAGAAAGGACCAGGTCAAATCCTTGAAATGTTGCCAGGGGCTGATATTGCTGCTTAAGAATCATCAACTGGACCATACAATTTCATTCTCATTTGAATTTCAGTAGAGCACTTACCACCAAGATCCACAAGTTAGCAAGAGCAGAATTGGTCCCACTAGTGCTAATATTAGAACTATCAGCCAGGGGAACTAGGAAAATAATGATTCATACCAGTTTTGATTCTATTACTTGAGTTTAGGACTTTCTTCTAGTCTCTGGGGGACCATGGCCAGGCTGTTTCTGATAATGCCTGAGTTGTTGGTGTAGAAACAGCATTGCTCTCCTAGGGCTTTGGCAGAACCCTCACTGTTCCAGGAAGAGTAAATCTAACTACCTTCTATTTTATAATACTACTTCAAACAATGAATCTAGTAGCTGTTCTAAGTGATGGATAGTCTTTTCTCACCAAGCTAAGTCCAAGTCTATAAGATTATTCAGGACTGGAAGAGTCTCATCTACTTTGACAAGGGGAAGTACCAGTACCAATTCCAACTATGCCAGAATCTAGAAGCATCATAAGTAGGATTGCTGAGTCCTGAAATCTCATTTTCCTGTGCTGGTTCATAATTGTTTTCATGTAGGTACTGAAGGGAAAGTAGCAGACTTGAGAGATCAGGGTAACCAGAACACATAAGCTAGAATTTCAAAGTATCAAACTAGTCAATGTCAAAGTCCGTTCCTCTTTCCCTAAGTCTCTTTAGGTTCTCCCAGGGTCTTGAAGTATCCATTTGGTTGTGACAGCTTGGTGAGAATTTGTGTCCACTGAAGTCTTATTTCTAAGTAAACCAAGTATGAGGAGAAGGTAGATGGAACCCTTTGGAGATCTATGAAGACCTGCCATAATCTAAGGTACAACAGGATGTAAGTGAGGGAATTATTTTTCAGATCCTTAGGTTGAGTAGATCCTGAGAATTAGCGACAACTCTACACAGTCCAGCACTGGCCTCAGATGTATAGTCATCTGGAAGCAGTTCTTTGCATGTTTCAGCTGCTGAGTTGTCTCTTGTCCAGCAGACTTGATGTGGGAGTGGTGCATCCAAGTCTTTATCCTGTTGATTTTTATAGCAGTGGGTGATGTCAGGATAACTGTGTGCTGGGCCCTTCGAACAAGGCTTAAGGGTCTGGGTGTGACACACCTTAATCCAGAACTTGTCACCTAGTACAAAGCAATGGGGAATAGGAGGAAATGCAGACTCATATATTTGGCACATGCTTGGTCATATTTGCTCCTGCATCCTGTAAAGAGCCTGCACCACTTCCAGGAATTTCTGTTGGTCAGATTCTGCAAGAATCTCAGACTGGAGGTTAGGAAGGAGGGGAGGATGCTTTTCATACAACATTTCAAAGGGGTTCAAACTGGAAATATAAGGGGTGTTTCTAGCTTAGGGGAGAAGAGCTACCCAATCTGTGACAGTTTCAAGAGTTAATTTGGTTAAGGTCTCCTTCAGGGTCTGATTCATTCTTTCTACTTGCCCTGAACCATGGGGATGATAAAAAAAATGTAATTTCCAAACTGTTGTCAATATCTTCCTTTTTAAGAAAATAATGTTTTATTTTTTATTAGATATTTTCTTTATTTCCATTTCAAATGTTATCCCCTTTCCTGGTTGACCCTCCAAAAAACTCCTGTCCCGTTCCCCGTCACCCTACTCACCAACCCACCAACTCCCATTTCCTGGCCCTGGCATTCCCCTACAATGGGGCAGAGAACCTTCACAGGACCAAGGGCGTCTCCTCCCACTGATGACCAACTAGGCCATCCTCTGCTACCTATGCAGCTAGTGCCGTGAGTCCCACCATGTGTTCTCTTTGATAGGTGCTTAAGTCCCAGGGAGCTCTGGGGTTACTGGTTAGTTAACATTGTTGTTCCTCCTATGGGGCTGCGAACCCCTTCAGCTCCTTGGGTACTTTCTCTAGCTCCTTCATTGGGGACCCTGTGCTCTGTGCTATGGATGGCTGTGAGCATCAACTTTGTGTTTGTCAGACACTGGCAGAGCCTCTCAGGAGACAGCTATATCAGGCTGCTGTCATGTGTTTTGCAAATTGTATTTTGGGTATTCTGAGCTCCTGGGCTAATATCCACTTATCAGTGAATGCATGTGTTCTTTTGTGATTGGGTTACCTCCAGATACATCTATTTGTCTAAGAATATCATGAATTAATTGTTTTAATAGCTGCATAGAATTCAATGCAATCCCGATCAAAATTCCAACTCAATTCTTCAACGAATTAGAAAGAGCAATCTCCAAATTCATCTGGAATAACAAAAAACCTAGGACAGCAAAAACTCTTCTCAAGGATAAAAGTACCTCTGGTAGAATCACCATGCCTGACCTAAAGCTTTACTACAGAGCAATTGTGATAAAAACTGCATGGTACTGGTATAGTGACAGGCAAGTAGACCAATGGAATAGAATTGAAGACCCAGAAATGAACACACACATCTATGGTCACTTGATCTTCGACAAGGGAGCTAAAACCATCCAGTGGAAGAAAGACAGCATTTTCAACAATTGGTGGGGGCACAACTGGTGGTTATCATGTAGAAGAATGCGAATCAATCCATTCCTATCTCCTTGTACTAAGGTCAAATCTAAGTGGATTAAGGAACTCCACATAAAACCAGAGACACTGAAACTTATAGAGGAGAAAGTGGGGAAAAGCCTCAAGATATGAGCAGAGGGAAAAATTCTTGAATAGAACAGCAATGGCTTGTGCTGTAAGATCGAGAATCGACAAATGGGACCTCAAGAAACTGCAAAGCTTCTGCAAGGCAAAAGACACAGTCAATAAGACAAAAAGGCCACCAAAAGATTGGGAAAGGAGCTTTACCTATCCTACATCACATAGGGGACTAATATCCAATATATCTAAAGAACTCAAGAAGGTGGACTTCAGGATATCAAATAACCCCATTAAAAATGGGGCTCAGAGCTAAACAAAGAATTCTCACCTGAGGAATACCGAATGGCTGAGAAGCACCTGAAAAAATGTTCAGCATCCTTAATCATCAGAGAAATGCAAATCAAAACAACCCTGAGATTCCACCTCACACCAGTCAGAATGGCTAAGATAAAAAATTCAGGTGACAGCAGATGCTGGTGAGGATGTGGAGAAAGAGGAACACTCCTCCATTGTTGGTGGGATTGCAAGCGTGTACAACCACTCTGGAAATCAGTCTGGCGGTTCCTCAGAAAATTGGACATAGTACTACTGGAGGATCCCGCAATACCTCTCCTGGGCATATATCCAGAAGATATCCCAACTCGTAAGAAGGACACATGCTCCACTATTTTCATAGCAGCCTTACTTATAATAGCCAGAAGCTGGAAAGAACCCAGATGCCCCTCAACAGAGGGATGGATACAAAAAATGTGGTACATTTACACAATGGAGTACTACTCAGCTATCAAAAGGAATGAATTTATGAAATTCCTAGGCAAATGGTTGGACATGGAGGGCATCATCCTGAGTGAGGTAACCCAATCACAAAAGAACTCAAATGATATGTACTCACTCATAAGTGGATATTAGCCCAGAAACTTAGTATACCCGAGATATAAGATACAATTTGCAAAATACATGAAACTGAAGAAGAAGGAAGACCAAAGTGTGGACACTTTGCCCCTTCTTAGAATTGGAAACAATCACCCATGGAAGGAGTTACAGAGACAATGTTTGGAGGTGAGACAAAAGAATGGACCATCTAGAGACTGCCATATCGAGGAATCCATCCCATAATTAGCCTCCAAACGATGACACCATTGTATATACTAGCAAGATTTTGCTGAAAGGACCCAAATATAGCTGTCTCTTTTGAGACTAGGCCAGGGCCTAGCAAATACGTAAGTGGGTGCTCACAGTCAGCTATTGGATGGATCACAGGGCCCCCAGTGGAGGAGCTAAAGTATCCAAAAATCTAAAGAGATCTGCAACTCTGCAGGTGCAACAACATTATGAACTAACCAGTACCCCGGAGCTCTTGACTCTAGCTGCATATGTATCAAAAGATGGCCTAGTCGGCTATCACTGGAAAGAGAGGTCCATTGGACACGCAAACTTTATATGCCCCAGTACAGGGGAATTCCAGGGCCAAAAAGTGGGAATGAGTGGGTAGGGGAGTTGGGGGGAGGGCATGAGGGACTTTTGGGCTAGCATTGGAAATGTAATTGAGGAATATATGTAATAAACAAAAATAAATTTAAAAAATAGCTGCATAGAAATCCATGTGTAATTGTACCATATTTTCTGTATCCACTCCTCTGTTGAGGGACATCTGGGTTCTTTCCAACTTATTGCTATTAAAAATAAGGCTGCTATGAACATAGTAGAACATGTGTCCTTATTACATGTTGGAGCATCTTCTGGATATATGCCCAGGAGTGGTATTGCTGGATCTTTCAGTAATACTATGTCCAATGTTTTTGAAGAAATGCCAAACTGATTTCCAGAGTGGTTGTACCAGCTTGCAGTCCCACCAGCAATGGAGGAGTGTTCCTCTTTCTCCACATCCTCTCCAGGATCTGCTGGCACCTGAGTTTTTGATCTTAGCCATTCTGACTGGTGTGAGGAGGAATCTCAGAGTTGTTTTGATTTGCATTTCCCTGATGACTAAGGATGTTGACCTTTTTAACCATTCAGTATTCCTCAGTTGAGAATTCTTTGTTTAGTTCTGTACCCTATTTTAAATAGGGTTATTTGGTTGTCTGGATTTTAAATTTTTGAGTTCCTTGAATATATTGGATATTAGCCCTCTATTGGATTTCAGATTGGTAAAGACCTTTTTCCAATCTGTTGGTTGCCATTTTTGTTCTTATTGACAGTGTGCTTTGCCTTACAAAAGCTTTGGAATTTTATGAGGTCCCATTTGTCATTTTTTGATCTTACAGCAAGAGCCATTGGTGTTCTGTTCAGGAATTTTCCCCCCTGTGCCCATATGTTCGAGGCTCTTCCAAACTTTCTCCTCTATAAGTTTCAGTGTCTCTGGTTTTATGTGGTGGTCATCGATCCACTTAGACTTGAGCTTTGTACAAGGAGATAAGAATGAATTGATTCACATTCTTTTACATGGTAACCACCAGTTGAGCTTGCACCTTTGTTTGAAAATGCTGTCTTTTTTCCCCTGGAAAGTTTTACCTCCTTTGACAAAGATCAGGTGACGATAGGTGTGTGTGTTCATTTCTGGGTCTTCAGTTTTTTTTTTTAATTAGGTATTTTCCTCATTTACATTTCCCAATGCTATCCCAAAAGCCCCCCATATGCACCCCCCACTCCTCTAACCACCCACTCCCCCTTTTTGGCCCTGGCGTTCCCCTGTACTGGGGCATTAAAGTTTGCAAGTCCAATGGGCCTCTCTTTGCAGTGATGGCCAACTAGGCCATCTTTTGATACATATGCAGCTAGAGACAAGAGCTCTGGGGTACTGGTTAGTTCATATTGTTGTTCCACCTATAGGGTTCCAGATCCCTTTAGCTCCTAGGGTACTTTCTCTAGCTCCTCCATTGGGGGCCCTGTGATCCATCCAATAGCTGACTGTGAGCATCCACTTCTGTGTTTGCTAGGCTCCAGCATAGTCTCACAAGAGACAGCTATATCTGGGTCCTTTCAGCAAAATTTTGCTAGTGTATGCAATGGTGTCAGCATTTGGAAGCTGATTATGGGATGGATCCCTGGATATGGCAATCACAAGATGGTCCATCCTTTCGTCACAGATCCAAATTTTGTCTCTATAACTCCTTCCATGGGTGTTTTGTTCCCAATTCTAAGAAGGGGCAAAGTGTCCACACTTTGGTCTTTGTTCTTCTTGAGTTTCATGCGTTTAGCAAATTGTATCTTATATCTTGGGTATCCTAAGTTTCTGGGCTAATATCCACTTCTCAGTGAGTACATGTTGTGTGAGTTCCTATGTGATTGGGTTACCTCCCTCAGGATGATGCCCTCCAGGTCCATCCATTTGCCTAGGAATTTCATAAATTCATTCTCTCCTCCATTGTTGGTGGGATTGCAAGCTTGTACAACCACTCTGGAAATTAGTCTGGCGGTTCCTCAGAAAATTGGACATAGTACTACCAGAGAATCCCGCAATACCTCTCCTGGGCATATATCCAGAAGATGTCCCAACTGGTAAGAAGGACACATGCTCCACTATGTTCATAGCAGCTTTATTTATAATAGCCAGAAGCTGGAAAGAACCCAGATGCCCCTCAACAGAGGGTCTTCAGTTTTATTCCATTGATCTTCCTGTCTGTCACTGTACCAGTACCATGCAGTTTTTATCACAATTGCTCTGTGGTACAGCTTGAAGTCAGGGATGCTGATTCCCCCAGAAGTTCTTTTATTCTTGAGAATAGTTTTTGCTATTCTAAGGTTTTGTTATTCAAGATGAATTTGCATATTGCCCTTTCTAGCTCAGTGAAGAATTGAGTTGGAATTTTTATGATTGCATTGAATCTGTAGAATGCTTTCAGCAAGATGGCCAATTTTACTATATTAATAATGCCAACCCATGAGGATGGGAGATCTTTCCATCTTCTGAGATCTTTCTTGATTTTCTTCTATAGAGCCTTGAAGTTCTTATCATACAGACTTTTCACTTGCATAGTTAGAATCATACCAAAGTATTTTATATTATTTGTGACTATTGTGAAGGGTGTTGTTTCCTTAATTTATCCTCAGCCTGTTTATCCTTTGGGTAGAGAAAGGCCACTGATTTGTTTTTATAACCAACTACTTTGCTGAAGTTGTTTATCAGGTTTAAGAGTTCTCTGGTGGAATTTTTGGGGTCACTTATGTATACTATCATATTATCTGCAAATAGTGATTTTTGACTTCTTCATTGCCAATTTGTATCCCTTTGATCTCCTTTTGTTGTCTAGTTGCTCTGGCTAGGACTAAAAGTACTATATTGAATCAGTAGGGAGATTGTGGGTAGCCTTGTCTAGTCTCTGGTTTTAATGGGTTTGCTTCAAGTTTCTCTCCATTTAGTTTGATGTTTGCTACTGGTTTGCTGTACATTGCTTTTACTATATTTAGTTATGGGCCTTGAATTCCTGATCTTTCTGAGAATTTTATCATGATGGGGTGTTGGATTTTGTCAAATGCTTTCTCGGCATCTAATGAGATGATCATGTGGTTTTTTGTCTTTGAATTTGTTTATGTAGTGGATTACATTGGTGATTTCTGTATGTTGTACCATCTCCTTATCCCTGGGATGAAAGCTACTTAATCATGATGGATGATCATTTTAATGTGTTCTTCGATTTGGTTTGAGAGTCTTTTATTGAGTATTTTTGAATTGATATTCATAAGGCAGATAGGTCTGAAGTTTTCTTGCTTTGTTGGGTCGTTGTGTGGTGTAAGTATCAGAGTAATTGTGGCTTCATAGAACGAATTGGATAGAGTATCTTCTGTTTCTATTTTGTGGAATAGTTTGAGGAATATTAATAATAGGTCTTCTTTGATAGAACTCTGCACTAAACCCATCTTGTCTTGGGCACTTTTTGGTTGAAAGACTATTAATGACTCTTTCTATTTCTTTTGGGGATATGGGACAGTTTACATAGTTAATGTGATGCTGATTTAACTTTGGTGTCTGGTATCTGTCTAGAAAATTGTCCATTTCATGCAGGTTTTCCAGTTTTGTTGAGTATAGGCTTTCATAGTACAATCTGATGATTTTTTTGGATTTTCTCAGTTTCTGTTGTTATGTCTCCCTTTTCATTTCTGATTTTGTTAATTAGGATACTATCCCTGTACCCTTTCGTTAGCCTGGCTAAGGGTTTACCGATTTTGTTGAGTTTCTCAAAAAAACAAGATCCTGGTTTGGTTAATTCTTTTTATAATTCTTTTTTGTTTCCACATGGTTGCTTTCAGCCCAAGTTTGTTTATTTTCTGCTGTCTACTCCTTTGGGTGAATTTGCTTCTTTATGTTCTAGAGCTTTCAGGTGTGCTATCTAGCTGCTAGTATATGCTCTATCCTGTTTCTTTTTGGAGGCACTCAAAGCTGAGTTTTTCTCTTAAGAGTGCTTCCATTGTGTCCCATATGTTTAGGTATGTTGTGACTTCATTTTTATTAAACTCTAAAAACGTCTTTAATTTCTTCCTTTATTTCTTCCTTGACCAAGTTATCATTGAGTAGAGTGTTGTTCAGCTTCCATAGGTATGTGGGCTTTCTATTATTTATGTTGTTATTGAAGATCAGCCTTAGTCTGTGTTTATCTGCTAAGATGCATGGGGTTATTTCAATATTTTTGTATCTGTTGAGGCCTGTTTTGTGGCTAATTATACGGTCAATTTTGGAGAAGGTGCTGAGAAGAAGGTATATCCTTTTGTTTTAGGATAAAATGTTCTATAGATATCTGTTAAATCCATTTTTCATAACTTCTGTTAGTTTCACTGTGTCTCTGTTTAGTTTCTGTTTACATGATATGTGCATTGATGAGAGTGGGGTGTTGAAGTATCCCACTATTACTGTGTGCAGTGCAATGTGTGGTTTGAGCTTTAGTAAAGTTTCTTTAATGAATGTGGGTACCTTGCATTTAGAGCATAGATGTTCAAAATTGAGAGTTCATCTTGGTAGATTTTAACTTTGATAAGTAGGAAGTGTCCCTCCTTGTCTTTTTTTGATCACTTTAGGTTGAAAGTCAATTTTATTCGACATTAGAATGGCTACTCTAGAGTGTTTCTTGGGGTCATTTGCTTGGAACATTGTTCCCCAGTCTTTCACTCTGAGGTAATGTCTGTCATTGTCCCTGAGGTGGGTTTCCTGTATGCTGCTAGCTGCATATGTTAGCTGCATATGTAGCAGAAGATGTCCTAGTCAGCCATCATTGGGAGGAGAGGCCCTTGGTCTTGAGAAGATTATATGCCCTAGTACAGGGGAATGCCAGGGCCAGGAAGCAGGAGTGTGAGGGTTGGGGAGCAGGGTAGCAAGAGATATAGGGGACTTTCAGAATAGCATTTTAAATGTAAATGAAGAAAATATCTAATAAAAAAAATCACATAGAAATTAAAAAAAAATGTTGGGTCCCATTTACATAACCAGTCTGTTAGTCTATGTCTTTTTATTGGGGAATTGATTTCATTGATCTTAAGAGATATTAAGTAAAAGTGATTGTTACTTCTTGTTATCCTGCTATTTTTGTTTGAGTTTCTGTTCATGTGGCTATCTTCTTTTAGTTTTGTTGAAAGATTTCTTTCGTGTTTTTTCTAAGGTGTAGTTTCCCTCCTTGTGTTGGAGTTTTCCCTTTAATATCTTTTGAAGGACTGGATTTGTGAAAACATATTGTGAAAATTTGATTTGTCATGGAATACTTTGATTTCTCCATAAATGGTAATTGAGAGTTTTGCTGAGTATAATAGTCTGGGCTGGCATTTGTGTTTTCTTAGGGTCTGTATGACATCTGTCTGACTTTTACATTCTGTGGTGAGAAATCTGCTGTAATTCTGATAGGTCTGCCTTTATATGTTACTTGATTTTTTTCCCTTACTGCTTTTAATATTCTTTCCTTGTTTTGTGCATTTGGTGTTTTGAATATTATGTGGCAGGAGGGATTTCTTTTCTGATTCAATCAATTTGGTGTTCTATAGGCTTCTTGTATGTTCATGGGCATCTCTTTCTTTAGGTTAGGAAAGTTTTCTTCTATAATTTTGTTGAAGATATTTACTGTTCCTTTAATTTGAATATCTTCCTTCTCATCTATAGCTATTATCCTTAGGTTTGGCCTTCTAATTGTGTCCTGGATTTCCTGGTTGTTTGGGGTTAGGATCTTTTTGCATTTTGAATTTTCTGTGATTGTTTTGTCTATGTTTTCTATAGAATCTTCTGCATCTGAGATTCTTTCTTCTATCTCTTGTATTCTGTTGGTAATTCTTGCATCTATGGCTCCTGATTTCTTTCCTAGTTTTTCTATCTCCAGAGTTGTCTCCCGTTGTGATTTCTTTATTGTTTCTACTTCTATTTTTAGATACTGGATGTTTTTGTTCAATTCCTTCACCTGTTTGGTTGTGTTTTCCTGTAATTCTTTAAGAGATTTTTGTGTTTCCTTTTTAAGGGCTTCTACCTGTTTAGCTGTGTTCTCCTGTATTTCTTTAAGGGACTTATTTATGTCTTTCTTAAAATCCTCTACCAGAATCATGAGATATAATTTTAAATTCAACTGGTGTGTTGGAGTATCCAGGATTCACTGTGGTGGGAGTACTTGGTTCTGATGATGCCAAGTAGTCGTGGTTTAAGATTCTTGCATTTGCTGTTTGCCATCTGGTAATCTCTGGTGTTAGATGTTCTTGCCATCTCTGGCTATAGCTTGTTCCTCCTGTGATTTTTTTTAAGTCTCTGTCAGCACTCCTGGGAGACCAGCCCTCTTCTGGCAAGACCAGTGCACAGTTGGCTGTGGAACAGCCCCACTTCTTGGGTGCAGATACAGGCCCATAGGGTGCTGTCCCAGCTGCTCTGCAGCTTCTGTGGCCTGTGAGCTCCTGAGTGGTCTCGCCTTAGTCACTGGAGAGAAAATGGTGATCTCACCTGACTCCGGGCAGGGGGGGGTGGTCAGAGCACTCCCTGGAGTCAAGCTCTCCTCTGGCAGGGAAGGTGCACAGAGGGCTGTGGAACAGCCCCACCTCCTGGATGCAGCTGTAGGCCCATAGGTTTCTGTCTCAGCTGCTCTGCTGCTTCTTTGGCCTGTGAGCTCCTGAGTGGTCCCACATCAGACAGTCACTGGAGGGAAAAAATTCCTGAATATCTTTCAAGTGATTGTGTTACCTCAGAGTGATGACAGGTTTCACTGTCCGAGTGAAGAATTACACAACCATCTGGGGTTTGGAGCCATTTCTCTCTTAGATAGAGTTCTTGACATTGTATTTGATCCTTCTTGTCCTCTGGGCTATAATGTAGAGTTAGCAGAAGCTCTGGAGGGTCTACATCTATCATGGCTTTAGTTACAGAATCTAACACAGCCTCCTTTGCAGCCTTGTTGGCCAACTTGTTTCCTCTTACCCTCTTATCCATGCCATTTTGATTTCCTGGGAAGTGGACAATTTTGCAGAGTAGCCATAGTGCCTCTAATAGGACCAAGATCTCATCCTTATTTTTAATAGATTTCCCTCCCCTCTCCTTATATATGAATCCATGAATATGAGCCATAGTGAAGGTTATGGGCCTGAGTCAAGGCAAGTCATTCAGCTTTTTCACCTGAAATCTCACGTGATAGAACTGAAGACCACGCTATAGTGTTAGGAGCTGCCACCACAGCATACCTGGTTCTGACCTGCATGATGCTGCTGAAGTAGATAATTTCCACATCTGGCCAGGGGATGTCTGTCAGGTCTGCCCTCAGATTCTGGGCAGTGACTCAGCACTCTCGAGTGTCACGCATAACCTCCAGGTGCAGGTTTTGAAGCAGAGTAGCCAGGTTTAAGGTGGGTGCAGGTGGTATTTAATGTGGGGCAGGTTCAGGAGCAAGGACTGATAATGCACTGACCAGACATTAGATATTCAGTAGTCTGCAGTGGTGGGTGGGAATTCTGAGCACTCCCTCAATGGCATAATGGGTACTTATAGTCAGATCTTCTCTCAGGATCATCTTATCTGAGTTCTTGACCAGCAAAACAGCAGCTGCCACAATGCATAGGCATGCTGGTTACTCTCACGAAATGGAGTCGAATTTTTAGACAGATAGGCAACTACTCTCCTCTAAGAACCTAGGGTCTGAGTCAGTAACCCCTCTGGCTATGCCTTTGTTTTCATCTACACACAGGCAGAAAGGTTTATAGATGTCTGGCAGAACAAGCACTAGAGCCTCAAGAAGTGCTTCCTTGAACCTGTGAATATCTTTGACCATCTCTAGAGTCCAATTTAAGGTAATCTCTTGCCCCATAGTGGCCCTGTAGAAAGGCTTTACAATCTCCATGAATCCTGATACTCAAAGTCTGCAGAATCCTATTGAACCCAGGAACTCACATTTTTGACGCAAGGTCTTGGGGACAGGAATGATGAGTGAGAATTGTTTCTTTTCTAGCCTGGAACAACAGATGTTTTCTCCCCTTGAGTATGTCCCTGAGGTATGTTACCTCCTTTTGGCAGAGCTGTGCCTTCTTTGCAGACATGCAATAACCCATCCAGTCTAGCTCTCTGAGCAAGACATCAGTTGCCAAACAGCAAGTATCTTCATCTGGGACAGCTATGAGTAAGTAGTCAATATACTGCAAGAGAGTTATTTGGAGGTGTGCTTGCTTGTACTTGCCTAGATCTTCATGCAATGCCTCATCAAAGACGATAGACAAGTTCTTGAGTCCTTGTGGCAGCCTGGTTCATGATAGCTGCCCTTGGAATTCATAGTCTGGGTCACTCCATTTGAAAGTAAACAAAGGTAGACTAACTGGGGCTAGTGGCAAATTAAAGAAAGCATCCTTAAGGTCAATATGGAATAGACATCTCTTTCAGTAGGCAGAGTGCTTAGTTGGGTATGAAGGTGGGACAATATGTGGGGTGAATATCTTCTACCATTTTGCTGACTTCCCTTATGTATTGTATGGGCTGGTAGTCATTGGAGTATGGTTTCCTTACTGGCAGAGGGGGTGTGTTCCAGCCTGATTGGAACGGAGTCATGTGTAGCACTATTCCCTATCTTGCCTCCTTAGTCTTGAAGTATTGACTGACCCTGGCAGAGCTGGCATTGACTTTTAGCTGTACCAGGATCCAGGCAAAATGTCTGACCATCTCCATGATATTTTTTCTCAGCCCATACCCCTGGGAGTTCTTCCCATAACTTTTCTAGGTATGGGTCCTTATTAGTGTCTGGAGGAGGTGTTACATAGAGTTCAGATTCTTCTTCTAATGCCATAGTCAGTACATGTATAGGGTCATTTTTATTTAGTATTTGTACTCCCTTGGGGCCAAAATGAATCTCTGTGCCCCCATTTTGGTTAGGAGGTCTTGGCCTAGAAGCAGACATGGGCAGTCTATAATCACCATAAAAGAGTGAGTTCCTGCTCTTAAATTTACTTTTTTATGGGTAGTTCATAAATATTGATCAATCACAGTAGCCCCTTAGACCCATGATTTTTTATTGGATTAGGGTCCTATGGGTTGTTTCTGGATTGAATACTGTGCCCAGGTATCTACCAGGAAATCTATTGGCTTCCTCCCCACCTTTAGGGTTACCCAGGGCTCATAGAGGGGACATGATCCAGGACACCCTTAGTCACTCAGTTCTTTTATCTCTAACACTTTTGATGTCTCTTGGGGCATTCTTTCTTCCAGTGGCCTGTTTCTCTACACTGTACATATTGAACTTTTGGAGACTGGGTCTTGTCTCTGGACAAGATTGTTCATTATTTTTGGAAAGGGCCTGCTTCTCTCCTCCTTTTCCATATGCTGTATTAATCAACTCTTTGGTATCAGATCTCTCTTCCAGGAGCTGCCCTAAACTTTAGTGGCTAGTTCCATCTAGCCCCTGCTAAATGCCCCTGACCACTGCTTATTGGGAAGAGCCTGTGTTGTCATTCCTTTTTGAGATCTCATATGACTCTTCAACCCTTTTCGATTAGAAGTGTGGCAAAACTCTCCTCTCTTGTGTTTTCTTTTTCCTCCTGGGACATGGAAGTTCGCCTGTACCTCTGCTCAGCAATTGTCCCATGGCTTTCTTTACTGACAGGTCAAGGAACAATGGAGAACAGGACCTTAGCATCAAAACTGTCCCTACATCTCATCATTTCGGTCCAATAAAAAAATAAAATAAGATTCTCTTCTCCCAGGCAAAAAATTGAACAAAACCATAACAATCATGTAAATTACACAGTATGATATGCAAATGACATCCAGTCCCACATATTTGTCAATTAGATAAAGTACTCTACCATCATTTTTAACTTAAATAATTATGATTTTATCCCTAGATTATGTTTAGATTTTATCAGTAACACTATCTGAAAACTATGTCTCCCACTCTATAACCTTTCTCAGTATTAAGCACCTTGAGTTTTATTATAAGAATAAAACTAGTATTCAATCCTGTCAGAAATCTGAGAACGACTTGAAAATTTACTGGTTATCCAGAAAGCACCAAACATAGTTTCTCAAACGTAAAAAATTGTAGACAGCTGACTACATGGATAGCCCACTAATTCCTCAAAATGTTGGAGCATCAGTCTTCAGCCTTTTGGTCCAGGATCATCTGATAGACCTTTCCAAAACAGAACTGCTTAGCCTGACTTTGCAGAGCCAGCAGTCAACTATTCTGCATAATGTGTTCTTTTCCTGGACAGTATTTTGTCTGCAGATGAAATAGGCAATTTCTGCCCAGTGGTTATGTTGCCATGATAAGCAATCTCACCTGGAGGTCAAGATGCTCAATTTCTTCTTTTAACTAAGAAGGGGTGCTGCCAGAAGCAGATATGTCTCATTGTCAAATGACTAGATAACATTTAATGTCACATTCTGTGCATGTCTGATGTTTGTGAAGATTATCTATATAAGGTAATCTGAACTGTTAAATTTTGACCATTCTTAGCTATTTCTATTTGAAATATATCAAAAACAGATATATTTCATAATTAAATCAGAATCTAACATTTTGTATCAATGTAAGAAATTTATATCAATGAAAATCTTAAATATGTATCAAATATATTCTGTACCAATATAAGAAACTATAAATTCAACTTTGCATCAATTATAAAGATCTCTACCAATTAAGATTATGGCTACACAATCCATTCCACCTCTTTCCTCCCTGTTTAAAATTATGACAATTGCCAAATTATCCCTTAAAATGATGTTTTTATAATTGGTAATGTAACCATTATGAGAACCTCAAACACAGGGAATAGGACTGATGACTCTTTGTAACTTCTTCTTGCTGAACAGGATTTACAAAAAAATTCTCTAAAGGGGTAGAAAGGGGAAGGAGAACTAGCAAGTTTGGTTAGACTTAAGAAAGTTAGCTTTAGCATCTCTTATGTAGTCTCTGCATTCTTAGAGGGCTCAGGGCTTGACTGAAGTTCTGACTAAATCCATCTGAAAGGTTGAATGAGGCAAGATGACCTAGAATCTGTGACAGTCCCCAAAGTTATTATTATTATTATTATTATTATTATTATTATTATTATTATTATTTTGGTTTTTTTTGAGGAAGGGTTTCTCTGTATAGCCCTGGCTGTCCTAGAACTCACTTTGTAGACCAGGCTGGCCTGGAACTCAGAAATCCACCTTCCTCTGCCTCCCAAGTGCTGGGATTAAAGGCGTGCGCCACCGCACCCGGCTTCCCAAAGTTATTTTGAACAGCAACTGGAAGCAAGGGTCCAAGCTGGTCAGCTGAGCATCTCTGGGGATGAATCTGGCTGAAGCTATGCATGCTGTTATATATAAACCTCACAACCAAAATTTTAGTGCCATTAAGATATCTGTATGTGTTGTTCAGGTGAACAGATTAGTTAAGGATGAAATTGAGCTCCTTTTCTGAGCACAAAGACAATTGTCATTTTTATGATTTAATTTTATTTAATAACCAATTATAATAAGTCTTCATTCACGCCATTTGAAGGATGGCACAAAGAATCTTTACCTGTCATGTTTGATTCTCTTGAAATTTTGTAGTTCTTCTGGGGGCCTCTTGTCCTGTCATGTCTGATCCATATCACTCCAGTGTCTATTCACCTTTCCTGTCAACACAAATGCAGACCCTTTCTCCCAAAACAGCATGTTCTTGGTCCAGTAACTGGCAATCAGGAACTGTTTAGGTTGACTTCTCTCCCAGAGGACTTTTAATATAAACACCAAGCTCACGATCACACTTACTTTGATAATTAAATCCATTCAAAGCAAATAAAGCAACCTAAACAAATAGTATCTGTTAAGACAGTGCTTCTACTGTCCCCTGCCCTGCCCTTCATGAGGTCAAGGCCTAAATTATTTACTTAATATCTCTATCTATTTACTGTATGAGCTTATTTCTAAGCTCTCTCTTTATAATTCTCAAGGCCTAAATTCCTACTGTCTCAGATAGGATAGGCACCTTATCCCCTGTCTTTAATCTAATTTTTTTAAGATCAAATGCTTCAATATTTTAATATCTATATTTAAATTCCCATCTGCTTACTATATAAGCCTATTCTTAGGCTTCTAATCTGTCATCCCAGAATTCCCGTGGAGCCAACATTGAAACAATTTGAGTATATCCTGGCAAGACCTTTTCAAATCTTGTCTGACACATTTTTTTTTTCATTCAATCTCCCTAGCTTCTCACTTCTATCGAGCTTAATATCTCTGTATACTTAAGAACATTTAAACAATTACCACTATACTCCATTCTACCTTTAAAAACAGTTAAACCAAACTTTAGAATTCTATCCTTTGATTACCTACTTGTGAAAAGCAGGCAGCTTTTACTGTTTGGCTCTCTGCTTCAGAGCAGCCATCCTCTCTCTTTTCACAACAGGGGGTCCCATCATCTGTGAGCGGAACCTAAGTTCCTTTGTTCAAGTTTTCCACAGACTGGAGCTACGTGACTCTGCTCCATTTGCTGAGAAACCAATATTCCCTCTTCCTAGACTAATATCACTATGTGGTTGTGATCAATCTAAGAATTCCTAAATTAACAGTGGATTTTTGTCTTCCATGTTGTGTGCCATCTGTTGCATGTAGTTTTGCAATATCCTTTCTAAGATCTGGGATCGGGCAAAGACATAGGCAAATAATTGTTTAGTTTCAACTTGCCTTCTTGGCACAATTGCTGGGCACTACTATGTCCCTCCTGGGAAAGCATGCCCGTATCATTATCCTTAGCTCCCCACCTCCCACCTGACCTAAAGTTTATTGACGAGTACCATCTAGCACCTGCTTGACTACCCTATAGGAGCAGCCTATGTGGCCACTGCATCTTGAGATCTCACCTGACTTCAACCTTTCTCCATCAGAAGCATGGCAAAACTCTCTTCTCCTCCCTTGTGTCTCCCTTTTTCTCCCAGAACATGGAAGTCCCACTTCCTTCTACCCAGCAATTGACACATGGCTTCCTTTACTGATAGATCAGGAAACAATTAGGGAACATTACCTTAGAGTTAGAACTGCCCCTACATGCTCCAATTCATCAATTGGCAGAGAGTCAATTGCTCTTTAAAAAACAAAAACAAAACAAAACAAAAACAAAAACATTCTACTATCCAGTCAAGGGGGACCCCAGCCTTTTCCAGCCAATGAACCAAATGGAAGGGTCCAATAATTGCTGAAGGAAGACCACAGACTCAGATAGTATACAAAATCAAGGGGCATTTATTCTGCAGAAATATCCAGCATGCAGGGATTAATTGGCAACCCCAGATAAAGGCACTCAGCCATTCTTGTAGGTAGCTGAGAGAACTCTCTAGAAAGATTAGGTAATATAAAATTTCATTGGTGGGTGCTGGGGGATGGGGGTCACTGGTGATAAGTAGTTTACATTCCTATGTCATGAGCATTTAATCCTGTTTGGTCAGTGGTCTGCATCCCTATGTCACAAACATTAAACCATGGGATGAAATGGGACTGTCTAGTGCAAATGGCTCATTTTGAGATAAGATATTTCCTAATTTTTGTGGTTATCCCCAGGCTATTCTTTGCAAGAGGGTTTATGCTCTTCTTCAGGATGTTCTGCTCTGTTCCTTGAGCTGGTGTCATATGACCTAGTTTCTGGGACTTATGGTCTATTCTTGAAACTGGTGTGTATGGTCTTTTTGAAATCAGGCCTGGTTCTCAAAATGGGACAGATGGTGTCCTTAAATGTAGACAAATGGGGTTATATTTTCCGTTTACACAGGCTGATATATATATATATATATATATATATATATATATATATATATATATATATATATTTCATACATATATACGAATACAAAAGAAGTAAAAACAGAGGACATTAATTTGAAAGGGTAGACTATATGGGAGGGATTATGAAAAGGGAAATAGAGAGGAAAATAATGTAATTATATCATAATCTCAAAAATAAAAGAAAAGTTGTCAAAAATGAAGCCTTATGTTTTTGAAGGACTAAGAGCTAAAGGAAATAGGAATGCTTTGATGGCTGATACCCTGAGTCAGTAGTGAATTCTTGGTTATTGGAAATTGTCAGGATAAGAAGAAAGGTAAAATCTGTCTGTGCTTTTGTGATGATTTCAGATAAACTGTAACATTGCAGAAAAATAACACAAGTGGAAATAATGATTCATTTAGTGTAGAAAGGAAGCAAGAATAAATGTGCTGGATGCTAAATAAATGGATAATAAAAACAGAAGAATCAAAGGATATTTCCAAAAGAAAGCAAAAAATCTCTTCTCCAATCTTTTGTTGAAATGCTTCTGTCTGTATACATATGAATGCTATATATAATATGATGTAATACCAGACTGTCTTAATCCTGAACTACATTTGTAACTTAGACAAAAGAATTCAAAGCTGGGGAGACAGTTCAAAGGTTAAGGGTCATTACTGATCTTGGAAAAAGACTTCAGTTGCACCCCCAGCCACCACATGTAATGGCAGGCTACTGCCTATAACTTTAATTCTTGTGGATACAGTGCCCTCTTCTGGTGTCTGGGGGTACCTGCATGCATGTAGTACACATAAACTCATACAGACACAATAAAAACAAACAAACAAATAATCTTTCTTTAAAAGAAGGTTATGGTTGGGGGATGGAGAGATGGCTTAGAGGTTAAGAGCACTTTTTGCTGCTCTTCCAGAGGTTCTGAGTTCAATTCTCAGCAACCACATAACAATCTACAACAATCTCTGCATGCAGAACACTATACCTGTGTGTATATATATATATATATATATATATATATATATATATATATATACATAAATCTTTAAAAATAAAAAAATAAAACATGGGGATGATCCTAAGTGATAGAAGAAAACAAGAAATTAAATAAGTGATTGGAGAACTTTTTAACAAGTCAGAAAGGGAATCCCCCTATATCATATTTCTAGGATGTTGTAGATATATAGTCAAAGCTTCTGCATACACCAAAATAACCAACCAACAAAAGCTTGTAAATAAAAACCCCTTCATGATTTCAATTAGCTGAAGAACTAAGAAAATGAGTACAATATCAGCTAGAGATTTTCTCTTTTGTTAATGTGTAAGGTATGACAATACAAATATAGTAAGATTACATTTTTAGTGTCTTCACAACCAACTTTATGACTGAACAAGCAGTCCAGTGCGCCACTTTCAGGAAATGCATCTAAATGATAATTATTTATCTAGTGTTAATTCAAAGGTTACAAGTACCTTGGCATAAGACAATTTAAGTTCCATAGGTGATAAGTTGAGATTTTTTTTTTTGAAACAGGGTTTCTCTGTGTAGCTCTGGCTATTGAAGAGCTCACTATATAAACCAGGATGGCTTCAAACTCAGAAATCTGCCTACCTCTGCCTCCCAAGTTCCTGGATTAAAGGCGTGCACAACCACAGCCCAGCTTTATTTTTTTTTTATTTATTCTTTTAGTAGATGAAGGACAATAGAGGAAAAACTGTCAGGTCAGCAAAAAGACAAAACAAAAAAAAAACAAACAAAAAAACAATAACAACAACAACAACAACAACAAAACATTAAACTAGTACTGATCATTAGTTTAGGAAACTTGATAACAGAGCAACGCTATTGTGATTTTGTGATGCAGATACCATCATCATTGAAAATGTTCTAAATTTACATATATAACCTGCTACTTTAGAAATTATAAAACCCTCCAAATATAATTAGCATTACCTGTAATTCTTTCTGGCAGTGGAATATTTGAGTTAAATATCAGAGACATATTTGTTTTTTGCTCCAAGTCTCTAACAACAGTTCCTTAAATCCTTGGGATTTCATGGGCTCTAACAATTCCTCAATTTTCTGTTGACCACACCTGGATTTTTTTCTGCTGAGATGAGTTTGAAAAGAACCTGAAAGTAGTAACAGGCTCATAAAATTACTAGAAGAACCAAGAATTTGAGAGGTGATATCTTCATCCCAGGCCTGACTACTGGGGAGGCTAGCCAACTAAACAAAAACAAACAAACAAACAAAGCAATGTGGTCAACGCTTGGAAACAGAGAGAGATTCAGAAAGATTCTGGTTTTAATTCTATCAAAGGTGGCACACACCTGCCAATTTTTACTGGCCTACTTATGTTTTCTGTAACTGATGGCAGCATGGAAATCATTTTTTTATATATTCTGTGACTCATCCCAGAAATTTCTCAGCCATTGGGAAAGATCATTAATACTCTTAATTTATAACAACATTATTTGTAGAATCCTCACTATTTTTCATGATTGGCATTCCTCCAACAAGGCCACATCTACTCCAACAAGGCCACACCTCCTAATAATGCCACTTCCTGAGCCAAGCATATTCAAACCATCACATCATGCTACACTAATAAGCTTCCTTCAATACTGGAATTCTTTGCACATTTCTCTTTCTTTCTTCCTTTCTTTCTTCCTTCCTTCCTTTCTTTCTTCCTTCCTTCCTTTCTTTCTTTCTTTCTTTCTTTCTTTCTTTCTTCCTTTCTTTTTTAAGATGATTTCAAAGGACAAGTTTGATAGTTCTTTTACTATTTTTCAGAAACTGTAAGTGCATTTAAAATTATTCCTTGGACCATGTCTTTGCTGCATCCTTTAATAATACCAACCCTTCCCCAATGCAAATTTTCATGCTCTTGTTTTCTTAAGATGTCTGGTGCTTTCAAGGTATGTCATCTTGCCTCTCAAAGAGCATTTTTTTATTTTGTTAGTGATAAACTTTGGGCTCTTTGGTGAGCTCCTAAAAGGACTTTGCTTTCTGGCCCATACTTATTCTCTAGCTTCAAGGTTTGTCACTCCACACTACATTCTAAGCACATGGAGCTGAAAATTTTCCCACATCCTGCTATGCTTTCATGAGTTTGTGTGATCATTATTTCTGCCTAAATTGCCTTCTCTCAGCACTCCTCAATGGAGGAGCTAGAGAAAGGACCCAAGGGGCTGAAAGTATTCGCAGCCCCATAGGAGGAAGAACAACAAGAACCAACCAGTACCCCCAGAGCTCCCAGGGACTAAACCACCAGCCAAAGAGTACACAAGGAGGGACTCAAGGCTTCAGTCACATCTGTAGCAGAGGATGGCCTTGTGGGATATCAATGAGAAGAAAGGTCCTTGGCCTTATGAAGGCTCAATGCCCCAGTGTAGGGTAATGCCAAAACAGGGATGCAGGAGTGGGTAGGTTAGGGAGCAGAGGGAGGGATAGGATAGGGGCATTTTGGGGCTGGAAATAGGGAAAGGGATCAAATTTGAAATGTAAATAAAGAAAATATCTAATAAAAGGAAAAAACAAATCACCAGTAAATGGAATTAATTCACATTTTGATGGGAGTTTTTAGTAGGTCTCCCCAGAGAAACCATTTTCATCTGTTACTTGAGTACAGTCATGCTTATCTTCTGCTAATTCTTCTGTTAAGTGAAATAAAGTAGCAAGATTAACAGAGCTGCCTAGGAGTGGTTTGAAGATGGAGGTTAATCTTTCTTAAGAAATTAAATGCCATATTCAGTAATTGGGTGGGATGCCAGTTTACCTCAACTTTCACAAACAAAGTTCTAGAGATTGTTAGAGGAGCCAATAAAGTTGGTTTCTCAGCTATTCTTAGTAGTACAGCAATGGCAGAGATGAGTTTCCTCTGCCCACTGCAATTCAAAGGAGCTGAGGTTCCCCGGCTCCCGTCCACTACCCGACTAGCTTAAGTATTTTTGTACTATAGGTTTCATTTTTAGCAGAGCTTTTTACCTCAAAGAATACTGACTTATATTCAGCCCGA
The DNA here is from genome assembly GCF_000001635.26 of Mus musculus. Taxonomy (NCBI): domain Eukaryota; kingdom Metazoa; phylum Chordata; class Mammalia; order Rodentia; family Muridae; genus Mus; species Mus musculus. Next base: position 37,174 of record NW_004450263.1, on the reverse strand, counting down.
GTTTGGCTTATCTATCATTACAGTTATAAGTAAGTTAGAGATTTCCTCCATTTGAGTTTTATCTCTATTCTCTTATAGGTTTTAAAAGTGTTGGAATTCATAACAGTAAGTACAGTGAGTTTGTCTATTAAAGCCTTTGTTTCTTCTTAGTTAGTAATTATCCCCGTTTCTCTGAACTGTCAGTAAAGAAAAAAGAAAAGAAAACCCCTGGATTCCCATAAAGAGACCCTGTTTCATGTCTGAGATACCTGTTGCTCCTCTGGAGGCAGTGCCTGCTTGAGTTTCTTCCTGTGGCTTTAAAAGAGACAGAGTCTTCACTCCCCTTACAAATAAGCTTGTTACTCTTAAGGCAGAAAGACTTAAGTTTCTGTGTCTGGATGCTGCTCTGTTTTAACTATACACTACTGATTGTGATTAGCAACATTTTTGGGTTTGTTGTTGATGATTTGTTTGTACTTTGTAATCCAGTGGCTTCCATGTGACAGGCAAGTGCTGGACCACTGTGCACCATACCCAGACCTCATTTTACTTTATTTTGAGACAATCTTTTACTAAGTTGCATAGGATAAACTTAAACTCATTCTGTAGGTCAGGTAGGCCTGAACTTTTGACCCTTAGGCTTTAACTCTTCAAGTACCTAAGGGGTTTACAGGCCTGCACCATTGGTCCTGGCTTTTTGTTCTTGGTGTGGCTGTTCCTGAAAGTTAGTCTGTGAAAGTAACAAAAAGCATTTCTGGAAATAATTCCTGAAATTTATTGATTTAACAAAGATGATGAAGTTTTTTTTCCCAGTTCTTCAGTAAATATATAAGTTAAGAATCAGGTGACTTGATCTAACTTCATATTGCTGTACTCTGGCCTCATTTATAACTCATTGAACTGTTTTTTAGTATCACAACATAGAGACTATGAATTCTCAGCAGACATTCTTAGCATTAGCATCTAGTTCATTAATATCCTCTTTTACCAAATGACCAAGTTAAACTTGTTCTCTACTCTGCTTCCAAAAGTAACCAATTGACAAATTTTGAAACCTCTCAGAAACAGAATGATCTAAAGTTCCTTACATCAAAAAGGAAGCCCCCATTTGGATCAAGACGTCCCATAATTAAAAAATATTAGACCTGTCTTTATCTAGGGAGTATAGACAATGTTAGGATTGCCACTCTCTCTAGGTGTAACCAGACAGAGACCATAGTGATCTTTTCTATTTTGTTCTTAGTAGAGTGGAAGGAGAGGAAAAAAAATAAAAATAAAATTGAGCGTGTGGCACATGCCTTTAATCCCAGCACTTGGGAGGCAGAGGCAGGCGGATTTCTGAGTTCGAAGCCAGCCTGGTCCACAGAGTGAGTTCCAGAACAGCCAGGGCTACACAGAGAAACCCTGTCTCAAAAAACCAAAATAAATAAATAAATAAATAACATAACATAACATAACATAACATAACATAACATAACATAACTCAGTCTTTTCTTGTAAAGGAGACAAGGGCAGAGGATGCATAACAGAAGATAATCAAGAAGTCACGCACAACAAAATGCATTCATTTCTGAATCAACCATGATTCTTGATGTTAAGTCCTGAAACCTGGCAGCTCTGACCACCTTGACTTAGCTACAATATCTGCAACAAGCCAATTCAAGAGATAAGTAATAGTGATCATCATTGGGAAGAAAAACAAACAAACAAACAAACAAACAAACAAACAAAAAACAAAGAGATCCAGTCACTCTGACAGCCACTTTCAGGGATATGGCATGATTTAGATTTAAGAGGAAGCAAGAAGCATGTATAAGTAAGTAGTCCTGGTCACCATATAGTTCTACCCATTATTGACCCAGTTGTCTGGCTTCAAGTACCTCTTGAAGGGAAGTCTGATGTGTTGTGAGAATTCTAGTATCTTTTCTTTAGAAGCAAGTTTTTCCTTATCCTATACCAGAATCTCAGTCGTTTCCTTCCTCCAGCATGAAATACCTAGGAACATTCCAATTTTGACATCCATCCTCTCAATTATCTGATAATCAAAGGAAGGACACAAATATCTGAGCTTAGAACACCTTCAGGCCTGCCAGGATTGTGACATTGCTTTTAAAATTTGTCATGGACTGCCAGAGCATGCTAGGGAGCTACCTTGTGTCTGGGTCCCTCAGAGACCAGTCTGCACAGGTCAGCTTGTGGACTGCGAAGGGTGAGCAAGCAGACTGCAGACATGACACAGCTTCTGGGACAGACCTCATTTCGGGCTCCAGACATCTGGGCACCTTCCCTGCCAGAGAAGAGGTGTCTGCCCAGGAGGGCTCTGAATGCCTGAGCAGGTGAGGGAGCCATTTTGGGTCCCGGGTCCCACAGACACCAATCTGCACAGGTGAGAGCCCGGACTGCAGAGGCGACACAGCTTCTGGGACAGGCAGAAGCAACATAGCTTCTGGAACAAACCTCATTTCAGGCTCCAGACATCCAGGCACCATCCATGCCAGAGGAAGGTATCCTCCCAGGAAGGTTCTGAAAACTGGAGCAGGTGAGGGAGTCATCTTAGGTCCTGGGTCCCTCTGAGACCAGTCTGTGCAGTTGAGCATGCAGACTGCAGAGGCAATACATCTTCGGGGACAGGCCCTGTTTCAGGCCTTCATCTTCAGCTAGGAGGCAGGTCTGAACTACAGACCTCTGTGCACCTTCCCTGCAAGAGCAGAGCTTGCCTGCAGAGAGTACTCTGACCACTGAGACTCAGGAGAGAGCTAAACTCCCAGGACTGCTGACAGAGGCTAAAAGAATCATAAGAGGAACAAGTTCCAACCAGAGACAACTATAAAAACTAACTCCAGAGATTACCAGAGGGCAAAAGGCAAACAAGAATCTTACTAACAGAAACCAAGACCACTCACCATCATCAGAACCCAGCACTCCCAACTCAGCCAATCCTGGATACCCCAACACACCCGAAAAGCAAAACTAGGATTTAAAAACATATCTCATGATGCAGGTAAAGGACATCAAGAAGGGCATTAATAACTCACTTAAAGAATTACAGGAGAGCAGTGCTAAAATGAAGAAGTCCTTAAAGAATTACAGGAAAACACTGCTAAACAGGTAGAACTCCTTAAAGAGAAAATGCAAAGATCCCTTAAAGAACTACAGGAAAACACAACCAAACAGGTGATGGAATTGAACAAAACCATCCAAGACCTAAAAAGGGAAGTAGAAACAATAAAGAAAACCCAAAGTGATAGAAACCCTAGGAAAGAAATCAGGAACCATAGATGCGTGCATCAGCAACAGAATACAAGAGATGGAAGGGAGAATCTCAGGTGCAGAAGATTCCATAAAGAACATGGGCACAACAATCAAAGAAAATGCAAAATGCAAAAAGATCCCAACTCAAAACATCCAGGAAATCCAAGACACAATGAGAAGACCAAACCTATGGATAATAGGAGTAGATGAGAATGAAGACAACTTAAAATGCCAGCAAATATCTTCAACAAAATTATAGAAGAAAACTTCCCAAACCTAAAGAAAGAGATGCCCATGAACATATAAGAAGCCTACAGAACGCCAAATAGACTAGACCAGAAAAGAAATTCCTCCAGACACATAATAATCAGAACAACAAGTACACTAAATAAAGATAGAATATTAAAAGCAGTAAGGGAAAAAGGAAAAGTAACACATACAGGCAGACCTATTAGAATTACACCAGACTTCTCACCAGAGACTATGAAAACCAGAAGCTTCTGGACAGATGTTATTCAGACCCTAAGAAAACACAAATGCCAGCCCAGACTACTATACCCAGTAAAACTCTCAATTACCATAGATGGAGAAACCAAAGTATTCCATGATAAAACCAAATTCGCACAATATCTTTCCACGAATCCAGCCCTTCAAAGGATAATAAAGGGAAAACACCAACACAAGGACAGAAACTACACCCTAGAAAAAGCAAGAAAGTAATCCTTCAACAAACCTAAAAGAAGACATCCACAAGAACAGAATCACAACTTTAGCAACAAATAACAGGAAGCAACAATTACTTTAATTTCTCTTAACACCAATGGACTCAATTCCCTAATAAAAAGATATAGACTAATAGACTGGCTACAGAAACAGGACCCAACATTTTATTGCTTACAGGAAACCCACCTCAGGGAAAAGGACAAACACTACCTCAGAGTGAAAGGTTGGAAAACAATTTTCCAAGCAAATGGTCCGAAGAAACAAGCTGGGGTAGCTATTCTAATATCGAATAAAATTGACTTCCAACCCACAGTTATCAAAAAAGACAAGGAGGGACACTTCATACTCATCAAAGGTAAAAATCTACCAAGATGAACTCTCAAACCTGAATATCTATGCTCCAAATACAAGGGCAGCCACATTCATTAAAGAAACTTTTGTAAAGCTCAAAGCACACATTGCACCTCACACATAGTGGGAGACTTCAACACCTCATTCTTACAACTCTCACCAATAGACAGATCCAGCAAACAGAATCCAAACAGAGACACGTGGATACTAACAGAAATTATTAATCAAATGGATTTAATTGATATCTACAGAACATTTTATCCCAAAACAAAAGGATATTTCTTCTTCTCAGCACCACATGGTACCTCCTCCAAAACTGACCGTAGAATTGGTCACAAAACAGGCCTCCAAAGATACAAAAATACTGCAATTATCCCATGCATCCTATCTGATCACCAAGGACTAAAGCTGATCTTCAATAACAACATAAATAATAGAAAGCCAACATTCACGTGGAAACTGAACAACACTCTACTCAATGATTCCTTGGTCAAGGATGAAATAAAGAAAGAAATTAAAGACCTTTTAGAGTTTAATGAAAATGAAGCCAGAACATACTCAGATGTATGGGATACAATTAAGGCAAACCTAAGAGGAGAGCTCATAGCCCTGAGTGCCTCCAAAAAGAGAGGGAGAGAGAGAGAGAGAGAGAGAGAGAGAGAGAGAGAGAGAGAGAGAGAGAGAGAGAGAGAGAGCATACACTAGCAGACTGACAGCACACATAGAAGCTCTAGAACTAAAGGAAGCAAATTCACCCAAGAGGAGTAGATGGCAGGAAACAATCAAACTCAGGGCTGAAATCAACCAAGTGGAAACAAAAAGAACTATTCAAAGAACCATCCAAACCAGCAGCTGGTTCTTTGAGAAAATCAACAAGATAGATAAAGCCTTAGCCAGACTAACTAGAGGGCACAGGGACAGTATCTTAATTAACAAAATCAGAAATGAAAAAGGAGACATAACAGATCCTGAGGAAATCTAAAACATCATCATATCCTACTACAAAAGACTATACTCAAGAAAACTAGAAAACCTTTATGAAATTGACAACTTCCTAGACAGATACCAGGTACCAAAGTTAAATCAGGATCAGATTAAATATCTAAACAGTCCCATCTACCCTAAAGAAAGAGAAGCAGTCATCAATAGTCTCCCAGCCAAAGAAAGCCCAGGACTAGATGGGTTTAGTGCAGTGTTCTATCAGACCTTCAAAGAAGACCTAATTCCAACTCTCCTCAAACGATTCTGAAATATAGAAACAGAAGGTACTTTACCTAATTCATTCTATGAAGCCACAATTACTCTGATACCTAAACCACACAAAGATCCAAAAAGGAAAGAGAACTTCAGAACAATTTTCCTTATGAATAACGATGCAAAAATACTCAATAAAATCCTTGCAAACTGAATCCAAGAACACATCAAAACAATCATCCATCATGACTAAGTAGGCTTCATCCTAGGGATGCAGGGATGGTTTAATATGCGGAAATCCATCAATGTAATCCACTATATAAACAAACTAAAGGAAAAAACCCATAAGATCATCTCGTTAGATGCTGAGAAAGCATTTGACAAAATCCCTACACACCTTCATGATAAAATTCTTGGAAAGATCAGGAAATCAAGGCACATACCTAAACATGATAAAAGCAATCTACAGCAAACCAGTAGCCAACATCACACTAAATGAAGAGAAACTCAAAACAATCCCACCAAAATCAGGGACTAGACAAGGCTGCCCACTTTCTCCCTACCTATTCAATATAGTACTTGTCCTATCCAGCACAATTAGACAACAAAAGGAGATCAAGAGGATACAAATTTGAAATGAAGAAGTCAAAATATCACTATTTGCAGATGATATGATAGTATATATAAGTGACCCTAAAATTTCCACCAGAGAACTCCTAAACCTGATGAACAGCTTCAGTGAACTAGCTGGATATAAAATTAACTCAAACAACTCAATGGTCTTTCTCTACACAAAGAATTAATGGGCTGAGAAATAAATTAGGGAAACAACACCCTTCACAATAGTCACAAATAATATAAAATACTTTGGTGTGACTCTAAGTAAGGAAGTGAAATATCTGTATGATAAGAACTTCAAGTCTTTGAAGAAAGAAATTAAAGATCTCAGAAGATGGAAAGATTTCCTATGATCATGGATTGGCAGGATTAATACAGTTAAAATGGCTCTCCTGCTGAAACCAATCTACAGATTCAATGCAATCCCCATCAAAATTCCAACTCAATTCTTCACAAAGGGAAATTTGTAAATTCATCTGGAATAATAAAAAACCTAGGATAGCGAAAACTATTCTCAACAATAAAAGAACCATTGGTGGAATCACCATGCCTGATTTTAAGCTGTACTACAGAGCAATTGTGATAAAAACTGCATGGTACTGGTACAGCAACAGACAGGTATATCAATGGAATAGAATTGAAGACCCAGAAATGAACCCACTCACCTATGGTCACTTGATCTTTGACATGGAAGCTAATATCATCCAGTGGAAAAAGGACAGCATTTTCAAAAAAGGTGCTGGCACAACTGGTGGTTATCATGTAGAAGAATGAGAATTGATCCATTCTTATCTCCTTGTACAAAGATCAAGTCTAAATGGGTCAAAGACCTCCACATGAAACCAGAGACACAGAGGAGAAAGTGGGGAAAAGCCTCGAAGATCTGGGCACAGGGAAAAATTCCTAAACAGAACAGCAATGGCTTGTGTTGTAAGATCAAGAATTGACAAATGGGACCTCATAAAATTGCAAAACTTCTGTAAGGCAAAAGACACTGTCAATAAGACAAAAAGGCCACCAACATATTGGGAAAGGATTTTTACCAATCCTAAGTCTGATAGGGGATTAACATCCAATATATACCAAGAGCTCAAGAAGCTGGATTCCAGAAATTAAAATAACTCCATTTAAAAATGGGGTACAGAGCTAAACAAAGAATTTGCAACTGAGGAATACCAAATGTCTGATAAGCACCTAAAAAAATGTTCAAAATCCCTAGTCATCAGGGAAATGCAAATCAAAACCACCTTGAGATTCCATCTCACACCAGTCAGAATGGCTAAGATCAAAAATTCATGTGACAGCAGATGCTGGCAAGGTTGAGGAGAAAAAAGGAACAATCCTCCATTGCTGGTGGGATTGCAAGCTTGTACAACCACTCTGGAAGTGAGTCTAGTGGTTCCTCAGAAAATTGGACATAGTACTACTGGAACATCCAGCAATACCTCTCCTGGGCATATACCCAGAAGATGTTCCAAATGGTAATAAGAACACATGCTCCACTATGTTCACAGCAGCCTTATTTATAGTAGCAAGAAGCTGGAAAGAACCCAGATGTCCCTCAACAGAGGAATGGCTACAGAAAATGTCGTACATTTACACAATGGAATACTACTCAGCTATTAAAAACAATGAATTTATGAAATTCTTGGGCAAATGGATGCATCTGGAGGAGATCATCCTTAGTGAGTTAACCCAATCACAAAAGAAAGTATTAGATATGCACTCACTGATAAGTAGATATTAGCCTAGAAACTTAGAATGCCCAATATACAATTTGCAAAACACAAGAGAATCAAGAAGGAAGACCAACGGGTGGATACTTCATTCCTCCTTAGAATAGGGAACAAAATAGTCATGAAAGGAGGTACAGAGACAAAGTTTGGAACTAAGATGAAAGGATGGACTATCCAGAAACTACCCTACCCAGGGATCCATTCCATAATCAGCCACCAAACCCAGACACTATTGCATATGCCAGAAAGTTTTTTCTGAAGGGTCCCTGATATAACTGTCTTGTATGAGGTTATTCCAGTGTCTGGAAAATACAGAAGTGGATGCTCACAGTCATCTATAGAATGGAACACAGGGCCCCCAATAGAGAAGCTAGAGAAAGCACCCAAGGAGCTGAATGGGTCTGCAACCCTATAGGTTGAATAACAATATGAACTAACCAGTACCCCCAGAGCTCCTGTCTCTAGCTGCATATGTAGCAGAAGATGGCCTAGTTGGCTATCATTGGGAAGAGAGCCCCCTTGGTATTGCAAACTTTATATGCCCCAGTACAGGGAAAGCTAGGGCCAAGAAGTGGGAGTTGGTGGATAGGGGAGTAGGTAGAGGGGAGGGTATAGGGGACTTTCGGGATAGCAATTGAAATGTAAATGAAGAAATATCCAATAAAAAATAAAATTTGTCATAATTTCTTGTCCTATTTGTTTTGTTTTGTTTTTGTCTTGTCTTGTTTTTGTTTTTGTTTTCGAGTTAGGGTTTCTCTGTGTAGCCCTGGTCACTCTGTAGACCAGCCTGGCCTGGAACTGAGAAATCTGCCTGCCTCTGCCTCCGGGGTGCTGGGATTGAAGGTGTGTGCCACCAATGTCTGGCTATATTTATTTTATTCTAACATTATTTAAAAACTCTGTTACTACTTTCTTGAAAATTAGAGATTTTACCACTTCTTAGATGACTCTAAATTCAAACTCAATTAGTGTGAATTGAGCACTTGTGTTTTGTTTTATTGGTTAGTACTTTACAGTTTTGTGGGGGGGAGGGGGCTGAAACTTCAAACATCTCCATTTTACCAAATATTTGCAAGATAAATCGCTGTTATTATCAAATGTAAAACCAGTTGAACTACAAACCAGAGGGTTTGTTTTTCTTTAAATTTATGTCTCACAATTTGGTAGAGGTGACTTTTTTTTTTTGGAGAGTTATGATATTTTGTACTATTCAGTAACATCTGTTGTCTGAATCAGATTTGTGTGATACCTATGAGAATATACTCATTCAAGTCTCATTGTAGAAATGGTCACTGTTTCTGCTTGCCAGGTTAGCTCACATGTTTTTGTAAATGTGTGAGGACTTGAGACATAAGGCTCCTTTTGTGAGTCTTCCTTGCTGGATCAATGTTTCCTTCCAAACTAGGAATAAAGTCTGTTCTTTTGAACTTTCCTAATGAAGCCGTCCAGATTCCATAAATGTGTTGGAGAAAGGAGAGGTGCATGCCTCTTCTAAATCTTTGTGAACATGATTTTGTAGAAATTACGGACTAAATGTAGAATAATGCACTTCATAGTCAGAAGAGACACAAAACCACAATTGTCTCAGGAAAGAGGGCCAGAAGACAACACTGCATTCCACAAAGTAAGTTTTGAATCCATGAGAGAATACCCAATATAACAGCTGCTCATAGCAATCAATGGAGATCAAGGAAAACACGAGGAGTTTGGGAACCCAGAAAGCAGGCCAGCAGACACCCAAGGAGACCTAAGAGCCCATGCTGGAATACAGCACTGTTCTGGGTGACTCTTTGGTGAGAGCAGACTATTCTTGGGATTTTACAGTTGACTAACCAATACTATGGACACCCAAACCAGAACTTGCCCCACACAGAATGTTAATGGTCAAATTTGAGTGAATATTGTCCAGGAAAATGATTCATATTAGTCTGGATGACATGTTCTATCATAGAAATGATTACATGACATTTTTATGATCATAAAAGAAATTTAAGTCTTGAATAAATACATTTACCACAGTCATCAGTGGAGATACCATAGATGATAACAGCAAATGGAGATTTTAGCATTAGATGACACAAGGTCTCTAATAACATTCTTAGTTTGTGGGTAGAAAAGTTTTCTTTTTTTTACCCTGATAGTCAAATGGACACACAGGCTGATAAGATTACCTATTAAGCTGACTAAAAACAGTCCAAGACAATTTTCTCTTGTGACTAGTAACATTATAAAAAATTACAACGACAACCTCCCAATTCCTATCAATTAAGAAATTTTAGTCAACAAACTTGCCTGTAAGTTTTTTTTTTTTAATACAGATGTGTTTTCATGGAAATTCAGTAAATGCCAGCCACATTTCATCGACACAGGGGTCCCCTTACTGTGTTACAGACTGGGCCACATATGATTTACTTTTTGTGAGAACATTATCACTTGGTCTTCATAGGGGTTGGTTCTGGACCAATTCCTATCTCAGAACAAATGCACTACTGACAGCTGGTAAGATTTTTTTTTTTAATTTCACATACCCTATCTCCTAATTAATCATCAAGTTTTGTTACTAGTGTATGGTAGTTTGTGCTAATTGTCATCCTCAATGCCTGTAAGAAGCAGCAAGAATTGGATCTTTAAGTTGTATTTTATTTCAAATTACTCAATCTCTAAAGGAAGTTAACTAGCATCCTATGGAGCTGTCTTGCTTCTTATCTTGCATCTGGAAGATTATGTAGGGAACTGAACTGAAGGTAGCTCACTACCCCACTTTAACTTTGTCCCTCCACTCAGATGGTCAGCCTTGTCTCTGAGATTCTTGGTATTGGTGCATCTCTCTTTATTGTCTATAATTATTTCTCATATGTACCAAGGCTGAGGAGTCCTGCCTTCCTCCTGAGGCAAAAAGAACAAACACACTATTACCAGAGCATCCATGCCAGTATACTAAGAGCATTTATTTGTAACCCACTTTTTATAGTAGAAGTACCAATATGTTTATCTGTCCCCATCATTTTCATATTTCCTTTTTATAAGGGTTCCAAAATGGTTATAGTGTGAACATAAAGATTGTAGGGGAAATTAATATAATGTGGCATACCCTCACACAGGCAAAATTTTAGTACTCCATGAAACACATTTAGGTATTTTGCTGGAAGGAGCAAAGATTTCAAGAGGAAATACTAACAAGATACCCAAATAAAGTTTTATGCCTGTGCTCTCTCCCCAGCATTCCTAGGGAGTTATTCTGAGACCTATCTCTACACAGTGTTTTGGTGAGTTTCTCTGTCATTTGACTGAACAATTGTTTTTTACTGATTTTCTGACCAGAACAATATTGAATGTTCTAGTGGTACTGACATGCAAAATAGAAATGGGCTAGATCCATCTGAAGTGGAAATTTCTTGTTTCTTTGGAGACTCAGTTGTGTCATACAATATTTTTCTGGAAACTGACTTATGAGAGGATATTTTTGCTGAAGCAGACACATAGGAGAACATTTTGCTAAGAATAGACTTGTGTTTTTCTGGAAGCAGCCTGGAAAAAGAGCATGTGATGTGTAGCTAGAGTGGATACTTAAGTGAACATGTGATTTTTGGAAAGGGCATAAATATAATGCAACAGACAGTGGAAAATGCTGCGTGGTATTGGTATTACCATTCTTTGATGATCATTGTTGGGCTTTGTTGAAACTGGTTTTCACTGGTAACTCTGTATAGTATTGTTTCACCTTGCTATTCTTTGATGGCCATCATTTGTTGAGACTTCATAGAGAGAAACACTTCAGGTGCTGTTCCAGTGGCTTCTTCCTGCTTACATGGACTTGGGCCAATTTCTCAAAGCCTCAAGGTTTCTTCTAGATCAACTTGCTGTTTCTGATTCATGAGTGGTGTTTTTGAGTGGATCGAGCTACCATTGCTGATTCATGTGAACTGAACGGCTGATATCCTGACAGCACAGACTGGATTTGCGCCAAAGAACTGTTTCTAAACAGGTGCATATCCTTCTTTACTCTATTAACCTTTACTTTCCACAACCTCTGGTGGGTGATGGGCTAGAAGGGAGGTTACAGCACTTAAGAACTTTTATTAAAAGTAAGTTTTGAAAAATCAAAGCCTGTACCCATCCATACTTAGTTCCCTGGTCCTAAAGAGTAGCTAACACATGGCTTTTCTGGGAATATTTTTCTTAAAACCTTATATCTCTTTGTAACCAATGATAAAGAATGTGGTGTTTTGAATAAAAATGACTCTCATAGGCCAATAAATTGTGGCACTATTAAGAGGTGTGACCTTGTTGGAGTAGGTTTGTTGGAGGAAGATTGACACTAGGGGTGTATTTGTGGTCTCAGCAGCTCAAGCCAGACCTATTGGGTCATCATGTCTTCCTGCTGCCTGTGAATCCAGATATAACACTCTCACATACCTTTCCAGTTTCATTTTTGCTTTAGTGTCACCATCCTTTCCACCATGATAATAATGCATTAAACCTGTGAACTATAAGTCAGTCCTAATTAAATGTTTTCCTTTATAAGAGTCTCTCGGGTTATGATATCTCTTAATAGCAATAAAAGCCTAACTAAAACATAGAAAAAAAAAAGAGACACTTGAATCTATCAGTATGAATTTAGACTGTTTAAAGAATGGACTCTTATTGAACCACCAACCAAGGTCATACATGGGCTAGAACTAGCCCCCCCCCCCATATATGTTGCAGATATACAGCTTAATCTTTATGTGGGTCTCAAAAAACTGGAGCAGAGGCTATCCCAAAAGCTATTGCTTGTACATGGGATATGTTCTTATAGCTGAACTGCCTTGTTTGGACTCAATGGAAGAGAAAGCACTTAGCTTTGAAGAGACTTGAAGTGCTGGGGTGGGGGTATACCCAGGAGGGGCCCACCTACTCAGAAGAGACAGAGGGCATGGGGTGAAGGATTGTAGGAGATGGTGATCAGGAGGGGAACAGCAAGCAGGATGTAAAGTAAATAAGTAAAAAATGAAAGGAGGAGAAGAGGGAGGAGGAGAAGGAGGAGGAGGAGAAGGAGGAGGAGAAAAAGGAGGAGAGGGGAGGGGGAGGGAGAGGGGAAGGGAGAGGAGAGAGGGAAAGGGGAAGGGAAGAGGGGAGAGGGAGGGGGAGGGGAAGGAAGAGGGGAGAGGGGGAGGGGAAGAAGAAGAAGAAGAAGAAGAAGAAGAAGAAGAAGAAGAAGAAGAAGAAGAAGAAGAAGAAGAAGAAGAAGAATGTATTCTAAAAATAAATGAGAATCTTCTCTAGGAATCTCCTGTTGGGAGGGAAGATAAAAGGGAAGGCTCAAATGAAAGAGAAAACTTGTCTCACTGAAAGATTTCAGAGAGCTCTAACAAGGTGCCAAACAACTTAAAGGATGATACTGAATACTGAAGGCAGGAAATTCCACACCTTGATCAGGACTTCTTATGAATGCCTGATATTACTTCAAGGTAGTATTTAATATTCTCTTTATCTTTTTTTCCCCATTTCCCCAGATGAAAGGCATAGCCCAGATTAAAGGTGTGTTTCTTAAACTCGGAGATTCAATCTTCTGGAATCCATAGCCACTATGGCTCAAGATCTTCAAACCAAGATCCAGATAAGGATCTCCAAGCCTCCAGATAAGGGTCACTGGTGAGCCTTCCAATTCCGGATTGTAGTTCATTTCAAATATTGTCAAGTTGACAACCAGGAATAGCCACTACAATCCACCCCTTGTCAACTTGACACAAATAATATCTCATGTCCACATGAAACAATAACAAGGTTGTAAATACGCCTAACATGATATAACTGTCCCTCGTACAATCGCAAACGCATTAGTAAATTTACAATGGGCATTCATATTACTTTATAATCCTCGTTTCTGCAACTGGTTACGTTGAATAAATCTAATTTTTCTGCTTTCCCTTTTAATTTGGCTCTTTTAATTGGCTTATTGCAAAAGGGGTGTCAAACTTGTCATTGGGCACAAGTTATGAACTCAAAAGTTTCATAATACCTATACATGATGATTTGAATGGGAATGGATGTCATAGGCACATATGTTTGAATACTTGACCCACAGTTAGTGCAACTGTTTAGGAAAGGTTTGGAGGTGTGTGGCCTTGTGGGGAGAAGTGTACCACTGACTTTGAGGTTTAAAAACATAGCAAACCTCTCTTTCTGCATCAAGTTGTAGGTCGTATATAACCTCTAAGCTACTGTTCCAGTGCCATGCCTGCCTGCCTGCTGGCATGCATTCTACCATGATGGTTACAGACTCTTACTCTGCAATCATGAGTCCACAGATTAAATGTTTTCTTTTATAAGTCCCCTTGGTGGTGGTGCTTTGGCAATAGAAAAGTAACTAAGATAACATTGTAAGGTAATTTATTTCCAAAAAAGCAGCTTGGAACACAATTAAAACAAAACAAAATAAACCAAAGCAAGCAAGCAAACAAAGCAACAAAAACATCTCCATTTCAGAGAGAGTCAGAGATTACCTTAATTCTGTGGTACAAATGTCATCTTTTTAACATTAATAAAATAGATGAACTTTCTAGTTTTTATTTTCTAATTGGGTGTATCTAATCTCATGTAATTGTGTCATGCATGTCTATGATAATTGTTTTCTTGTGTTTTCATTGCTTTTCTATGTTATTTGTGTCTAAATATCTATTAACAATAAATTGTAACCACATTAGTACTCCTTTTTAAAAAAATATTTTTATTGTTTTGTTAAAATTATTATTTCTTGCATTCTCAATTAAAACACATACACAGATATGTAAACTTAAATATTGTGATCATATATTAAGGCCTGATAAGATATACTACTTTATAAATCTAGATACTGTAAGCATTTTAAAACCTATTAAAACAATATATTTGGTTCTGTTAATTGTTTCAAAACTTTAAAGTGCTATTTGTTTATATAAAACATTTGTTCATAATTATATTCCATTAAGCTAGAAAACTTAATGAATAAACTTTTGTATTTTATAAAAGATACATAGACTTTTAGAAGGCTTTCCTTCAAAAACAGATTCTAAGTAAGTGTTACCTATAAAATTTCATCTTATGCATATCATGGGTAACATCAAATGCATATCATTTCTTCAAAGTATTCTTAATATAAAACTGTTATGTGTATGTTGTCTTAAATTAAGATTGTCCCTCAAAGGGGAGGGAGAATCTGTTGAGAGCATATCCAGAGGTTAGGCATGGCCCTCCAGTTGAGTGATGGAGCCACCCACCCATCTCCAAAATTTTAACCCAGAATTGCTCCTGTCTAAAGGAAATACTGAGGCAAAGAGTGGAGTAGAGACTGAGGGAAAGGCTATCTACAGACTGCCCATCCCACATGCAGACACCAAACCCAGACACTATTGCTGATGCCAAGAAGTGCTTGTTGACAGGAGCCTGATACAGCTGTCTCTTGAGAGGCTCTGCCAAATCCTGACCAATACAAATGCAGATTCTCACAGCCAAACATTGGACTGAGCTCACTGGTGCCCCAATGGAGGAGTTAGGGGAAGAACTGACGAAATTGAAGGGGCTTTAGCTGGCATCAATGTGAGGTGAGAGTGCCCTAATTCCTACGATGGCTTGATGCCCCAGTGTAGAGAAATGCTAGGGTGATGAGGTGGGAGTGGGTAGGTGGGTAGGGAGCACCCGAAGCACGGGGATAGAGGGTTTGCAGAGGAGAAACCAGGAAAGGGAATAACATTTGCAATGTAAATAAATAAAATATCCAAAAAAGTAGTCATATATATGAATTGGAGATATATATGTTTATTAACAATCTCAGGAGGAGTGGGGATGGGATAGGGTGGTTTTGGAGGCTAAACCAGGAAAGTGAATAACATTTGAAATGTAAAAATAAAACAGCTAATAAAAACATTTTTAAAAATCTATGTTTGCATTTTCTTTCCTCAATTGGGGTTGTAGAAGATATAACCACAATAAACAATAACTTTGAAATCTTTGTTTATGGAAATATAGCTTACATATGATTATATACATAGAAACTATATAAATCTTATTGCATTTTTAATTTTTACATAATAAATTTAGTAACAAGTTAACTTATGATTAAACTAAAATATGTAAAATAAAGTATTCAACTTAGAACTTTATTTTTTCTCAAAGTAAAAAAAAACTAAAATTTAAGAAAAAATAATGATAAAATGCAAAAAGATATAGTTAATCAACCACAGGGTAAAACAAACAGAAATGACTAAATATAATTTCTTGAGATATTTAATATGTTTTATATTAAAGAAAAAGCTGCTCTTGGTAGCAAGACATACATAATTGTACAATTCTGGTCAAGGTATTATCTCCTTGATACTTATTCCAATTCTTGTTATACAACAAAATATCTATTGCTTAAGGGTATAATTAACTTTAAGATATAATTATTCCTACTACTGAAGGATCTTTTTTCCCCCCCTACTGGAAAATTGCCCTCCCTTGAGACACTAAACTTTTTATTCTCTTAACCTTTAGAATTGAATATATTTAAAACTTGTTTTAATAGACAAATATATTAATATCAATATTAATGTCATAATATAAAATACAAAATACAACATTTTAATAGATTCTGCTGTGAACAAATAACACATAGTCTTGTAAACAGTTTTTAAATGTAATAGCTACAGTTCAAAATTAGTTACAGGACCTTCCTCAAAGAATAAAATATAGACAATTGTATTTTTTAAAAAGCTTTCATCAGGCATTACTATCTACTACATAGAGTTAGAAATCTCAGGGCAAGCTACTCCCATATGCAGGAATTTACCATTATCTAGGAAAAAGAAAGGTTGTGGTCTAAGGAGGAACCAGAATAGATACTTAGAACTATAGATAGCTGAGTTACACCCATACACAGGAATTTACAATGGACTGGGGGATGGGGTGGACTATACAATAGACTAGAATAGGAACTATGGCAAGGGCACAAAGACCTTGCCCCTGACTTCTAAGATTAAGAGGACTTTAGGTGGGGCTGCTTTTGATCCCAGTTGTTAACATTGAATTTTACCCCAGTTGGTTCCTGCCAGTCCTTTGTAGGCATTCCTTTCTTTTGTGTCAGATACTTTGATGTACCTTGCCTGCTGTGATATCTGACTCCATTGTTTTCTGTATTATAAAACTGATGCTCATTTTGAGAAAAAAATTACATTCAGATCCAAAAAAAATTTTTTCATATCATCATTCCATTCTGATTAAAAGATTAAGACTATAGCCAGCAGTGTCCAACTACCTGCTAGACTATGAACCTCAAAGCAGTAAATTTTTCATATATCATCTGAGTGTACACACTTGTGGACTTTGAAAATGCTAGATGACAGTCATCTTCAATGCTACTGAGAATTAAGTATCCTCCCAAAATTAAATGTTTCTTTTATTTTTTGTGTTTCTGAAATAATTTTCTAATTGTATTTTTAAAAGATGTTTATGTGATTTAATAATGCACATGTTATATTTATAACTCCTCAAATAATACTAATCTTGATTTAAATGAAGTCACAAATGGAGATAGGATGTCCTTTCATTTGATCATTTCTTTTTTGTTAGGACTGTTTCTTTACCCTAAACTAAACCCTCACCTTACCTACCTGTATGGTAAGGTCTACAGGAGTACTTCTTTCAACTTTTCAGGCAACATGTACAAATTTTGTCTGCTGGACCTGCGATCTGAGGACCTGAAAGAATTGGGCAGACTACATTCTGGTGCTGTAGAAAACCTTCCTTTAGTTTCAGTGTACTTCTATACACACATCTAACAAAGAAGGCTGCTAGAGTATTAAAAAAAAAATGTAAATAAATGCCAGCAAGCATATAGTAAGTATTATCAGAGCACACCTTTCCCAGAACATTTAACAGAACAATTTAAACACAATTGCCTGGTATGTATTAAAAATTGTATCTGGGGAAACATGAAAGCAAGGCAGAAAGCCATATCCAGATTCAGGGTACACTGACCAAATGGAGTTTAATAGATATGATCATCTAACAATAATAAACATGTCTTATAAATTGAATACAAATGTTTGTCAAAGGAGGGACAAAATTAAGTCCAAAACCAATCAATCTAGGGATTAATATTCACCTGAGGTAAAAGGCTCTTTGGTGCTTTTTCCCTGGAGCCTTTCTCACAATTCCCCAGGGCATTGTTCACCATGCATCATTCCTTGATAGTAGTCTGAAAACTTCCATGTACGTTGGAGATTTAGTTAGCTATCCTCTCCTACAATCAGATAGTATAGGGTTGACAGGGTCCTATTCTTGTCTGGCTGAAATTGGAAAACATTGCTACAGAAATATCCTGCTCTGTAGGTCAATCTTCTACAGTCTTTTCTGGAGGAAGAGGCCTTTTGGATTTCCTTCCTCTCTCCCTCTCCCTCTCCCTCTCCCTCTCCCTCTCCCTCTCCCTCTCCCTCTCCCTCTCCCTCTCCCTCTCCCTCTCCCTCTCCCTCTCCCTCTCCCTCTCCCTCTCCCTCTCCCTCTCCCTCTCCCTCTCCCTCTCCCTCTCCCTCTCCCTCTCCCTCTCCCTCCCCCCCTCTCTCTTTCTCTCTCTCTCTCCTTCTCTCCCTTTGTTTCTTCCTTCCTTCCTTTCATCTGTCTACTGGGATCACTTGTTGGGGATTAGCTGATGAATTTTACAAAATATTTCTCAGACAAAAGGAAACCCAGAGATGTTGCCACAGGTATTTTTTCCACAGGTCTGGAGCCACTAGAGAAAGGGCCTTCCTACATCTGGGTCCTTTCGATAAAATCTCGCTAGTGTATGCAATGGTGTCAGCGTTTGGAAGCTGATTATGGGGTGGATCCCTGGATATGGCAGCCTCTAGATGGTCCATCCTTTCGTCACAGCTCCAAACTTTGTCTCTGTAACTACTTCCATGGGTGTTTTGTTCCCAATTCTAAGGAGGGGCATAGTGTCCACACTTCAGTCTTCATTCTTCTTGAGTTTCATGTGTTTAGCAAATTGTATCTTATATCTTGGGTATCCTAGGTTTGGGGCTAATATCCACTTATCAGTGAGTACATATTGTGTGAGTTCCTTTGTGAATGTGTTACCTCACTCAGGATGATGCCCTCCAGGTCCATCCATTTGGCTAGGAATTTCATAAATTCATTCTTTTTTAATAGCTGAGTAGTACTCCATTGTGTAAATATACCACATTTTCTGTATCCATTCCTCTGTTGAGGGGCATCTGGGTTCTTTCCAGCTTCTGGCTATTATAAATAAGGCTTCTATGAACATAGTGGAGCATGTGAGACTATGCCGGGGCCTAGCAAACACAGAAGTGGATGCTCACAGTCAGCTATTGGATGGATCACAGGGCTCCCAATGGAGGAGCTAGAGAAAGTACCCAAGGAGCTAAAGGGATCTGCAACCCTATAGGTGGAACAACATTATGAACTAACCAGTACCCCGGAGCTTTTGACTCTAGCTGCATATGTATCAAAAGATGGCCTAGTCGGCCATCACTGGAAAGAGAGGCCCATTGGACAAGCAAACTGTATATGCCCCAGTACAGGGGAACGCCAGGGCCAAAAAAAAAAAAAAAAAAGGGAATGAGTGGGTAGGGAAGTGGGGGGGAGGGTATGCGGGACTTTTGGGATAGCATTGGAAATGTAATTGAGGAAAATATGTAATAAAAAAATAAATTAAAAAAAAATAAAAGAAAGGGCCTTCCTATACCCAGTTTTCATGTGGTTGTTATTGGATATCCTCCTTTTTTTTTTGTTTCCATCAAGGGAAAGATGTTTAAACATCCTCACCATGTGAATAGCAAGCACAATACACATTCCATTCAAATCTAAACGTTCTCATTTGACAGACTTGGACTCTTAATGAGCTCCCTGTTAATGTTGATGTCTCTCTCAAGAGTAAAGGGAAATAGGCAGGGCTCAGATGATGATGGATCTATAGACAGGAATCTAAGTGTTGACTGTGAGTAGCACTGCATTATATGGGATGACAGAACTCTGAGAGATGGCTACTGCTCTGGGAGGCAGAGCCCAGGGGGAGCCTTGGAAACAAGTATTGTGCTTTTGTATCATATCGCTCCATAAAAATAAATTACAAGCAATGGAAATCTGAAGTCAACCTGCTAAAGGACTGCTGTAAGTTAAAAGAGTGTGATGTTAACAATGCAGCTTTTGTTTTATTCCTTGAGAAAATAGAGTCATTCAGTTACTTAGTCAGACTTAGGGGCTTGGGTACCTGATGATCAGAGGTCACCAAGGTACCACATGCTAGCGTTTACGTTTTCTCTCAGGTTGGAGAGGAATCAGAGGCAGAAGGAGACGGCTAGAAGGAAGAAAAAAGAAATTTATGGATGAAAAGCAAAAGTCCTGATTTGAAGAGGTCTTAAGGTTTCCTGCTGATTGACATTGTCTAGGCACTTTAAAAAATATTATTATTACTCCATTCTTTCTCTCACCCCCCCCCCATCTTCAAGAGGATGTTAGCCCTCCCCCCTCACCAGGTCTTGCCACTCCCTGGGGCCAGAAGTCTCTCAAGGATTAAACACATCTTCTTCCATTGATGCCAGGCCGAGGAGCTGTCAGCTATATATGTCTCAGGGCCTCTGACCAGCTCGTGTAATTACCTGGTTGGTGGCTCAGTGTCTGAGAGATCTCAGGGGTTCAGGTTAGTCGAGACTGCTGGTCTTCCTATCGGGTGGCCCTCCTCCTCAGTTTCTTCCAGCCTTTCCCTAATTCAACTCCAGGGGTCCCTGACTTCAGTCCAGTGTTTGGGTATAAATATCTGCATCTATCTTTGGCAGCAGCTTGTTTGGTCTCTCAGAGGATGGCCATGCTAGGATCCTGTCTGTAAGCACACCATAGCATCAGTAATAGTGTCAAGCCTTGGAGCCTCCACTTGAGATGGATCCCAAGTTGTGCCAGTCACTGGATTTCCTTTCCCTCAGTCTCTTCTCCATTTTTGTCACTGCAGTATTTTTAGACAGGAACAATTCTGCGTCAGAGTATTTGACTGTGGAATGGCAACCCCATCCCTCTACTTGATGCCCTGTCTTTCTACTGGAGGTAGACTATATGAGTTCCCTCTCACCACTGTTGGTCATTTCATCTAAGGTCCCTCCTTTTGAGTCCTGAAAGCCTCTCACATTTCAAGTATCTGATACTTTCTAGAGTGTCTTCTCCCCCCAACCCCCTGATGTTTCATATCTCTATTCATTCTGCTGGGCTTCAGGGTTTTTCTCCTATCTCCTCCTACCCCCAATACCTGATCATGTTCCCCTTTTCCCCTCCCCCTCTCCTCTACCTAGGTTCCTCCCTCTGCCTTGTGTTATTAGTGATTATCTTGTTCTCCCTCCCAAGTGGGACTGAAGCATCCTCACTTCTGCTAGTTACCTTCTTGAGTCAGAATTGCAAAATGGAATCTCAGGTAACTGAAAAGCTTCTATTATGCAAAAGACACAGTCAATAGGAAAAATCAATTTGGTATCCTGCAGACTGGGAAAAAATCTTCACTAACCCCACATCTGATAAAGGGCTAATATCTAAAATATATAAAGATTTCAACAAGCTAACCTCCAAAAAACCAAACAACTCAATAAAAAAAAATGGAGTATAGAACTAAACAGAGAATTCACAACAGAGGAATTTCAAATAGCTGAGAAGTACTTAAAGAAATGTTCATAGACCTTAGCCATCAGAGAAATGAAAAACAAAATGATCCTGAGATTCCACCACACACCAATCAGAATGGTAAGATCAAAACCTCGGCTAACAGCACATGTTGTCAAGGATGTGGAGAAAGAGGAACACTCTTCCATTTCTGGTGGGATTGCAAACTGGTACAACCACTCTGGACGTCAATCTGGAGGTTCCTCAGAAAATTAGCAATAGATCTACCTGAAGACACAACTATACCATTCTTGGGCATATACGCAAAAAAATGCCTCACCATACTAAAGGGGCACATGCTCCATTATGTTCATAGAAGCCTTATTTGTAATAGTCAGAAGATGGAAACAACCCATATGTCCCACAATGGAAAAATAGACACAGAAAATTTGATTCATTTTCACAGTGGAATTTATTCAGTTATTAAGAACAAGTACATCATAAATTTTGTAGGCAAATGGATGAAACTAAAAAATATCTTCCTGAGTGAGGTATTTTTATAGTGTTTGCACAGGTGACTACGACCTATTGAGAATGCCACCTTTCAAGCTTAGCAAAGGCCAAGCGACTCAGAGGTCCTCATAATCTCACTCCTTCTTTGTCCAATCTAGCAAGTAATCAAATATTCTTCACATGTTTGCAGTTTGTTGTTTTCTAGTTTTTCTTCCTTGATGAATCAACTTCATTTGTAAATTGACTACTATTTCCTTATTTTGTAGTGATTGGTTGACCCCAGTCTACCCCCTAACTATCTACCCAGATATTTTTTAGATCAAAAAAAGGACTCTGTCTTCCCTGGAAGCAAATTAGTAGATTTTGTTTCCTTTCAGGTTGAAATTATACTGAAATGTTTCTGGAGAATACAATGGTTCATAGTATAGACCATTTTATGCTCACTCGAATCTTATTTTAAATGCATTATTTTTTTTAAAGCCACAGATGCAAATCTGAGTGCAAGTTAGGAAAGAATATTATTTAGTCCAGACTTAAAAAACAGGGGAAAGGGTCATTTTCTACCACTGTATTTTACCAATGCAATTATAATACAGGGTGGCTGTTTTTCTCAAAATAGTGCAAATTCACAGGATGGCGGAGAGTAAATGTCATCACAGTATGACTTCAGTACGCCCTTGACAGAAGAGCACAGAAGAGGCAAACATAAGACCTGGGATTACACAAATAATTCAGCAGTCACTGTTTTCGGTTCTTAGCTTATAGCTGCCATGCTTTTCAAAATAAATTATTCTCACTCCTCTGCTGCTGCCTGCTACCATGCAATTGCTTTTCACATTAGAATGCATTCATATGCTAAGTGAGTGTGTTCACTAGGCTCCGGAATGCCATTTCTTCTTGAGACCAGAATATTAAAGATAAATATTTGCAGCTCCTCTGCAAAAGTAAAGGAAGGGCACAGGAGCTCCAGGACAAAGGTGGGAAAAAAGAAGCTGGGATTGTTGTCACAGCACAAGGAAACAGAAGCAACTCTCAGACTCTTTGGAGCACACTGGCTTGGAATGAATACCCAGCGACTGACAACTTTGTCTTGGTTTTAAATGGGTAGTGCCCCATTATATTGGCAAGCCTATCCTCTTTGGAGGGAGAAACGAGACTTAGCTCATATTATATGACAATATAGAAGATCATTAATTTTCTGTTCAAGCAAACAAACTGTCCTTCCTACATTTAGGAAGCATAGCTAACAAAAATGACTTCTTAAAAATCCTCTTAATATCAGCTCCCTATCCATAATCAATACTCTCTTAATCTATTGATCGTATAGTCCCTGTTCTGATCTCATTTCTGTAACATCCATTTGGCATGAATCAATCAAAAAATTGATAGGAGAAAGAGGAGAGTTCCATGTGAATTATGACAACTTAAAACAAAATGACTAAGGTGGTACCATCTTGTCCTAACTCCATTTTCTGTCTCCTCAGACATTTCCCAGCCCACTGGCCCATAACAGCCACATCTTCCTAGATAGCACATTTGAGATTTTCACTGTGACCATGATCCATGTGTATTCACAGCTTTTCCTAACAGCCAATGTGTTTATAGCCACTCTTTTTCTGAGTTGATCTACTGTGTCTCTGTTCATAAAGACGTGATAGAACTGTCCACTTTATAGAGAAATTTTACCTTTGTCTAAGAATCTTGTGACTTTTCTGCTGCTAAATTAGTCTACAATTTCTGAAGCTATGTATGCTGGGAGACAAGTACTGGGCTCTGCCTTGAATCTATCACCCAAGTCCACGTACAAGAAACCAGTTCCTAAATCCATGTGTTGATGGTGTCTGGAAGTGGTTCTTTGGGAAGTCATGAGATCAGAGATTTTTTTTGATAGCATTTCTAAAAAAAGGAAGAATATTAAGCTGTTAGTGGCTTAAGCCTATCAGTCTCACCAAATGAGCCCTCTGCCACATAGGCAAGAGGAAGAAATTCTTCAGTACATGCTTAGCATTGTCATGCTATATTTATAGTCATCTTAGCTACCACAAAAAATTGGTTCCCTTTCTTATAAATTATCTAGTATCTGATATTTTCTTAAAGCATATGAAAGTAACCTAAGGCATATGGTGTATGTGTCTCCATTTATTCAGCAAATACTGTTTCTCCTTGAGGAAATATGTATCAGAGCATGTGTTTAACTCTGAAACTTCATCTATCCCATAAACAGTCTACACAGGGAGACTGATATAGCAACAAAACCTACAACCTTCCCATTTCAGTCTAGAACAGAAATATGTATAGAAATACATAAATATAAAAAGAAAGAGCCCAAGAAGCTGGTTGGTCTGGAGAAATGCCTTGAGATTCCAGGAGAATCAATGTTCATATTGCCCTGAAACTCTCTAAATTTGAGATTTTGGATTGTGTAAAATTAACTAATGTTAAAAACTGATTTGTTATCGATAAATAAACTAGGCTGTTACTTGTTAGAAGTGCTAGTCCAGTTATCACTGGCAGAGTGCTTTTGTGAACAAAAACAGGCTTGAGTTTCTCAGAAGTTTTTCTAAATTGATAACTCACTAGATATCAGCTCACAGGATATCTCATGTCAATATCCATGGAATGATGTGTTAGTCATTAACAAACTCACATTTTAATTTTATAAGAAAATGAGATGCCTGTGGGTGGTAATTTTTAAAACAGTGTTGTTATTCTAACTTGACTTTTAGATCTTCCTCTATTTCCCAAATTACTTTATTCAAGTTGGTTTGACAACCTGCAGTGTCACGTTTGGGCTTTGAGATTAAAAAAAAAAAAAAAAAAGAGCAATTCATTGCTGATAAGAGAGGATTTGTTTGTTCCAGGGAAGCATCTTCCCCCCCCCCCTCCATTAAGTTATCAAATCCCAAAAGTCAGGCATAAGCACTGTACATATGAACAACACAAAATGAATTCAGAAGGTTGTATTCATTTATATGTACATATATAATAAAGAATCTGTATATTATTTATATATTAAATATATATAATAAAGAATATGAGATAAGCAATTTGAGAAGGAGTCAGGTTGAGGGACATGAAAAAATTGAAGAGAGAATATTGTATATTATTTAACTATAGTACTCACGTATGAAATTTTAAAAAATATGTTTTTGCGTGTTCATGTATGTGTGTGTGTGTTTGTGTGTGTGTGTGTATGTTTAAGTAAACTGCAGAAGTCCTTTGAGAAAATTTCCTATGTTCTGTCTCCTTGTGTTTTGTTAATATCTAAATACTGATGAGCTTTAAAGACACAAGGATTGGGAGGATAATTTGCTGTTATAAGTTCTGGATTCTTCTTCACAATAGTAAATACAGCCATTGCATGGAGGGTCACTCTGGATTTCAGCACAGAGAAGCCTTCTTCCAGGAGCCCAAGGTTATAAGACTCATAGAACCAAGAAAGAACTGATGAGAAACTATATATAAAACTGAGAGTTTGGCTTTTAGATGTGTGTCGCTGAGCCCACTCAGCCACTTACATCATGTCAGAGGGATTGTAGTACAGATGTCTGAGAGCAGCTCTGCTGAGCTCAGGGATCACAGAGAAGCAAAAGAAGAGCTAAGGATGGAATGTGTTTCCACCTCTGTTTCCACACCTCTGAGTGACTCCTGAACAAACAGCTACTGGAAGAAGAGGAAAGAGGCTCACAATATATACCTGATGTCTGATAAATTCAGAACATAAAAAAGTATGGAGAGACTGCTGATGTTTATCCATTTATTTTATTTTATTCTATTTTTATTTATTTTGTTTTTGGGGGGGTTGGGTTTTTTTTTAATTAGATATTTTCCTCACTTACATTTCAAATGTTATCTCCTTTCTTAGTTTCCCCTCTGAAAATCCCCCACCCCCACCCCCGTCCCCGTTTCCTGCTCCACAACCCACCCATTCCTGCTTCCTGGCCCTGGCAGTCGCCTATAATGGGGCATAGAATCTTTATAGGACCAAGGGCCTCTCCTCCCTTTGATGACTGACAATTTTTATCAGATATACCTACTTTAGGGTTCCATGTGATTTGGGAGTTCACTGTGCTCTAGTAGCTGCAGGATTCCCAGCATCTGATCAGCTGAAGTAGTCCTCGGCATATTGTAGACCAGCTCCTTTACAGGAATATCATAGCTGATATTGTGAGAACTAAGTGTTCAGATTGGCAAATAGGAGGCTGGAGGAACGTGTTTGAATCTGGCCTACTTGGAAATAGCTGGGGCTTCTCACAGAGAATGAACAGTATCTACAGGGACACTCTAGACAGGCTTCCTAACCTAATAATTGAATTAACACCAAAGATGCTGATGCTAATTCTCAGTACCAACTGTTCCTGTTTTCCATGCTCTTCCATGCTGCCTATGTGATAACCAGAAAACCAGTCTGGGGTCCTTTACTAAAAATCTCCCCATCTAAGGTATAAGTAGACGTACACTAATGTGTATTCTTATTCTTATCAAGGAACTGGCCATGACGTCTTTCAGTGCTTCTGGGACCTACACTCTCCCATGAGCCCTCACCATATTGTTGACCCTCTGCTCTCTGTCCACAGCATTAATAACTCTTCTAATAAATTCTGTATTCCCTGTTAGTCCATCTCACCGTCCTCTCAATAGACCTACCCTATCCAAAACTTAACAAAAACTAGAAAACCTGGATTTACTAATGAACAAAAAATAGGCCAAGAGTTTGGTGTTTCAGTGAAATATATTTATAAAATAACTAAAAGGGGAAACTGAAGAAGGGATAATACAACCATTTATATTCCTGTCTGGGGACAGAAAACTGGCAAAGTTGGAAGAAAAAATAAAATTGAGGAAGAAGAAAAGGAACTAAGAGACAGGAAGAGGGAATGGCTTGGGAAGGAGCTAGGTATGAACATACATGTGACTAGAGTAAAGTGAAAAGTAAACTCTAAAATTCACCAGGAAGGCTAATAATGTGTCTTATCAAAAATCAGTCATGGAATTCTTGAGATAGAAAGAGCAGATGGCAAAGCCAAGGAGGAGGATAACAAGATCATTAACTCCTTGCAGCAAGACAGAGCCCTAGTAGGAAATCCAGTAAGACAGGCTTCAGTTGATCACTGGTTGGGCCATTATAATCTCATCCTCAATATCTATAGTGTTTACAGTGAAGGTAGGATCTGAATGCAATGTAAATGTCCCCATTTAGATGTTCAAGCTCTAGGTGGGAGGAAAAGAAGCCATTCTTCAGTAATGCTCAGTTTGAGCTCCTGACATAGGTCCAGGGCTGTGAGCCCAGTGTGCCAGCTTTTATAAAGGGTGTCAGGGTTGTAGTGTAAAGTTGGTTTAAGATAACCTGTGTCTCCCCAAGAAGCCAGAGAGTTGGGCCACTTCTGAGTTGGTGGTCTGTGGCACCCCCAAATTTTGTGCAGTTTTGGATCTCCCAGGCTTAACATTTTACCCATTTAGCAATCCAAGGTGTGCTTTCTGACGCACATCTTTTCTGACTATCCCTGAGGGTTCCATTCAAGTGAACTAATAAGCTATTAATGCTAACACAAAATAGTAAAGGATGGGCTTTCATTGCTACTAATGGACTTTGAATGTTCTTCTGTGAGTTTCATAGCATGTTTCTTCTTGTTAAAACAATTTCTCATACTTGCACTTATCTTGCTAATGTATTTGAGAAATATTCTAAGTTTTGAGCAGCATATACTTACGTAATTTAAATCCCATGTAATATAAGTCCATGTAATGTAACTTCAAGCACAAACCCACTCTGGAGAGATGCTTATTTATCCACACAGAAAGGACCAGGAGGGAATTGTCTATTTACATGTTGCTAGAAAAAGTATTTTAAAGTTGTCCCTGGTCAAGGCTGAATAAAGATTCTCAGCACTCAAAGACACAGGTAAGCCAGACAAAAAGCTGCCTACTGTCATAAATATGTAATTCGCTAGGACAGTTTTAACAGAGAATAAATGCTAAATGCTCTCCAATTCTCCAAATACAACACTGTAATGAGGATTTTATAATATATATACAATTTATATACAATATATATATATATATATATATATATATATATAACAGCTATGTTTATGTAAATATATGAATTTACCTAAATAACTCCCCATACTTATTATTCTATCTATATCTGCCCTTTCCCCCACTGTACCTGGGAATGATTCCATTTGTATCTCATATTTTTACCACATATATTTTGACTCCTAAATATAGCCTGGTGTTTTCTTAATCCAAATATTTTGCACCAAATAAATTAATTGTTCACAGTTAGGCAAAATCTTAGCATAGTATTGCTGTTTGCTATCAAACTCCCTACCAAGAATTTCATTAAACTCTACTTTCATAGTGACATTGTAAGAAAGTGATGTTTACATGAATGGGTAAACAAAAATCATACAAAACTATTATGCCCATGGGTGGATGCTGTAACTCTTCAAGCTTCACAATTAGCCATGCAGATTATGAAGTGTGGTAGGGTATTGCTCATCGAGATAACATGACATGGAATCACACAAACCATTTCCCTGGGATAAACACATGGATGAGTTTAATGAGTTTGTTATTAACAGACTGCAACATTCTCAAAAATATAACTTGGAAAAGAAGTGTAAACCAGAATGAATTCCCAGAAGCAAAGCTGCTCAACTACATGCCATGACCCTGGGTTTCCTCATTTACATCCAAATCCCCCTCCCCCAGAAGTTTCACTGTGTATGGCTCCCATTTGTAGTTTGAGAATGCATGCTTTCTTGTGCCACTTCTCCATTGGTTTTCTACGACTTCCAGTAAAAACTTCCTGGATTGTATGGCTCAAGCAGCACAATTGTATTTGATTAAAGTTCTGAAAGCTGGAAGCTTCAGATAAAGATGGTTAACAAGGCTGGCTGAATGTGAATCCAAAACCTACATCCAAAACAAAACAACGACCATAAAAAAGCAAATAAACAAAAAAGTCAAATGTCTAGACATCTCTCAGTTTCTGGTAACTCTGGGTTATTCCTAGACTGTTAAGGTTTTATTTTGGTGCTTTTTCTCTTAGACATGATTGTCTCCATGTCCAGAAGATTTTCTCCTTTTCTGAAAACTCAGTCCTATTGGTGTAAGCTCAACTGATCAAATGCAAGGACTCTCCTTCCATTTAGGACCAAGTTCACCTTCTCTGGAGATTAGAATTCTCCATGTTAGTGGCCTGTCTTCAGCCCCTAGGGTTCTCAACTGTGAGCCACTCTTCAGCTTTTCCAAGAGGGTGCATGATTCTCTGGGCAGCTCATGAGTTTACTTTTCATGTAAACTGAATGAAGAATTGTTATTTCACTTATTAAAATTTTATTTTGAAATGAATATAGATTTACTGTTACCTGCAAAATCTTATAAAATCTTCACTCAGCTTTCTTGTAAATGGCACCAAGCACAGTTGCTATGGTGGCACACTGTCCTACCAGTACTGTTTAGCACAGTGAAACATGGTTACTTTAACCAGTGTCTTCTGTTGTTGAACCATTAGGAGATTCACAGTTACCAGCTGCTTCCGATGAAAACTGTCCATGTACCAAACTTTGGAGAATTAAGGAAGTTTGGCAGATGTAGATTGATATTGGGAAGGAATTTTAATTTGTAAGATTTGTAAGTCCAGGTCTTCCCACTGAGGTCAGCTTGGATGCCTTCAATCATAAACATTCATTGCTGTGTGAACTCCTGCTGACCTCTGAACAATCCTCACAGTCAATCATGTACACTTAAGAAGCCAGTAGAGAACTTTTAGTGGTACTCAGACTCTCTTGGACCCAGCTTTATTGCTCCAGTTGTAGCATTTCCAGATTGTGTCTAATTGCACAATCCAGCCTTCAGAAGGCAGGCTTTTACAGAGCATATTAGGTGCCTTTCTGCTGTGTAATGCAGTGAGAGAATGCTGAGAGCAGTGGTGATGGGTTGTGAGTGCAGACTTAGGTAATGAAAGGGAAAAAAAGTTTCGCCATTGTAGCCAGTGAGGAAACCTCTGGGAATAACTATAAATCAGTACTTCCCTGAATTCAGAAATCAAGAATGCTTTTATTGGGGAAATGTATGCATACTCATTTGAGGAAGAGAGGGATAGAGAAAGAGGAGAGAGAGAGGAGAGACAGAGACAGAGAGACAGACAGACACACACACACACACAGAGAGAGAGAGAGAGAGAGAGAGAGAGAGAGAGAGAGAGAGAGAGAGAGAATGCTACCAGTCATTTATACAAGGTCCAACAGATTCCCTCACCAGCAAAAACAGGACTTTTCTCCTAAAAGTTCCTGTCTTTGGCTAGCAGTACAATTTTGCTTAATATGATTTGAATGCTACTAATGATTGGTTTTCATTGTTTTATTTGTCATTTATATTTATGGTTGGGGGTGTTGTTTTCCCAAACCTTTGCTTGTTTCAAATAAAGCATTGTCTGTAGTTATTCTATGACCTTTTCTTGCTATTTTCCTTACATCTCACTCATCAATCTTTTATGGCATTGGTTTTCTGCTACAGAATAGACTTCTCAATTACATTATGGTCTAGAATTAGTCAATGCATGCTTACGAACTGAGGACAGATCTTCAACATAGAATTATTAGAGCCAGTGCTGTATAATAAGTCTTTTGGAAAGCTGCCCCACAGAACTCCCTTCATACCCAAATCCCTCCTACAAAGAGCTGGTTTCCTAAGAGTGCTATCACTCCTAAGCTCACAGATGAGAACACCATTTTGCTCTAATAACTGGCCAAAGAGGGACCCACTAGGAGGGCACAGGGCACAAGAACCATGGATAAGCTAGGAACAGGAGCCTTCCTGGTTCCATCTGTACTCCAGAGTGAATGGTGTCCCACAGCTCTCCATACCCATATCCCACCCAGAGAGAACCAGACTCACAACAGTGCTGGCATACCTAAGATTACTGCTCTCTGCACCTCATTACAGACTAGAGAGAGCTGGAATCCCAGTAGTACTGACACACCTAAGATAACAGGCTCACAGGCCCACAAGAGGGACAAGCTTCAATCAGAGACTGAAAGACCAGAAATAACCAGATGACAAGAGGCCAGGGCAAGAACATAAGCAACAGAAACCAAGGTTACTTGGCATCATCAGAACCCAGTTCTCCTACCACAGCAAGTCCTGGATACCCCAACACATCAGAAAAGCAAGATTCAGATTTAAAATCACATCTCTTGATGATGATAGAGGACATTAAGAAGGACATAAATAACTCCCTTAAAGAAATATAGCAGAACACAGGAAAATAGGTACAAGCCTTTAAAGAGGAAACACACAATCCCTTAAAGAATTACAGGAAAACACAACCAAACAGGTGAAGGAATTAAACAAAACCATCCAGGATCTAAAAATGGAAATAGAAACAATAAAGAAATCACAAAGGGAGGCAACCCTGGAGATAGAAAACCTAAGAAGGAGATCAGAAGCCATTGATACAAGCATCATCAACAGAATACAAGAGATGGAAGAGAAAGAATCTCAGCTATAGAAAATACCATAGAAAACATTGACACAACAGTCAAAGAAAATGGAAAATGCAAAACACTCCTAACCCAAAACATCCAGGAAATCCAGGATACAATGAGAAGATCAAACCTAAGGATAATAGACATAGAAGACAGTGAAGATTCCCAAATTAAAGGGCCAGAAAAAAATCTTCAACAAAATTATAGGAGAAAACTTTCCTAACCTAAAGAAAGAGATGCCCCTGAACATACAAGAAGCCTACAGAACCCCAAAAGGCTTG
Source organism: Mus musculus (assembly GCF_000001635.26). Classification (NCBI taxonomy): domain Eukaryota; kingdom Metazoa; phylum Chordata; class Mammalia; order Rodentia; family Muridae; genus Mus; species Mus musculus. The sequence continues at coordinate 5,434 of NW_004450263.1, read as the reverse complement.
GACCAAAAAAGAAATCCCTTCAATCACATAATAATCAAAACACCAGATCCACAGAACAAAGAAAGAATATTAAAAGCAGTAAGGGGAAAAGGTCATGTAACATATAAATGCAGACCTATCAGAATTACACCAGACTTCTCAACAGAGATTATGAAAGGCATAAGATCCTGGGCAAATTTCATACAGAACCTAAGAGAACACAAATTCCAGTCCAGGCTATTATACTCAGCAACACTCTCAATTACCATAGATGGAAAAAGCAAGATATTCCATGACAAAACCAAATTTACACGATATCTTTCCACAAATCTAACCCTACAAAGGATAATAGGTGGAAAACTCCAACACAGGGAGGGAAACTATACCCAAGAAAAAGCAAGTAAGTAGTCAGTCTTCTTTCAAAAACCCAAGAGAAGATAGTCACACAAACATAACTCCACCTCTAACAACAAAAATAACAGAAAACAGCAATCATCATTCCTTAAAACTTCTTAACATCAATGGACTCAATTACTTTAAACAGGACCCAGCATTTTGCTGCATACAGGAAATTCACCTCAGTGACAAAGACAGACAATACCTCAGAATAAAACACTGGGAAAAAAATCTCAAGCAAATGGCCCCAAGAAACAAGCTGGAGTAGCCATTCTAATATTCAATAAAGTTGACCTTCAACCAAAAGCTATCAAAAAGGATAAGGAAGGTCACTTCATAGTCATCAAAGGAAAAATCTACCAAGATGAATTCTCAATTCTGAACATCTAAGCTGCAAAAGCAAGAGCTTCCACATTCATAAAAGAAACTTTACTAATGCTAAAAGCAAACAGCTCATGCAGTAATAGTAAGAAAATTCAACACCCCTCTCTCATCAATGGGCAGATCATGGAAACACAAACTAAACATTGTTAGAGGCACACTGAAACTCACAGAAGTTATGGACCAAATGGATTTAACAGACATTTATAGATATTCTAACACAAAAGAATATACCTTCTTCTCAGCACCTCATGGTATAGTCTCCAAAACTGACTATATAATCAGTCATGGAACAGGCCTCAACAGATACAAGAAGATTGAATGCTACATCTACTCCAGTAGTGACTTGCATTACAGGTTTGGAAACCTGGAAGCAGTCCTGAGGCAAAGAGTTTCAAGGAAACTCAGCCTCCTGGAACCTTGGCATTGCCATAGCTAGAATGCCCCAGATTTGTCCCTGCAATATTGTGTAGGGTCTTGCATGCTTTCTTACAGTATTTTACTGGATAAGAGTTAGAAATCTCAGGGCAAGCTTAGAAAAATATACTTAGAATCTTCACTACAGTCAGGTATGGCAGACTACATTGCATAGTAGAAGCAAGTTGGTGAATTCTTCTGACAAATGGAGCTTCCCCATGGATATTTAAAAGAACAGCCAAGTTACATTCATATGCAAGAACTTACCAAGGCCTAGGAAATAGGGGGTTGTGGTATTGCATTATTTATGAGAAGGTCTGCTAGAGCAGAACCCCCTGGTACTAGCTTTCACAATGCTCAAAGGAATAGCACAAATTGTGACTAGTGTGTGAAATCCTTACCTGTCATTAGCTGACCCTAGGCAGGGCTGTTTTATCTTTATTGTAAATATTACCTGGTTCCTGTAAATCCTTTTGAAGTCATTCCTCTGTTTTGTGTCAGATAACTTCAATGTACTTTGCCTGCTGTGACATCCTACCCCTTTGTTTTCTGTATCATATAAGACTGGTGTTCACTTTGTGACATTGCACTCAGATTCAACTCTCTCTCTCTCTCTCTCTCTCTCTCTCTCTCTCACACACACACACACACACACACACACACACACACACACACATCCTGTCTGCTTGTCACCTGCTGACTCTATGCCCATTTGTCCAAGACTCTGATTCGCAGGGATTGGGGAGGGCCCACTGAGCCCAGTCCGTGGCAATTGAAATAGTCCCATTCATTCTATCAGATCACCATGGAGTGAAGCTGGGCTTCAACAACAACAACAACAAAACCCACAAAGTTCACATACACATGGAAGCTGAACAATGCTCTACTCAATGATAACTTGGTCAAGTAAGAAATAAAGAAAATATAGACTTTTTATAATTTAATAAAAATGAATCCACAACATACCCAAATTTATGGGACACAATGAAAGCTCTGCCAAGAGGAAAACTCATAGCTCTGAGTGCCTCTATAAGGAAATTGGAAAGAGTATACACTAGAAGCTTAACAGTACAGCTGAAAGTTCTAGAAAAAAAGGAAGCAAATACACACAAGAGGAGTAGATGGCAGGAAATAATAAAACACAGGGCTGAAATCAACCAACTGGAAACAAGGAGAACTATATAAACAGTCAACAAAACTAGGAGCTGGTTCATTGAAACAGTCAACAAGACTGGTAAACCCTTAGCCAGAGTACCACCAGAGGGCACAGAAACAATAACAACAAAACCTTAAGAAATTTAAAAAAAAAAAATCAAATCCTACTACAAAAGCCTATACACACAACACTGAAAAGTCTTGATGGAATGGATAAATTTCTATACAGATACCAGGAACCAAATTTAAATTAGGATCAGCTGAACCATCTAAACAGTCCCATAACCCCCAAAGTAACAGAAGCAGTCATTAAAAGTCTCCCAACCAATAAAAGTCCAGGACATGAGAGTTTTAGTGCAAAATTCTATCAGAACTTCAAAGAAGACTTAATACTGGTACTCTTCCAACTATTCAATAAAACAGAAACAGAAGGAACACTCCCTAATTTATCTATGAACCTCTCCTTATGCTGATCCCTAAACTACACAAAGACCCAACAAAGAAAAGAACTTCAGACCAATTTCCCAAATGACTATTGATGCAACAATACTCAATAACATTCCTGAAAACGGAGTCCAAGAACACATCAAAATGACCATTCACCAATGATCAAGTAGGATTCATCCAAGAGATGCAGGGATGGCTCAATATATGGAAATCTATCAATGTAATCCACTATATATACAAACTCAAAGGGTTAAAAAAAACTACATAATCATTTCATTATATGCTGAAGAAGCACTCAACAAAATACAACAACCCTTCATGTTAAAAGTCTTGGAAAGATCAGGAATTCAAGGACAATACCTAAACATAATAACAGGAATATACCTCAAACCAGTAGCAAACATCAAACTAAATGAAGAGAGACTTGAAGCAATACCACTAAAATCAGAGACAAGAGAAGGCTGCCCACTCTCTCCCTACACATTCAATCTAGTACTCAAAATCCTAGCCAGAGATATTAGACAACAAAAGGAGGTCAAATGGATAGAAATTGGAAAGGAAGAATTCAAAATACAACTATTTGCAGATGATAGTGTACTTAAGCAACCCAAAAATTCTACCAGAGAATTCCTACAGCTGATAAACAACTTCAGCAAAGCAGCTGGCTATAACATTAACTAAAAAACAAAAAAACAAACAAACAAAAAAAAAAACCCCAACCATCAGGAGCCTTCCTCTACTCAAAGGATAAACAGGCTGAGAAAGAAATTAGTGATACTAGACCCCTCACAGTAGAAAAAAAAAATAATATAAAATGCTTTGGTGTGACTCTAATCAAGCAAGTGAAAGATCTGTATGATAGGAACTTCAAATCTCTGAAGAAAGAATTGAAGATCTCAGAAGATGAAAAATCTCCCATGCTTATGGATTGGCAGTATTAATATAGTAAAAACGGCCATCATACTGAGAGCAATCTACATATTCAATCCAATCCCCATCAAAATCAATCATTATCCCTGACCTCAAGCTATATTACAGAGCAATAGTGATAAAAACTGCATGATAATGGTAGAGAGACAGGCAGGTAGATCAATGGAAATGAACCAAAACACCCATGGTCACTTGATTAAAAAAAAATAGCTAAAACCATCCAGTGAGAAAACAACATTTTCTTTTTTTTTTTTCCATTTTTTATTAGGTATTTCGCTCATTTACATTTGCAATGCTATACCAAAAGTCCCCCATAGCCACCCACCCCCTCTCCCCTACCCACCCGCTACTCCCCTTTTATGGCCCTGGCGTTCCCCAGTACTGGGGCATATAAAGTTTGCGTGTCCAATGGGCCTCTCTTTCCAGTGATGGCCGACTAGGCCATCTTTTGATGCATATGCAGCTAGAGTCAAGAGCTCCGGGGTACTGGTTAGTTCATAATGTTGTTCCACCTATAGGGTTGCAGATCCCTTTAGCTTCTTTGGTACTTTCTCTAGCTCTTTCATTGGGGGCCATGTGATCCATCCAATAGCCGACTGTGAGCATCCACTTCTATGTTTGCTAGGCCCAGGCATACTCTGACAAGAGACAGCTATATCAGGGTCCTTTCAGCATAATCTTCCTAGTGTATGCAATGGTGTCAGCATTTGGAAGCTGATTATGGGATGGATCCCCGGATATGGTAGTGTCTACATGGTCCATCCTTTTATCTCAGCTCCAAACTTTGTCTCTGTAACTCCTTCCATGGGTGTTTTGTTCCCACTTCTAAGGAGGGGCATAGTGTTCACACTTCAGTCTTCATTTTTCTTGAGTTTCATGTGTTTAGGAAATTGTATCTTATATCTTGGGTATCTTAGGTTTTGGGCTAATATCCACTTATCAGTGAGTACATATTGTGTGAGTTCCTTTGTGAATGTGTTACCTCACTCAGGATGATGCCCTCCAGGTCCATCCATTTGGCTAGGAATTTCATAAATTCATTCTTTTTAATAGCTGAGTAGTACTCCATTGTGTAGATGTACCACATTTTCTGTATCCATTCCTCTGTTGAGGGGCATCTGGGTTCCTTCCAGCTTCTGGCTATTATAAATAAGGCTGCTATGAACATAGTGGAGCATGTGTCCTTCTTACCAGTTGGGGCATCTTCTGGATATATGCCCAGGAGAGGTATTGCTACAACCACTATGGAAATCAGTCTGGCGGTTCCTCAGAAAACTGGATATAGTACTACCGGAAAACAACATTTTCAACAAATAGTGCTGTTTTAACTGGTGGTCAGCATGTAGAAGAATGCAAATCAATACATTCTTATCTACTTGTACAAAGCTCAAATCCAAGTGGATCAAAGACCTCCACATAAGACCAGATACATGGAATCTAATAGAAGAGAAAGTGAGGAAGAGCCTCAAACACATGGGCACACGGAAAAATTTCCTGAACAGAATACCACTGGCTTATGCTCTAAGATCCACAATTGACAAATGAGAGCTCATAAAATTGCAAAGCTTCTGTAAGGCAAAGGACACGGTCAATAGGACAAAATGGAAAAGATTGTTACCAATCCTACATCAGTTAGAGTGCTAATAATCAATATATACAAAGAACACAAGAAGTTAAACTCAAGAGAACCAAATAACCCCATTAAAAATGGGGTACAGAGCTAAACAAA